>NC_140994.1:47165295-47512795 GCF_052327205.1 Somniosus microcephalus | reverse complement strand
AATTTACTGTATTTTTAATTTCACTCCAAAGCTACATAGACAATCCACGTAATAGTTTCTTAATAAATACCACCATAAAGCATTTGGATTAATCTGCAAGCAAAATAATTAAATTACAGGTGAACTTGTGCAGACATCAAGACTGATGTTGAATTTTGAATGGATAGAGAAAGAAAAGAAGGTATTGCTTAACTAAAGGATTTGCATTTTTGAATATGGGGAAGAAAGCTGATGTCTTTTGTCATTAATTGAAATGAAATTCTTTTCAAATGTTATTGCATTACTGCATTTAACAACCTTTCGAAAAACACAAACTAAGCATTGCTTCTGATATATTTGATGTAGATTGGCTCGACAATGCTAAACCATGTAGACAATACATGTATCACATGGGAAAAAGTCAGTCATGTGGAAGTTGTAGAAATATTTCCTATTTACTAAAGTTAAGATGACTTTCTTAATTGTTGCCTTCTACTTTATTGTAATGTTACGTTACAATATTAGAGGTATAGGGACACCCTGCTTAAGTTGAATATGATATTTTAGGTAGTTATTGTCGTGTATCTTCTCAATTACATTGGTACATTTGAAGAAGGAACTGTGATTAGTAAAAGTCAGGTTTTATAAATTATTACAACTAACTCAAAACCAATTCAGAGCATTGTTGCTTTGCAGACTTGCATATGGTGCCTTAATTTTATTTTTCAAATTTCTCTGGTGTCATACCAGTTTATAACAAGAACTATAACAATTGTTACTTTTTAGAGATGGAATGGTGGATTTGAACTGTTGGTGACTGGTTGCCCAATCTCTCACATGGGAGGCTCAGTCCATTTCAAGGGCCAGGCCTCAATAATATGCATACAGCGAGCTGCACGCACCCAACGGGCATCCCAACGCAGCTTGACCACTCTGGGCTGGTGCAATATCGGGTAGTCCAGAGGCCAACCCAGCTGGGAAAAAGGTAGCGAGCTGGTAGCAGGTGGTTGGTGGTTGGTGGTGGTTGAGGGGGTGGCGGTGGTGGTGGGGGGAAGAGACTGATCACAGAGAGGAACCCCAGGGCAGAAGCAACCCACTTTATTTTCGTGGAGCCTGGAAGTGCACTCCTGTTCCTTCTAGCCCCACGAAAATCATTAAAAACTTAGCTCTTTAGGCCTCTTCTGCTGTACCACCAGGTTTTACTGAGTGGAGTTTCTATGGTGGATGCTCCGCCTTGTAGGCAATTAAATGGCATTGGGGTACCATGTACATCATAGCACCTTGATTTACATGAGCCCATGAGGCTCCCACCTGATTCAGGCCAGTGCCTGGGCCAACTATGAAATCACTGGAGGAAATATGATGGCCGGCAGGAAGCGAGGCAGTAAGTCCACTCCCACCCACTTTCCACTGAGCGGAGGGAGTTAAAATTGGCCCTGTAGTATTTTAATGGAAATCAGATATTTTAACGTCCGTGGGGCGATGTTTCTCGTGCAGTCATTACAGCTTCTCGGCAGAGCTGCGCGGAAGTTCAATGTTAAAGGAAGAGAGGCAATCTCCAGCAGGCACACAGTTATGCTCTTCCTGGCCCTAAAACATCTTTAAAAAAGACAAACTTACCTGTTTGGGATTGGTCTGTGGCAGTTCCTTTTGGCTATGCCGCGCAACGTCGCAATGCACGCTCCGCCCATTGATGCTTCAAAATTGCACCAGGGTTCTACAACTGGCATAGGACTCTGATTTGCTTATTACAAGCAGGCTCCCAACTAAATCAAGCGGACACTCTGGCCACCTATTTTTATGATGGATTGGAAATGGCGGTAAGTAAGTAAGCACTGCCATTTTCGGCCTGCTATTATCCCATTCCCGCTGGGCAGAAGCCAGGAAAATGGGGAGCCATATTTCTAACTGGAGGTTCGTACCCCTATTATGCTGTATTCTCTCAGATTCATCCTGCTCAGATGATGCCTCACAGTTCTGATATACAGGTAGGAGTACTCTGCATCAACGACAGCCCATGGTAAAATTGGAGCCCTAATCTTGTGAAGACTTTTCCAGAAGATATAAGGGGAAGTCAGAGTAATATATATAGTATATTATAGTGCATTTTTATCATGTGTGAAAAATTTAAGAAAAATCTCATAAATTTGTAACTACCCCTCCTTTTCCTTTCAACGCCATATTTCCTGCTCAAGAGCCCAGCACTTACTGGCATTTCCTATTGCTGACCTATGAACAAAAGAATAGATCTAGGAATTTCTGGCATAACTTTGCAGCATCCTAGGCATTTAAGATGAAATCACAGTTGAGTGTTGTCAAGGGATATTACGATTCTGCAGTGAACCCATTTACTCAATCATTTTATAGATGTTGCCTTAATAAGTTCCAGTCTACTATTCGGTACTCTTTGCCAAAATAGATCTTTCTTATTTAAGAGTCCAATGACAACAAATTTATGTTACTAAGGTCCAAAAGTAACCTTCCAAAATATTATTTCCCAAACTGGCTTATGAACATCCACATAGGTAATATGGAATGTTGTTGTATTCAGATGGTTATAATTATTTCCAGATATGAGCTATCTCCTGAGCAATTTCTGCACTTGTATTTTCTACTTAAGTACTATATTTTTGGAAGATGTATTCAACCAATATTTCAACTTACTGTCTACAAATTAATCAAAAACATTGTTTTCCAAGGATTAAAACATTCCCCCCCCCACAAATATTACTCAATACTGTGAAGTATAACATTTTGAATTAATCAACTGTTTATCATTATGAAATTCACCTCATCTTCATTACAGTATAAAGTTCTCGGATGTAGCATTAGCTCTGTTATAAGGCTACAAGGCTCTTGATTCATTACTTTTTCATGTTATAGTTTATGGTGTGTTATAGGACATTCCGTTACACATGTATTTCATTATAACATGCAAAATGCTTGGCTCCAAAGCATTATCTTAATGAGGGTGAAGTTAAGTCGAGTCTAAATTTTTTTGTCTTCTAATTATGTTTTACTCATTTTCACTGCCCTTTTTCCTAGATTTTAAAGTTGCATAATTGATGCAATAACTTTTGAATGATTTTAGTGCATGTGACATAATTCTATAATTTATAAAATTGCGCCATTAGCTTATCGCTTCTCAACCATAAGTGACCATAGGAGAAATGGAAAAGGAGATGCTGACAACCAAATTAAGAGTTATATAGGTGAGAATCCAAAAAATGAATGACTGAGCAGTAGCTGACTATATGACAGTGATTACTCCACCAGTCCAAAAGGCTTAAGTTGTAGCAGAGTATTACTGCTGGATGTTGAGATATGTAGGGGTGTAAACTACACAAGGCATTAGTGTTACTGATTGGTTTATTCTGAAATTATCACTGGACAAACCTGGAAGTTTGGTGTAACGTATATTTTGACTGTTCTAAATGCCTCTCCAGAAATTTCACTTTGCTATTAGTGAAGATTGTGCAAAGCAATGAATTTTTCAGCTGGAAACTTGTTGAGCTTGTTAAGTGGCTGTAAAAAGCCTATTAAGACTTCCTCTCATTATATTGCTGCCCTTTTGATTTGTCTCCTTTTTCCTGAACTTCATACCAAATAAATGATGGCATTAGAGGAGCAGTTATAGGCCTAGAAATTCAGTGCCCTTAGCGCCGATTTTGTGGCGCTAGAGGGCCTAGCGCTGCAATTGGCGCCGGCGCCTAAATTGCCTGGGGCCCTTCCGCCGCGGTAGACCGGTAGCGCTGCGCCGGCACCGATGACGTCATCGGTGTGCGCAGCGTCCCGGTTGCCGTGGTGACGGGCCCCAGCGCCGAAATTGACTTGCGGCCGCCTCGCCCGTGGCAGCCGCAAGCAACGTTCTGGCAGAGGTGCCTTGCACAAGTTTGCGCCGGCGCATTAAAGGCCCCGCGGCGGCCGGCCGCTTTCCCGCCGCCCGCCTGGCCACAGCTCCCTCCCCGGACTTCCCCCCCCCCCCCCGGAACAGAAGCAAGCCCGGCACTTGTCCGAGGTGCCGGGCTCATTTTTAATAAGATTATCGCGGGCCGCGGCCGGGTGCAGGCAGCTCCTCCTTAAGGGAAGGAGGAGGCCTGCACTTCCCGAACCTGCCGCACCGCAGCGGGCGCCGCAGCGCCGGAATAGCGCCGAAATTCAGCGCATAGCGCCAGTTTTCAGGCGCTAACAGCTTTCAGCAGCGCCGGCAGCCGTTTGGGCGCAGAACCAGTGAATTTTGGGCCCGACCAGCGCGACTTAGCTCCGGCACTAACTTCCGGCGCTAAAGCCCTGGCAGCGCCAAAACTCAATTTCTAGGCCATAGTCTTTACAGAGCAACAGAGCTGTGCTGCAGCAGCAACAGGAGATTTGTTCTTGCAAGTCCTATGGTATGTGTGTCTCTGCAAGTCGTAACCTGATCTTGTTTCTGGATGAGGAAGTGCAGGAGAGATAAGCCCAAGACTGAAGAGGACATACTGGGCCATCAATACTTCCTGCACCATGTCTGTCATATCCGATAGTGCTACCTGGGTCTTTCTGAGAAATTGTGTTGCAGAAGACTCCTATTCAACAAAGGCTTGATGAACTATGCCATCTGCTGCCACTAGTCTCGGAGCTGCAGTGAAAGTAACAATCGCACTGAACTTCTCCCTGGCACCTATAGGTGTAGGCGTGTCCCAGTATGCTGTCCATTTCAGCATCAAGGAGGTCGCAAAAACTCCTCTTTGACACCATATTATCGTAATCCAAGTCACTGAGGATCGGTCACAACAACAGGAGAAATTAATTCAATTTTATGGCTGTAGTAACTTCCCCAAATGTAAGGCACAATGTTGTTCCCTTTTATTAAATGCTAGATTATCCTGCAAAGGATGAAAAGAGAAATATTAGAGCAAAATGTCTGTGTGCCAAATGCCAATCCTATAAACCAACAAGGTTGGTTGCAATGCTATTTGAATAAGCTATGGCTCATGAGCCAGATGAATGTGTGAGCTTCCTATACATGGTTTTTGCCATGGAATTACATAGAATTTACAGCACAGAAACAGACCATTTGGCCCAATTGGTCTGTGCCGGTCTTTATGCTCCACATGAGCCTCCTCCCACCCTACTTCATCTAAACCTATCAGTATATCCTTCTATTCCTTTCTCCCTCGTGTACTTCTCTAACTTCCCCTTAAATGCATCTGAGCTATTTGCCATAGTTAAGCCATTTTACCCACCCTTACTGCAAGCACTGTTCCCATCATGTCCGTTTAAGTGCAACTATACCCATGATAGGATCAGCTACCTTTGCTCTTTGTTCAGGTCATACATCTGCTTTTGGTGTTCCTCCAAATGCATTAGGGGACATCACATTCATCATATCAGCTATCTGTTGCCACATTGCATTATCAGTTGGATTACCCTGGGCTCCCAAAGATGTCCTTTTGCCTCTCCATTACACCATGTCCAAGAACATGAACAGCATCATAGGTGAACCTTGCCTTTTGCTGCAACCTCTTCCCCTCCATTCCCAGATGAAATTGCACACTCGGATGCATTTCAGATGTTGTTAGCAGCTGATAAAGGGATGTACAACATTATTGAAGGAAAGTTTTCATTGGTTGTGCAAAGCTTCATTAAATTTAATGAAACTGCACAATTGAGATCCATACCACCAATTTGGCCAGTTATAGCGTGTTTTCTTTTTTATGTTAAACACAATTTTAAACCTTTAGTGCTGTTCAGTACATAATGTAAACATCAAATCCCACTGTCTTGAATGGTCCCAGCACATAATTGTTATGTTTAGGCTTTTCTTTATCGTCACAATTGAAGCTTACAAGCATGAACTTTCCAAATAAATATGGCAGCTACCAAATATATTTTTGTTTGGCCTGCTACAAGTTGACTGTCTGTGAACAAGACCGCATGAATTTAAATTAAACATTATAAAAAGTTTTGCTTCTTATTGTGATGAATGGAACACAGAGCCTTATTATTTTGGTGAGCTGGGAGTGCCTTGGTGTCACTGGCAAGCTGCCAAATTGCTTAAGAGAGTATTTTCCCTATCAGGACTGGTCTACTGACCTTGTTTTGTTTTCTGTTTGCATTGCACTGTATCTGATTAGAGGTTTTTTTTAATTCCAATTAATTCAGTTTGGCAATTGTAAAGCATTTTCAAAATAGATATTGCGCCTCTTAATTGAACACAGCTTTATTGCAGCTGTGGGAGCGTATCAAAGGCATTGTGGGTAGGGTCCAGTTAACTTGCCGTTCCAGTCAGCAGTATCAACAAGCTCAGAGTGTTTGCCTGTCAGTGACCCCCTTAACATCTTGAAAAAGTAGTGTGATTCCCACCTTTCCCATGTTAGCATATACAAGTCTGAACAGCATCGTGCGCTTGGTTTTAAGCTTGCCCTGTGCTGGGTGGTCTGGGGACTTATCCTACTTCCCATCTCATTTGCCTGCAAACGCCTTCACCTTGTCAGGGCCAATAATTATCCAGTTGGTGATGCTCAGAGCTGCCATTCCTAAGATTGGATTAGATTGAAGAGGCTGAGGTTTGGTTCCTCTGTGCATTTTCTCAGTCAGTTAGTGTATACACCAGGGGCCTTGGAGGCCTACAGCAGAGCTACACTAACTTTCTCTACCCTCCCTTATTATGGAGCTTAATAACAGCAGGCAGTGTATTAATATGTAAGAGATCAAGAGATTATTGATTAGAATCACTTGCCTAATATCCCCTGTCTGTCATGTAGTTCAGCAGCCTTTCATGATTTTTTGTGTCAGTCTATTTAAATATTCATGACCGAGTTTCTTTGTACCTCTACAGCTGAATTTCTAATTAATCTGTCAAAGAAATACAATATGCCCCAAAGCTTTATTATTATATGGGTCAGCTGCAACAAAAGATGACCAGATAGCCCTAGGGATAATTAATGATAACAATTCAGTGTTTACCTAGGTTCATACCTGGGGTTTAAGTGTGTGCTAAATGAGACTCGGACCACTCCAGTCAGCCTTTGAAGCACCCTCATATGCCAGACTAAATAATAATGATGGGGAGGAGAGAGCAAGAAGAACTGCTACTGCCTAACAACATAATCAGCAATTATGGCTGTGAAATGGGGAGAAGGATGGATTTTATCTCATTATAAAGGACCAAGTATAAAGTTTTTATCTGTCACAAGCCCTTTTCTTTTGAATTCAAATGATTTTTTTTCCCTTCCAAAGGTGAGTGATCGGGTTCATGAATTTAATTCCAGTGCAGAAAGCTGCTCTAATTAGCGGAATGCATTGGCTAAAATATGAATGACATTTGCTCCAGCTTGCAGTGGCCCATTAATGCAGGATGTCATAGTTTAACTTGAACTGTATCATTGTTCTCATGTCAATTAATTTCTGTCATCACTGTTTCTTTTATTGCAGTAAGTCATCCAGCTTAACAATTCTGTAATTGTTTTAATGCTGCATTGACTTTAAGCTGTTTGTGTTGGGTTTTTATTTAAATTTAAAGCTTATCTCAGATAACCTTAAAGTTACAGTATCCCTTTCCCAAGGTCTTTATGGAGCTTGTTTTGGAAGCAACGTTATTTCAAAACACATTTCTATTTTCTGTTTTAATATGTTTGTTTTCATTAAAAGTTATGAAATGCCCACTGAGTTCTTAATCGGGAAAAGGGAGATGTCGTTAGGTTAACTGCAGGAAAAAAATGGAATTAGGTCAGTCCTGTTACTTTAATTTCATACCACCAACCGCAGTGGCTTTAGTTTTGAACCTGAAACTCTCTTTCAGTTGATTTGTCTTTTCTACAAAAAAAGCAGAACCAAGTAAATATTAACTGAAGCAGCCTAATTGCTCAAAGGAGAGACCTCCATTCAAAGGTGAAAGGTTTAATCTTACTTCAAGATTATTATAGAGTAACTCAGGCCATAATTATAACTGGGAAAGGACAGACATTATTAGTTATACTTCTGAACAAAGCTGGCTACAATCCTTTTTCTACCTCAGGTTATATTTTTTCACAATCACTTTGAAAAGACTTTGGTTCCAATTAAGTCCAGAAAACCAAACAGAATTTCTGTTCTAATAATATGATTATATGGGCTTCATTAAGCTTGACATAATTTTAAATGGGGAAAAAATATACCTGCAAGTATTTCTTTTTAGTTAATAGAGTGATGCAGATAAATGCATTAAAGCAGAAAAGCACTTCAAAGTCAGTACAATAAAGGTACTCGCTGTCAAATATAGTTCTGTTAGAATGGAGGGAGATGTGTTTAAATTAATGCAATCAATTCCCCCACATATTTGATAATTTAGTGGTTCTATTAAGTGAATAGAAATGAAAAAAACAAAACCATTTTTGTCTGGAACCACTTTATTCATTCCTATTAGCTCATAGCTTTTAGCTGTGAATTCCTGTCACTAAATATTATGCCTAGATTACATCTGTTATAATATTGTATACTGCAATTTTTTCTATACCATCCTACACAGATATAGCTTTGATTTATTTTTTTAAATACCAAGTTAAAATGGAGAACAGCATAAAATAGTCTTGAGTTTTTGTGTATTATATTTGTATTTACAAGTGTCTTTGAAACACTGTTATACAAAACACATAGGCACAAACATTTCATTATTAAGCCAGTGGTGCATAATCCTTATAAGTAAATTAAGTTTTCTGGCTAATAAAAAACAACTTTGTATCAATCAAGGGAATAAAACTTTTGTTTGCAGAAAGTTAAGTATGTGGACTTTGAACCTGAAAAAGCATAATGGAGAGGTGAATGAAGACAAAGTATGAGCAGTTAGTTTGGCATGCCTATTGATATTAATATTGTCCATATAATCTATTAAAACCTAGCCTTTTTGAAATTAATGCAAGAACACAAAACAGACTATACATGGACCTCTAGATGTACATCATACCAATGTCTTTTGAACTAACTACAATATAGATGCATTATTCACATGCACATATGTATTTGTGATTTAAAGTTGTATTGTGATTTTCCAATTAAAAAACATTAAACTATGATTCAGATCCATATTTTACATTTACAATTTTAACCTTTTCCCATTTGAAGCAAAGAAATATTAAATTTCTGGGTGGCAAAAGGATAAAGCAATTTATAGCACTCTATTCTCTATACAAAGCAACACAGACAAAACCATTCTGCTGCAAAATATCTCTCTGTTCCACAGCAACCTTCAGTGGCTACAAAACAGCTTCCTTTCTGGTTTTCTTGCTATTGCTAAAAATGTTCAAGGTTCCATTGTTCGAGTTCATAAGCATTGTTGCCTTTGTTTTGGTTGTAAAAATGGTTACATCATGTAATTTTGTCTCGGTGAATTGGGAAGTGAGATATCCATAATACTTTACATTTTTAGGCTGCTTTGGAGGCTCCTACCTCTGTTTTGATACTAGTATTCTCAAGGCTCCCTCCCACGCTCTAGAACTGTAAGGCATCAGTACTTTCTGCCTAGAATAAAATATGAGCATGGTAATTTTCAGTAATCAAATGCTTATTAGGGATACATTTTCAAAAGTCAATACAGCGAAAGGGATCTCCATACTCACCTACGCACAAAGAGTGGATTCTTCCAACAGGACATTAGTATTATGAATCAACAGATTTGTTTTGAAGGTGTGGCAAATTGTACTTTTGAAGAGTAGACTACCCACATCTCTGTAGAGTTTATTAATGCATTCTCACAGAAATAAATGTCTGATTGCTTGGGAGTGCTATAATGATTTATAAGATAGTAAGAGCCTTTTATAGGGCAACGTTAGTGTTGGAGTAAGAGGCAAGTACAAGGAATAACATGTAATTACCCTAGAATCAATCAGGTCCAATTAAATTTTTTGTTTCCTCTATTTGCTGTTAGGAACATTTTTAGAGGCCTGCACATTGACATAATGATCTTGGGATTTTTGGGGGCCATAGGGTCATTTCCTATGTTTCAGCAAATACTCAGCAGGGTTGGAAAAAATGACCCAAGATCATTCTTAAATGTAAACATTAAAAACAGTCCAAGTGTGCTGTTCACAGTGTTGTGGAGCAGATTTACTTCAGGGTATTCACCTTATTTCATTTCAACCCAAATGTGTCTGTTGTTAGCTTGCAGAGATTACCAATCTCTTTCAAATTATCAGGATCGACTGCAAACCAATATGGTGGGAATATTGTGTTTAATCAGAGTTTAAGACGGAATATAACACATTAGTTATACAGCAAAATCATATGACCGTGACAAGCAGCTGGTACTGGTGCCGATCGGATAGATGGCTGGTGTGCGTGAACAGTTCTCTGGCTTATGGCCTTTCTTCCCCTCATCTGGAACCTTCAAGAATGGGTTGAGTCTGCTCCTGGAAGAGTGTTAGACCAGCCCCGCTCTTGAGTGGCTCTCCCCTCTGTAGTGTATGTACCTTTAAGAGAGAACTACTTTTACAGCTCCTGTATACTACTTACCTTGAACAGGCCTCTGTACTGTTAGTCTTTAGACTACCCTCCTCCAGTAAGCACCTGTTGATTGTTAATTTACAGCCTCCGTCTAGTTATTGGAAAACATCATACTTTAAGAATCACGGATTCAACAGTGGCGACGAGGTCGATTCGAATCTACCTGCAACTCTGCATTTCCTTTCAAGGATTCGCTCCGGGAGGACGGTGGAAGAAAGTTGAGGCCAGAAGCACGGGCGTCGACCACGAGCAACCGCCCAGTCATCCGGCAGAGAGTGAACATCGCAGGGGAGGCTGTTGAGAGCTGGGCTTGGTTCTCCAGCCACGATGATCCAGCAACAGACTGGCAACAGGTACAGCGCAGACCCTTCCCGGACAGCGGCGGCTGGAGCCGACCGACGGCACAGAAAAGGCCGAGCAGCGTCGACGGGGTAAGAGAGAGGGCGAAGCGCACAGGGCACAGCCGGGGGTTGAAGACCGAGCGGCGTTGACGGAAAACAAAAAGAGAGAGAGGGTAAAGCACAGCCGGGGTTCAGGACCGAGCGGCGGCAACGAGAGAGGCGCACAGGAGAACGCGCAGAGCGCAGCCAGGGCTCAAGGGCTGAACAGCGTCCGCGGGGGAAAGAAAGGAAGCGCGGGAAATGCCATTGAGCCGCGGAGAAGAAGGGCGAGCGCGGGAGACGCCATTTTAGAAGCCACAGCGGAGAAGAAGGGCGAGCGCGGGAAGAAAGGAAATTGCGGGAGACGCCATTTTGTGCCAGCAGAGAAGAAGGGAGAGCGCGGGAGACGCCATTTTAGACAGTTTAATCACACCCAGGGATGCCGAAGAGTAGCAGTATCACTGCGTTCGACAATGAAGTCAAAGATTGGGCGACATATGTGAAACGCATTGAGGTGTACTGCAAGGCGAATGAAGTGCCAGATGCTAGGAAAGCACTGGTTTTGTTAAATTCCATGGGTGCAAAAACTTATGGCTTACTGCGAAACCTAATAACCCCAGAGACGCCAGTGGATAAGAATTTCGAAAGCATAGTGGAAATCCTACAGGACCACTTAAACCCCACACCGCTGCTGATAGCAGAAAGATTTAAGTTCCACAAAAGGAACCAGCATAAAGATGAAATTAATGCTGAGTACTTAACGGAACTGCGCAAGCTATCGAAACACTGCCAGTTTGGATTGGGACTAGCAGATTCGTTAAGGGACAAGTTTGTGTGTGGGCTTCAAAGTGAAGGAACCCAGAAACGGCTTCTATCAGAAAAGGACCTTATGCTGGACAAGGCTTTCAGCATGGCAGTATCACATGAAGCAGCTGCACGGGGTGCTGCAGAGATACAACGGAGACCGCAAGAATATGGCACCAATGAAATGTCATATGGAGCAGGGAAGTGTTATCGCTGCGGCAGAACAACACACGACCAGATGGATCGTTGGTTCAAGGACCAAGTGTGCAGACAGTGTGGAAAAGCAGGACACATAGCAAGAGTCTGCAGGTCAGGGAAGAAAACCAGCAGCAAGAAATCTCCACAGGAGAAGTACAAAAAGGTACATAAGGTGATGGACAGTAGTTCAGATGAACAGAAAAGTGATACAGACTCTGGAAGCAAGGAGCTGGGTTGTCTGAAACTACATAAGGTAATCAAAATGGAGGATCACCAGGCTATCTGGGTCACGCTCAAGATAGATGGAGTCCAAGTGAAAATGGAATTGGACACAGGATCAGCCCGAACAGTCATAAACCAAAGGGACTACAAGCGGCTATTCTCACATATACCCTTGAAAGCTACAGAGATTGTCTTGAAGACGTACATGGGGCAAAAAGTCTACCCCAAAGGAAAAATAAGGGTGAACGTGATATACAAAGGCCAGGAAATACCCAAAATGGACCTATATGTATTGCCAGATGGAGGACCACCACTACTAGGACGTGAATGGATCCAGAAGATACAATTAGATTGGCATTCCATAAAGGCACTGAAGGTTGAGGCCAAAAAGGATGACGACATCACACCTGGACGACTGTCAAAAATGCTAACTGATGCACAAGAAGTGTTCCAGGAGGGACTCGGAACATTAAAAGGCACAAGAGCGACGATTAAAATAGAGGAAAATACAAGCCCAAAGTTTTTTAAGGCCAGACCTTATGCGATCCAACCAGCCGTCGAAGCAGAGCTGGAAGGGTTGGAACGTTCAGGAGTACTGTCCAAAGTGGACTGGAGCGAGTGGGCTACACCCATCGTTCCTGTAATGAAGAGGTCGTTGAGTAATACGCCTGGGGAACCAAAGAAGGTCCGCATCTGTGGGGATTTTAAGGTGTCAGTGAACCCAGTCCTTCACACGGTACAATATCCACTTCCACGGATTGAGGATATTTTCGCCTCGCTATCTGGAGGTAAACGCTTCACCAAGATTGATCTGGCCCAGGCGTACCTGCAAATGGAGGTAGAAGAAGCCTCGAAACAATAACTCACGATCAACACTCATAAAGGTCTCTACCAATACAACCAGCTGGTGTTCAGGGTAGCATCGGCTCCGGCTATTTGGCAAAGGGCAATGGATCAAGTCCTGCAAGGGATTCCAGGGACCCAGTGTTATTTGGACGACATCCTGGTCATGGGCGAAAATGACAGTGATCACCTCGCCAACCTGGAGAAGGTGCTCACTAGATTAAAGGAATATGGGCTACGAGCTAATCGCCACAAGTGCGAGTTTTTACAGAAGCAGATCTCGTATTGTGGCCACGTTATTGATGAAGAGGGGTTACATAAGTCCCCTGAAAAGATTGAGGCAGTAGTCAAGGCTCCAGCACTGGAAAATGTGTCACAACTGAGGTCGTTCCTCGGGCTGGTGAACTACTACCATAAGTTCTTACCAAATTTGTCTACAGTATTACACCCACTGAACACCCTACTGCAAACGGGGGTACCATGGAAGTGGAATGACGAATGTAAACGAGCTTTCCAGAAGTGCAAAGAATTGATCACATCAAAAGAGGTGTTGGCCCATTTCAACCCAGCACTACCAATTTGGTTGGCGTGTGATGCGTCACCCTATGGTATTGGAGCGGTGCTATCGCACAAATTCCCAGACGGGTTGGAGAGGCCAGTAGCCTTGCGTCTCGGTCACTAACCTCAGCCGAGCGCAACTATGCCCAGATTGACAGGGAGACCCCCAGCCTAGTATGGGGAGTAAAAAAATTCAACCACTATCTGCATGGGCAGAAGTTCACCTTGCTGACTGACCACCAACCGCTTGTCTCCATCTTTAATCCAAAGAAGGGCGTTCCGGTGATGACTGAACAATGGCTACAAAGATGGTCCCTTTTTCTAGGGGTGAACCAATATGAAATAGAGTATAAGGGCACGAAACAGCATGGAAACGCTGATGGGCTATCACGCCTGCCACTGCCTACTGCGGAGGAAGCACCAGCAGTGGATCCTATCGAAATATTTTATTCGTCGATAATTGAACGCTTGCCAGTAACTAACGCGGATATAGAGAAGGAGACCTGAAATGATCCGACACTGTCTCGGGTATAAGATTTGACGGTGAAGGGATGGCCAACACATGGGGACTCACTGTTGCCAGCATTCTCATCCAGAAGAGAACAGCTGTCAGTATGCCAGGGGACAGTGATGTGTGGATCCCGAGTGGTAATTCCACCCAAGTTAAGGGAGAGAGTGCTCAATGAGCTTCACGAAGGCCATCTGAGAGGGGTGAAAATGAAAAGCCTTGCTAGGGCTTATATGTGGTGGCCGGGGATCGATCAACAAATCGAGGACCTAACAAAGAGCTGCTCAGGATGCCAGAAGGTCCAAAATGCACCACCACATGCCCCCCTACACCCATGGGAGTGGCCCTCCTCGCCATGGCAACGGGTGCATATTGATTTTGCTGGTCCATTCATGGACTCAATGTTCTTAATAGCAGTGGATGCGCACTCGAAATGGCCTGAGGTGATCAAAATGTCCTGCACCACTACAGAGAAAACGATTGCAATCCTACGGACCATATTTGCCAGTAATGGCTTGTCAGAGCAGATTTGCTCTGATAACGGACCACAGTTTGTGTCCGAAGAGTTTCGGAAATTTATGAAAAGGAATGGGGTAAGGCATTACACATCCGCCCCGTATCATCCAGCCACAAATGGATTGGCTGAGAGGTTCGTACAAACCTTTAAAAAGGCAGTAAGGGCCATGTGCAACGATGACATTCCACTACAGCATAAGGTGGACAATTTCCTGTTAGCCTACAGAAATGCGACACATGCAGTTACCAACCAGACCCCGGCCATGATGTTCTTTAACCGAAGGTTGAGATCTTGTCTGGATTTGCTCAGACCAAATGTGCGAAGGAATGTTGAGGATAAGCAATTCCAGCACATCAATGAGAAGCCGACAAGGAGCTTCAATGTAGGACAACCAGTCTTGGCCCGCGACTACCGAACAGAGAAATGGCAACCTGGAACTATATGCACACGGCAGGGGCCACTAATGTACACAGTGGATGTCGGGGAGAACATTGTGAGACGCCACGTCGACCAGATCCTAGCGTCACAGGAACGAGTCAACCCCATGTCTCGCGTACCTGGGGATGAACCCAACATACCGGTAGCATCTACCTCAGAAACAGTAGCAGCGGAAACTGATGAACTAACCGATGAAAGGGGGCCAGAATCGCCTCCGCACCAAGAACAAGAACCTCAGGAAAGGCGCTATCCAGAAAGGATCAGGAAGCCACCCCAAAGACTGAATCTATAAATGGACTATTTCAGTTTAATGTGCATGTTAAAGTGTTAACTGTTATTTGAATGTTATGGGTACTGTTAATCTAAAAGGGGAGGAATTGTAGTGTATGTACCTTTAAGAGAGAACTACTTTTACAGCTCCTGTATACTGTAGTACCGGCAGTGACCACACCTGTATATAAGCCTTGAACATGCCTCTGTACTGTTAGTCTTTAGACTACCCTCCTCCAGTAAACACCTGTTGATTGTTAATTTACAGCCTCCGTCTATTTATTGGAAAACATCATACTTTAAGAATCACGGATTCAACACCCTCCACTGTCTGTGCTAAGAGCTGTTCAGGTCTTTCTCTTATTCTCTTTTTAGTGGTGAGCCTCGGGCCAAATCATTGACAAGGCCATTGAACCTATAGAAGTTCCTCTAAAAACTCAGTGCACAATGGCACGTCTTTGTCTCAATTCTTAGGTGAAAGCCCTCCCTCAAAGGGGTCTCATCTCCTTTGCCAATATATCTTTTTTGTTTTTACATTTTGAAGGTTCCTCCATTGGAATTCATCCTATCTCTCTTTGTCCTTATCGTCCCTGGCACAGCAAGTACAAGGCCTGACCTTGTACCCTCTCCATCAAGGGGCCCACGTCAGCGTTGTCTTGCTCATCCTGCCATTATCCAAACTATCTCCCTTTAATCTAACAGACTGTTCCATCCTGAGATAGATACCTTAACTCCCCTAACTTCCTTTTGTTCTATGTCTTTTATACTAATTAACTTTTAATTATCTTTGCAAGCAGTTCTATTAAGCTAACTCTGATTCCTACCTTAGTATTATAACATGGTTATTAGCAATGATAGAAGAAACGTAGGCATTGGGCCTTAGTTGGTCAAATTAGAGATACATAAACAGAATTGAAATCCTAACTTGAAAACAGCAGATAGCTAGCTTGAAAGCAAGATTATTTATGACCATCACAGTGCGGAATGCTATAACATCCGCAGAGAACCAAAACACAAGCAGATTCGAAGCATCTATCCAGTTATTCTAATACTAGTCTGAAGTGACTTTTTGTCTCCAGTTCTAATACCATCAGTAAACACAGCATTATTTGCGCTGCAATTTTATCCGCATAACCATATACATTTTGGACACCACTGATTTCTAACACTGTTCCATTAAGAGAGTTCCACAGAGTAACCCCCCTTCCCCCCGCACCCCCCCCACCCCCCCCACCCCCATAGAGACCTGTATGTACAATTGTAACTAAAACTAATGGGCAACAAAAAACTAATTGGCTGTTAAGATTATTTAAAATGGTACGTATCGCTATCCCAACCAAGATCTTCAGAGATTTAGAAATGCTACCTCCAAATTCCTATGCCAGTGTATTGCTCTCCCCTGGGTTCAGCTCAGTAGGCTACATCCCTGTTGATTAAGGGTGATATGTGATACCCAGTGATAAGTATTAGTAACCAGCCCAACTAAGGTATATGATTACCGACCAGTCCTTCTTCTTCTGTCTGTTTACTAATGTAGGTGGGCATTTTCCATTTCTTCCTCCCTCCTTCCCTTACCCATATATGTCTACAATAATAAAATCACTTACCAACCGCTTACATCCTAGAGCATAATATTCACTAAAAATGTACAATGTTCAGATTCCCTTCTTCACATTTGGTAGAAAGTGAAATGTACACACTCAACTCAGCCATCATCGAGTCATCGAAGGGGAATTAGAGTATTCACAGTGCTACCAATGACCAAATGAAGACAGAGTTTTCTGAGGAATCGGGAATGTGTGGGAAGAAATGGGGGACATCAGTTCACACAACCATATATATTTTAGCATAACCTTAAGTAGCAGAAGTATCTTCCCATTATACTTAGAGAAGCGAAGCAGATCACTCAACTTACCATGTGGTTATCTGTTCTATGTTCTAAAGTTGCCAATGGATGTCCGACTGAACCTAAAAACAAATTGCTTGAAGGTATTCATTCTTGCAATTCTAAAATCACCCAGTCACAGAAGTCAGACACTTTTCCCAACTGAAGTCGAGCGTCTCAAAATAATAAGAGGCCCTTGCCTATTAGAATGAATAATAAACTGTGTCAGGTGCTGGTTGAAAAATCACAAGCGTTTTAGATCACTATAGGCTACAGACAGCTCTTGCTGAATAATTATGGAGATGCATATTAATTTTCTGAAACAGTGAATTATCCTTATGTAACTTACGCTATTTGATATCTGGTCATTTTATTATATTTATTAAAATTATTTACACAGGTGAACTTACAATGGATTTCTATGCAAGGATCGTTAACAGGCAGATCAAAGTGCAAGGGATAACAACATCAACTTGTATTTATATAATGCCTTTAATATCGTTAAAAGCAGCTAAGATCAGTCACTTGCTGCAGTCTTTAATATTTCAAATTCTTTAATTCAATGGTAAATGCTGTTGTGTATGAAAGCTGGATCTGTTTAAATGTAACATTTTCTCACTACCAAATTCTATGTTATTCTGTAACATAGAAAAATCTATACTATATTAAAAATCTTATTTCTGTGAACACTTCCTGTCAGCTTTTTCCAGTATTTTTCCCTATGTCCACATTTATCATGGAAACTGCCTGTGTAAGCTTGTCACACTATAATTACACCTCCCCACCAGTGGCAGTGCTGTAGTGTCTCAGTTTTCTGACTCCCAGAACCTCAGCCTGTACTGCAGAAAAACTCCTGTGCTTCAATTTCTCTGCTTTGCTTCACATATTGTCATATATGTAGTTATTTAACTATAAATAATATTAAACAATCGAAGTATTACATATAAATATAAGGGCAGAATATATGGCCTAGGAATTGGACAAGGCCCGAAAACAGGCGCGGGGATCGTGATGCACAATTAACCCGTGCCCGTTCCTTCTGATGCAGGCAGCACACAAACTTTGTGCACTGCATCTCTTAAAGGGGAGGTGCATTATGGCTGGAGCAGGTGCTGGAAATGGCTGGGAAAGACATTCTGAGCAGGAGGAACACTGACTAATGGTGCAACAGGGCAGAGAGTGTGCTCCAAGGTTCTCAGACACAGCACTGGAGGTGGACAGCGGGTAGACAGAAGGAGTGAGGTCCTCTATCCACAGGGGGCCAGGAAGCCCTCCAGACAAACTGTGAGAAGGCAATGGGTGCAGATAACCGTCGCAGTCAATGCCAGCAGTGTAGGCCCGAGGACCTGGATGCAGTACCGCAAAAAGTTCAATGAACTCACACGAGTGGTCATGGTCAGTGAATTCATCTTCAAATGTCATAGCCTTACAACTGAACCACTAGCCTCAGACACTGCTCAATTTACCACCACGCCGCCCCCCCCACCTTCACTCATCTACCAACAACCTATCAATCAGGACTCATTCCTCACATTCATAGCTTCACCTCACCCTCACACACTTAGCACTGCTGCAAGCCTCACACCCACATCTCACAGCTTGCACACACTGCCAGCTATTCAACCATGACAGCCACATCACCCAAACACATTGCACCACACTCACTGAGACACTTCCCTCTCTCTTGCAGGACCAGGAGGCTCATAACCGGAAGCAGCAAGGCTACCCGCAGGGAGACAGGCACGCCTGCAAAACCTAACCCCCATTGAGGAGACAGTGCTGGGAGATTATTGGAGCAGCAATCGCTGAGCGTGTGGCTAGCGGCAGGGCTGAAACAATCGAAGATGATGGTATCCTCATACCTAATCCTCCTTCTCACATCCCAATCCCCCTCAACCCACAATCTCTTCTGATTTACAAGCTGCAGATGAGGTAAACATGCACCTCTTGCTTTCGCCCCCCCTCCCCCTCCCCTCACCGCAACCCTACCGTTGTGCCTTTCTCCTTTCAGATAGCTAAGAACTGCAACCTGGCCAGGCAGTGGCGGAGGAGCAGGAACTGGAAGAGGAAGAAGGCAGTGATGCTGAAGACACAGCAACGTCACTCAATTTCACACTCGCAGCCACCAGCTCAGATACTGACACTCCACATACTTTAGAGGATAGCTTAGATGCGGGATCTGCACGTGGTGAGACACCGGGCATGAGTGGTCTGCAGCCAGGGCAGGTGCCAGCTCCCCAGAGGGCGAGGTCGCACGCGAGTTCTGCTGCACAGGACTCAGATGGGCACTTCGATGGGGTGGCCTACAGAAGAAGGTTGATGGGTATGCACAATGAAATGCTTGGTGTATTGGCAGCGTGCCAGAAAGCCTGCGTACAATGTCAAGGAGCATGGAGGGGAACGGCACCAACCTTGCACAGGGCTTTACGCAGAGCTTGGAGCCCATCCTTTCCAGCGTAGAAGTGATGGCCAACTCCATTAGTGCACTTGTGGACCCAACCATGATGCAGCATCTGGTGGCCGATGTCTCAGCTTCCATTGCAGCACAAGCAGAAGCCACCCAACGTCTGAGTGCTACAGTGAAAGCTCAGACTGCTGACATCGTGGCTGTGGATACGATGTGTTGAAAGGGGCTTGCAGGGTATCACAGCAGTCCAGCAGTCTGTCCTCCAACAGATTACTAGAACTGCCGAGGAGCCGCACCGGGGTGTGGCAGTGGCTCCATGTAGCACGAACCTGCTGTCCTCTCTCAGAAAGACAGCATTCGTCCTCCCACCACTGTCACGCCACCAGTGCCCTTGTTTTTGCCTGTCAGTCAGCCAGCCCAGGCTGCTGCCGCCCATGCCGAGATGGTGCAGTCCGAAGCTGAGCCTTCTGGGCCCAGAGCTCTTTGAGGTCATTCTCCAAGGCCGTCTGCAGTCTCCCCCACTGAAAGTCAGCAGCCTTCCACCAGCCATGCTGCATCCATTGGCATAGCACAGCGTAGGAGCATTGGAAAGGGAAAGGCACACAGAGGACAGGAATTAAGGGAATGCACAAGGGTGATTAGTTGACTTTGGTATGTAATATTGGATGGTTTGATTTATAAATTTGGTTTGGAATGTTTGTTTGTGGTGGCTTTTATTGTAGTATTGTGGTCAAGAGGACCCTGTGATGGTCAGTAACAGAGGGAAGGTAAGGGGTGGGGTGTTGTTGAATGGGGAATTAGGGTTGCGTTCACTGGTACCACAGTCGGATAAGTCGATCATGGACAGCCCAGATAGAAAGGGGCTGTGTTGGTTGCCTCCTCTCTTCCACCACCCCCTGCTCCCCCTCCTCTTCCTCCTCCACCTCCTCCTCTTCCTCATCCTCCTCAGCTCTTCGCCGTATACCTGGTGGCAAGGGCTGTGCCCTCATGATGGCAAGGTTGTGCAGCATGGAACAGACCATAATGGTTCTTGCGATGCACACTGGCAAGTACTGTTGGGCTCCTACAGGGCGGTCCAGTCAACGGAAGCATTGTTTAAGCACCCCAATGGTCTGCTCGATCACATTCCGTGTGGCATGCTTTTGTTATGTGCATGCTGCCCACGTGTGCTTGGGTTGTCCACCGAAGTCATGAGCCAGGTGGTCAGCGGATAGCCCTTGTGGCCCAGTAGCCACCCTCTGGTTTGTCGTGGTGGCTCAAATGCGAATGGTACAGTGGACTGCTGCAGAGTGAAGGCATCATGACTGCTGCCAAGATACCGAATATTGACCTGCATGATGCACTGAGATAACAAAAGATAACATAAGAGATAGGAGCAGGAGTAGGCCATTTGGCCCTTTGAGCCTGCTCCGGCATTCAATAAGATCATGGCTGATCTTCTACCTCAACTCCACCTTCCCGCACTATCCCCATATCCCTTGATTCCATTAGTAGCCAAAAATCTATCAATCTCTGTCTTGAATATACTCAGCAACTGAGCATCTACAGCTCTCTGGGATAGCAAATTCCAAAGATTCACAACCCTTTGAGTGAAGAAATTTCTCCTCATCTCAGTCCTAAATGGCTGACACCTTATTTTGAGACTGTGACTCCTAGTTCCAGACTCCCCAGCCAGGGGAAACATCCTCCCAGCATCTACCCTATCACGCCCCTTAATAACTTTATATGACGTGCTGTGTATGGTCACACACCAGCTGGACAATGAGGGAATGAAATCCCTTCCGGTTGCGGTACATCTCCGAATTCACATGCAGTGCCTGCAAAGCAACATGTATGCAGTCAATGGCACCCTGCACCATGGGGAGGCCTGCTAACATGGCAAAGCTGCGTGCTCACTCCGCCTGCTTCTCTCTGGCAAGAGAGAATGAAATGTATTCACCTCTCTTTGCATACAGATCCTCAGTGACCTCCTTTATGCAACAGTGCACAGCGAACTGGGAGATGTTGGAAATATCGCCTGCTCCAGCCTGGAAGGAGCCCAATGCATAAAAGTTCATGGTCACGCTCACCTTGACAGCCACTGACAATGCCGTCCTCACCCTGCTCTGAGGCTGCAGATAAGCAAGTTGGCAGATTTCAATTAGCACCCGCTTAGTGAAGTGGAGCCATCGCATACACTGTTCTTCACTGAGGTTGAGGTCGGAGAATTACGGCCTGAAGATCCTGGGTGGATATTGCCTTCTGCTGAGAGCCATTCTCCCCCTCCTCCTCCTCCCTCTTCGAGCAGCTTGTCCTCCTCTGTGTCGCCTCTGCTCAATCTCCCTGTCATGTTGCAGGCCAAGGGAGATATAAACTACTGCACCCATGCCTGGGAGCAACTGGTCTGAGCAGAAACCCTTAAGTAACCTGCCACAAGACTCCCTGGAGACTTCAGCAACTTCAAATACGATAACAGACCATCAAGCTCACCAAGAGCCAGTAGAAATCAATCAGCAACTAACCTGAAAGCAGTTGATGATCCCTTTAAATAGCACTGGTGGGGGCTCCTGTTCGGCTGTACTTGTTTAAGAGAGAGCATTAGCTGGAGCATTGACGTCAAAATACGCGTCAAATCAACATTACACGCTGACTGACATCACGATCTGCCTACTCTGCATACTTTCGGTCCGCATTCCCAGCGCCCATGCTAACGACCTCACCAAAGTGGCTTCTGGCATGGCCCACATCAGAAATGTGCGCACATGGCGTGGACGTCATTTTAGACCCAAAACGGCACACATAGTGCTGAAAAAACGGGCGCTCTGGAGCCAAATTTAAAATTGTGACTGAATTTAGTCTGTGCACTCTGGTCCAGTTATCCCTTGCCCTCTAACTCTGCTTTACCAGAAAACTACATGTGGTCTTGCTTGGTATTGACTCCCCCAGGCCCGATTTTCACATTGGGCAGACATCGGGCGAATAGTGGGTGATGCAATTGTGCTGCCTGTCCGATATCCTCAGCGCGAGGCCCGAGTCATTTTGATAGGCAGGCCTCATTAACATTTGTGAGCTGCGTGTGTTGAATCAGTGCTCACAAGCAACTCACTGGCTGCTCCATAGAGCCATGCTGGGATCTGGGCTTTAAAGGGGGGAGGCAATTGCAGGAGGAAGGGGCAAGGTTGGGCTGGCAGTGGATGGGAAGATTTTGCGGGACCAGGAGACGCATTCAAGCTTACCTGGTTTTGGAGTAACCTGCAGTGGTCTCTTTAGGGGCCATTAGTTCGGTCGCTCCACGCCTACTACTAAAATTACATCGGGGTCCTATATATGTCAAAGGACCCTGATTTGCATATTATAAGTAGGCTCCCACCTAAAACAGGCCAGTGCCTGGGCCATGCATCCATATGAAGGCGTAAACCAAAATTACGACGGGATATCACCTATTTCTGCCTGGTATATGTATGTAAAATTGTTCATATTCTGGATACAAGGTGATTGACATTTTTATTTTTAGTTTGCTGATCCCAAATTACCTACTGCCACTGATTTGCATCCAGGAAGTCATTGGCTGGAATTTTGTTTACCTGGGCGGGTCAGGTGCGGGCAGACGCTGTAGCGGGTCACGACCCCGTTGTTGATTCCATTCCGTTCCTGAAATAGACTTTGCATTAATGGGGCCTATTAAGCCCCCCCCCTGCACGTTACCCGGGCCTATTAAATGGTGTGGGTCTGATGACATCACCGACAGCTCGTTTTCAGCTGAGATATTTAAAGGAGCCATGGTCACATTGCATTTGAAGGTTCACCTAGGAGAGTGCAGGCAGCACACAGCACCATTGGAGTGTTGCAAACATTTCCAGAGATAACTGCACAGAGGCAGAGGGCTGCACCCAGGTTCTCCGATGACTCCCTCCATATGCTTGTGGAGGGAGTCAGAGCACGCAGGGAGGTCCTCTGCCCTTCTAATGGGCGGAAGAGACCTCCCCAGGAGACCAAAAGAGCCTGGGTCCAAATAGCTGAGGTGGTAAACAGCGGGGGGGATGTTGTGAGGAGGATCTGGGTGCAGTGCCAGAAACGTTTCAATGATCTCATTAGATCAGGAAAGGTGAGTACAAAGCCACACTCAACTTCATCCTGCTGCACCTCTCATCACATCCCCATCACTCTGCCTTCCCAACCCTACTCCTGCACATCCTTACTCACACCAACATACCTTGCACCTCCACTCATCCCTCTCTCTCTATCTACATTATCACTTCCCATCTCTCTAACCATGCCTCACACTCACCCTCATCCTAATGCAATCACACACAAGAAGGCCACTTGACTTTAGCAACCCACTCCATCATAGTCTCCCTCTAAAGATGTAACCCATCCATTCCTTATACACACTCCATCACTCTCTCTCAACCTTCTCTTCTTTCCCTCCTTGCAGGAAAAGAGAGCCCACAATAAGAGGGAGAGGGAGAGAACTGGAGGTGGGCCTCCATCATTAACGACCTTAACAACAGCAGAGGAGGCTGCCTTAGAAATTTCAGGAGTTGCTGAGCAGCTGGAGGTGGGAGACAGAGAGAGGGGGACATCTCAGCAACCTGTTGACAGAATTACATATCATACAGCTACATGACATACATCAGTCAATCATATGAGGACTGATGTCAGCAGCCAGTGAATGGTCATCATGTGCACAATGGTATCAGGACCCAGTCTTCATATGACATATCACCTTATCCCTTTACTCTCCCACAGGTCCATCAAGAGCCCCCCCGCCACTGCCCCCCACCCCCAGGAAGAAGAGGAAGATGACTCCTCAGAGGAGCCTGCAGCCTCTGAGGGCGCAGCATCACCAGGCATAATTGCACCCAGCACCAGCGCAGACACGCACACCTCGGTGGGTCCCACTCAAGATAGAGTAATGTTGCCACCTGGTGTCTCACAACTCACAAGTGAGTAAGAGCAGATGGTGGGGACAGAGACAGCAGTGGAAACTCCTCGTCAGAGGGCGCAGGATGTGCCCAGCGCTGCTTAGCTGCATACAGACGCTGAGCCTCAGGGGCCACTCAGAAAGAGGGCGATCCTGGAGTGGCAGCAAGAAGTGCAGGAGGCTATGACAGGTTTTGCAAGCACGATGTCTGCAAATGTCCAGAGAATGGAGGAGTCCATCTCCAACAGAAGCACCGCCGTGTCACAGGCGATGGCGACTGTAGGCTCGTCCATGGATAGGATGGCCACCTGCATGGAGCAGCTAATGCGCTACTCAGAGAAGCACATGGTCTCTATGTAGAATAGATGACTATCAATGGAGGATAGATGACTATATGGAGAACAGATAGCAGAGGTTCATAGACCTCCTCTCTAGGAGGGATGTCAACGTGGACGTGGGTCCTCATGGCCCCACTGCTGTGCACCAATGTGCTCTCCAGCTCCTTGCTAGCAGGGAAGTGCGGGTGGCCCGTGAGAGGGATGATGGTGAGAGGGGACATGGATGTGTGAGCTCCTCTCAAAGCGCTCACACTTCTCCCCCGTTGCCACCCTCGCAATCAGAGCCCCAGATGCCTTCTCGGACAGCAATAGCCGAGTCTGTCTCTGCATGGTCGCAGGAGGAGCAGACTTTGGCGGGGCCATCAGAGGCTCCAAAATACAGAGGAAGACCGCCTAAAGTGTCTAAGCAGTCACAGCAGGGAAGTGAGCGGGCTGCCTCTACCTCTGCTGAAGCCACAGGGGTAGCACCTCATAGAAGCACGTGTAAGAGAAAGATGGCACACAAGCAGATTCAAAAGGGTAGCCACTTGGGTGTTTTATTCAACGTAAAGTTTCCGTTAGTGTGATGTCATACATAAAAATCTATATTTTCACCACTTTCCAGTCTTGGGCAAATTTGTGTGTACCTTTGGAAGTGGCTTAATGAGTTGGAGTGAATGGTGAGACATAATATGACCTCCAGCAATGGTGGTCAGTGTGAAAGTTATGGCTTGGTCATTGTAGGGATGCTTTATGGTGTTGCTGTGGGGTGGTGCCAACCTGGCACAGCATGTGGCAGCCATATGGGTGTACTGTTTATAGTTAAGTAAACCTGGCCATGATGAGCTCATCCCTGGCCTCTCAGGCAGCAATGTGCTTGGGTGCTGGTGGGATCTGGACTGCAGGTTCCACCTGCTCCTCTTCCCCCTCCTCTGAAGAGGCTGTGCACTCAGTGCCTTGCTCCTCATGCAGCGCTAATCCTTGCTACTGTGCTATGCCCTGCAGGGCGCAGCAGACCACAATGATCCTGGAGACCCTGGTTGGTGCATACTGAAGGGCTTCTCCAGATTTGTCATGGCATCTGAAGTGCATTTTCAGCATGTCTATTGTCTGCTCTATGGCACATCTGGTGGAAATGTGGTTTTCATTATATCTCTCCTGGGCCTCAGTACTTGGTCTCCTCAAGGGTGTCATGAGTCACGTCTTCAGTGGATGGCCCTGGTCTCCAAGCAGCCAATTGGAAAGTCTGTTTGGAGGAGCGAAGAGCTGAGGGAAGGTGGACTGGCGCAGGAAGAAAGAGTCATGACAGCTGTCAGGGAATTTGGCGCACACATGCATGATGACCTTCCTATGGTTGCAGATGAGATACACATTGAGGGAGTAGAAGCCCTTGCGGTTGACAAAGACTCCTGGATGATGATGGGGTGCCCTGATGGCCGCATGTGTGCAGCCGATGACACCCTGCACCCATGGGAAGCCAGCCAGAGTGGCAAAGCTGAGCGCCCGCTCAGTAACACTGGCTTCATCAGTGGCAAAGTTGATACAATTGGCTGACTTGTCAAAGAGGGCATCGGTGACCTGTGTGATGCATCTGTGGGCAGCCGACTGCGAGATGCCACAAATGTCTGCTGCTGTTCCCTGGAAAGAGCCTGAGGCGAAGAAGTTGAGGGTGCTGGTGACTTTGACAGCCACTGGTAAGGCGTGTCCACCTGCTCCTCTGGGCTGCAGGTCTTGCTCCAGAAATGTGCAAATGTCTGCGATGACATGGCGCGATAGCCTGAGCCCCCTTTGACACTGCTGCTCAGTCATGTTGAGGGAGCTCATCCTCTGCCTGTACACCCTATGTTGGGGGTATCACCTCCAGCGCGGTGCAGCCCTGCGCTGATGCCCGCTGTCCTGTGCAACATCAGGTGGTTGAGGAGATGGTTGGTGGTGTTGTTGTTGGTGCTGCTGGTGTGCCTGGTGCTGCTGGTGTTGGGGCTCATTGTGCTCCAATTCTGAGGACCAAGGTGAGACTGTATAGATGGCACCCATGCTGATGGAATAGATGGCAGGTCAAGTAGAGATGACAGGAGCAATCTGTCAATGATGTGATAGGTTCTAACAGTGAGGTGACACTGGATGGCGACTTTGCTGGAAACACTTGCAGCCTGTAGAAAGCTAAAGCTGTGCTGACAATGCTGTCAGCAACAGCTTCTGCCTAAGGAAAGTGATCAGCTGTGAGGTGCGAGTTTTTACTGTACTTTCAATGCTGTGCACTAATTAGTTGATCAATGGTCACTCAACTTCCGCCTCAGGTTGACAGACGTGGTTCCCGAGCTGCGTTATTCCTGTGGTCAGCCAGGGAAATTTGAAAGGTAGGTTTAAAAAGACTCTTAAGGGTCTGACAACTACCTGATAATGATTTAAATTAGCTTGCCCGCCTCTGCCGCTCGGGGTGCTGCCGAGCCGGCAAACGTGCCCAAGCAAAAGGCGCGTGGGATCCGGGATGACGGCGAGTTTCCAACCCACTCTGTTATATTGCAAATTTTCCACCCGACCCACCTCCGATCGCGCCCGCATGGACCCCAGAAAATTCCGCCCATTGAGTCTGTTTCTCAGGGTGTGACCTTGATAAGTCTGCACATGCAGTAGGGTTGGGGTACCCAGTAGCACAATGCACCAACAATTCAATTCCCTATTTATATGATGAAATAAATCATTATTTATAGTCAATTAGATATTGCTATGTGGTTATGTTAATTGGAATAATGACACAGTTTACACATTATAAAAAGACTTGCTATGTATGAAGCATGTTGAGATTATTCAGTGATTAAGGTGTTGGATTTGAGAATCATGTATTTCAGGCTTGAGTCTTGTAGATAGTTAATGCATCTGACCCGCTACACATGGTGAATTTTGTTATGAAGCTTAAAATGATTCATTAAATCTATTATGGGAGTAAATGAGTGCTAATATAATCTGACTAATTATAATGAACAGTTTTGTGTGTAATCAAACCTCATATATATGTAATATAGATGATATAAGGAAAAGTTATAGATAAGATCACAGCTCCAGTAACGTTCCATTAATAAAACCAGTATATTTAGCTGCCTGGCACGTTATGGAATGAAACAACTCTGTGATATTAAAATAGGGAAGTCAGCACCCTCAAGATATAAAGTTTTGTCTGTTTACAGTGACCCTACGTGGGATGTTGAGAAGGAAAAACATGAATCACTGTCACATTGCTATTGGTCTAAGTAAGCCACTTGAGCCAAATGAGAACTGCAAGGAAGCAAAATCACAGGAGAATAGATCACTTTAGTATCACCGAGGTCCTCATAAGAAAACAAAGTTTAATAGCGTAGGACATAGGAAACAACTTAAACACATGAATAATGTCTGCATTTTGAAATGTAGGTGATAGAAAATGACTTCCATCATTTTTAGTGTTTCCTACAAATCAAGGGTTGAACTGAGGGGAAAAGAAAGGGAAACTGGAGATATCTGATGTATCAAATCATAATAGATCACGAGCAGTACTCCTCCACCTCCACCTCCCCCCCCCCCCCCCCCCCCCCACCCCACCGTGATCTGTTTTACTCCTGTCCACAAATCTTGGGTCTTGAAGTCTAGGCACCACCTTGGCATTCTTGAATCATGGGTTTGAGTCTCGGGACTGCTGGCTGCTCTGTGTTAACATGGGAGCTGAGTCAAAAATGGTCATGGTTTAACTTGATATCTTAAAAAAAAGAATGCTTTTTACATGAAAGATATCAATATTCCACTAAAGATACATATCTTCATAAAGTTAAACATTTGCTAATTAATGGAATCTAAATGCAGTTTGCCAACACCCTCCTTCTTTCTCCATGTCATAAATAGAGGCCATTTACAAGAAGCCAGCAGCGCTACCTAATTAGTCATTTTGAAATAATAACAGAAAATGCTGGAAATACTCAGCAGGCCAGGCAGCATCCGTGGAGAGAGAAACAGAGTTAACGTTTCAGGTCTGGGACCCTTCATCAGAACTGGAAAAAGCTGGAGATGTAACAGATATTAAGCAGGTGCAGAGACAGGGGGGTGGGGTTAGGAGGGGAGGAAGGAATAGAAAAAATACCCTGTGCTTTTGTAAGAGGCAGGAAAGATAAAATGTTGCAAATGGGAATGGCAAAAATCATACTGCATGAAAAATGGGGGCAGGGATAATTATCTAAAATTGTTAAACTCAATGTTGAGTCCGGCAGGCTGCAAAGTGCCCAATCGAAAGATGAGGTGCTGTTCCTCGAGCTTACGTTGAGCTTCATTGCAGCAATGCAATAGCCCGAGGACAGAGAGATCAGAGTGGGAGTGAAGCGGTGAATTAAAGTGACAGGCGACCGGAAGCTCAGGGTCACCCATACGGACTGAACGGAGGTGTTCCACAAAGCGGTCACCCAATCTGCGTTTGGTCTCCCCAATGTAGAGGAGACCGCATCGTGAGCAGCAAATACAGTATATTAAATTGCAAGAAGTACACGTAAATCACTGTTTCACCTGGAAGGGGTGTTTGGGGCCCTGGACAGTGGGAAGGGAGGAGGTAAAAGGGCATGTATTGCATCTCCTGCGCTTGCACGGGAAGGTGCCAGGTGAAGGAGAAGGGCTGTTGGGGGTGATTGAGGAGTGGACCAGGGTGTCGCGGAGAGAGCGGTCCCTTCGGAATGCTGAAAGGGGAGGTGAGGGGAAGATGTGTTTGGTGGTGGGATCACCTTGGAGGTGGCGGAAATGGCGGAGGATGATCCGTTGAATGTGGAGGCTGGTGGGGTGAAAGGTGAGGACAAGGGGAACTCTATCGTGGTTCTGGGAGGGAGGGGCAGGGGTGAGGGCAGAAGTGCGGGAAATAGAACGGACACGGTCAAGGGCCGTGTCAACCACGGTAGAGGGGAATCCTCGGTTGAGGAAAAAGGAAGACATGTTGGAAGCACTAGTATGGAAGGTGGCATCGTCAGAACAGACGCGGCAGAGACGGAGAAACTGGGTGAATGGAATAGAGTCCTTACAGGAAGCGGGGTGGGAGGAAGTGTAGTCCAGGTAGCTGTGGGAGTCAGTGGGCTTGTAGTGGATGTTTGTTGAAAGCCGATCGCCAGAAATGGAGACGGAGAAATCAAGGAAGGGAAGGGAAGAGTCGGAGAAGGACCATGTGAAGGTGAGGGAAGGGTGGAAATTGGAAGTAAAGTGAATGAACTTATCTAGTTCAGGGCGAGAGCAGGAAACGGCACCAATACAGTCATCGATGTACCGGAAAAAGAGGTGAGGGAGGGGACCTGAGTAGGACTGGAACAAAGAATGTTCCACATATCCCATGAACAGGCAGGCATAGCTAGGGCCCATGCGGGTTCCCATAGCAACACCTTTAATTTGGAGGAAGTGAGTGGAGTCAAAGCATCCGCAGTATTTTGCTATTACATTAGTCATTTTGAAACAATTTTATCACTTAATCCTAATTACTCATTCAATGAACCTACTTACCTTGTTTTTCACCTATTTATTAGGGTCGATTCTAACTGTTCCCAACCCCATTTTTTTTTCGGTATTGTAATTTGCAGATTCATTTTTAGAACATTTGCCTACTTTAAGATATTTCCATCATTGCTACTATGCAGTGCCATTCTCCCACAGCAGCTCTGGTCACAACATCACAAAGATAAATGCACGTGAGGAAGCTCTTCTCCCATGTGGCTTAGCCTTCCATAGAAACCTACCATATCTGCCCCATTAGAGGATCTAACTGCCTCCACGTATCTACCTGTAAGGCCATTCCAGATATTAATCGCTCATATGTGAAGACATGCACTGTCCTGAACTTGCCTTTCACCAGTTTGTAACTAAGTCCCCTTGTCCTGTAGTCATGTTTTAACTTGAAATAATACTCAAGATTAACCTTTTCTATTCCGCTTAATATCCGATGTAACTCTGTAAGATCCTTCTCATTTGCACCCTTTCATGGCTGAAGAGCCTAAGTTTTTCTAACCCTTCGCAGAACTCAGTCCTCTGGCAAAAGAGGGTCAATTTTAACCCCCACCACCGGCGCTGCTGGGGGGTAAGTTGGGGTGGGGGTAAGATGGCGGGGAGTGGGTTTGTGCTGCATTCCCACACGCCCCAGTGGAGCCCCAGAGGCCATTTTAACACTACTGTTTTCTTAGGTGGTTGGATTCAGGCGAGAGCCTTATGACTAAATGTAAATCGGGGATCCTATAATGTCATTAGGACTCTGATGCAATTATAACTCCAGTCAGTCAAACCTGGTGGACATCCAGCAAACACACTGTCAGGCAAATTTAAATTTATCTTTGAGGGACCAGGGAGATCAAGCGTCTTCCTCTAGGCCCCACAAAGAAAGTCTGGCACACCGGGCTCCCCACTTTCCTCCCCCCACTCCAGAAACTTACCTTAATGCCAGGGTATTGCAGCCTCCAAGCTGCCTAACCTTCATAGGCCCAAAGCCGGCAAGCTGCCTCTGGACGTCCATTTCAGGTGAGCATTTGGCCAGCAGAATGTTAGTGAGGTCCGACCGTTAAAACGGACCAGGCCTTCCACTGCAGCTCCCAGGCACACGTTGTACCAGCCAAGCATCCGGGAGTTAAAATTCCCCTTATTGTGTCGAGCCAATATGGAGGAAAATGCTAATAAAGACTTGTGCAGCATGAATAAACATTCATCAGATGTGTTACAGACATAACTGTATTCGGTGGCAAAAGAAACATTTCTAGTATTTTGGAAAGCCTAGCTCTGTAAGTTGACTTCATAGAAGCCTAAAACAGGCCTTTGTGAACAATGTCACTGTATCTTGAAGATTTAAAGTAAAAGTGAATATGACCACCTGTATAAACATAGTAAAAATACGCCTGTGACCTTATGATTTGGAAATGAACACCATGGCCTATGATTTCCTGGAGACGTGCATCATTGGAATGGCATATCTATGATGTTGGGTTTATGTTCCAGTGCAAAAGACAGAGGTAATTATGGTACATTCACTACGCCATAATTCCCTGGGATTTTTGCACAGCCCCGCTGAAACAGTGAAAAGTTGATTTTTATAGCTCCGCCCACACACCCCCTGCCCCCCCCCCACCCCCCCACCCCCCGCCCTAATTCACGTCAAGAGAGATGGCAAATTTCCTGGATTTATGCTAGTTTTTCTGCCGCAGCCGCTTAGACTGAAAAATAATGGTGGGGCCTTGGTCGCCTGGCAGCGACGTGATTTACGGCCCCCACATGATCCTTGGCCTGGGAGGACCATAAAAACTGTAGAGCCTCATCTCTGCCGTCTGGAATCAGGTGAATGGACTTTTATGTATATATAATAAAAATAGGCTTTGACATTTCACCATCAAAAATAAGTTATCATTGTGGTTGTTCTGTAGTAGAGCTCTTGAGGTAAGTGCAAAATCATTAAATTAATTGAATTGATCTGTGAATATATTTAAATTTATGTGCTCAAAATAATTAATTAAAGTAAAATAAAATGTCTTCTCTTTTTCGATATATATTTGATATATTTATCAAAATGCTTCTTGGTCATTGTGTGTTACGTTTACTGTATATTGTGTGCATGGTGTGGGACACTACATCGCCTGCACGTGCCATTGAGGATTTGTTTAATCTGAGACATTTTAGATACCATAAATTACTAATGGCATCTTCTAAATGAATGGTAAAATAATATCTGTAAATTAATATAATCCTGAAAACTGAACACAGCACTGAAATTCCATAACTCAAACAATTTTCTGCAAATGACCGAGCTCAGAATAGTGAAATTCAGAATTCTATGATACAGATCATGCCAATATTGCGCTGCTTTATTAGTTCATTGATGCAGATGGAGCGAGCCATTGACTGTGCTGCTTCTGAGGTCCCTGATTCACCATTATGCTCGCTGTGGCGTACTCTGATCACTTTTCCAAGAAATTTGGCAAAGGTTGGCAACGGGTAGATTGAGGCGCTAAACAACGTAACATACGGCGTCCGTTGCAATCGCACCGTTCCGGGAAATTCCAAGCCCACAACTTTTCGTATTTAGGCATGGATGCGATTTACGGGCAATTGCATTTAGTCACAGCACTGCAACACTGAGCAGGTGCAGAGTGAGGTCTCAGAACATAGGCGACTGGCCCACCAAGTGTGCACGGAATCAGGTTAGTCTGAAATTTACTGACTGTTGATCAGTAGAACTAAGAACAGATTACAAACCAATTGCTGTCAAGCCATTCTACAGTGCGATGATGAAACACAAATACCAGATAGGTGTTTGTGGAATAATCTAAAATATTGCTGGTTTAATGATTGATTGTAAACTCGATTGGCAATCAATACATTTTACCCAGTTGGAATTGAATTCAGGATCTGTACTCAGACCCCACATTGTTTCTACAATCGCTAAAATTGGTATAAAAACAGGTCTCATATCAATGGTAACTTTCTTGTTTAGCACCGACACGAGATTTCTCACTAGGTTTAAATTTTCGGCAAATGATCCCTGATGGGATTTGTAAAGGAAAAATAAAATCTCACTAGTAATTTTTTAAATTTAAAATAGCAGACTTAATCGACAACTTTTTGGAGATTTGAAAGAATTAATCTTAATATTTTAATATTATTACATGAAAATGAGTTCTAGTGATAATTCATTTTTGAAACTGTTACCACCTTTTCATCGTTTCTGTAAAATTATTAGGGTGGACCCTCTGTGATGTTCATTTATAGAATCTTAAGTGGAGAGACACTTATCTCTTTAATAATGAGCCAGTGTAATTAAAGGTGGGAATGTGGAAGAGTTCAAGCACAGGCAACATGACACATAGTCTGCTATCGCTATTCCACAGTGGTTTATCAAAGGCTACTCCTTTAATATGGAGATTACACTTATGTACTTGTCTGAACTTGAAAGGCATTTTCCTAATTTACTTATTAATGAGATGTAAATCTATTTTTTCACTGAGTGTCACAAGTTTTATAAAATGTGTGTATTTAGCAAGCAATAAATCCTACAATTTAGAAATTTCTCAGCTTTCCTTATTAATTCTGTTAAAAATTGATAGGCTTTATGTTAAATTTATTAATATTGGTTGCTGTCATTCACTTGGCAGCTCTTACTGAAATATGCCTTGACAGCAGCTGCATTAAAGATGTATGTCATTGTGTTCAGCACAGATTAATGAAGCACAGTAAAAAAATAGCTGTAAAAAGGAAAGTGATCAGAATGCGAAAACAGTCGATTTAATGAAGCCTTGAATTTCATTTTTTTTTATTCTGCAGCCTAGCTACACTCACCCATACAGCCGGCACTGACAAGAAAGTTGCTCTGGGTTTCATTACAGTGCGTATAGGCATTCTGATGAGAGTGTGAATTTTTAAACTTCCTCTAGTAGATGTTAAAAAAATGTCACTCTTCAAGTTCGCAGAACCAAGCCATACGATTAGCGATTTTGCTCAGTTGAATTTCCTTAAAACATTCATACAAATAATTTTACATGGATATCTCAATTGATCATGAACAACAGATTGTTCATGAGGAAGGAAGGAATTGTTAGATCAAGAGTCCAATTTACATCCTACTGTCACACTCAGCGAGAAAAAGCTCTCTTTGATGTGAAGAACCATATACATTTCACTAATTACCAATAGCATTGATTAACATTCTCTGTTTGATGTGTTAGAGTTTATATATTCTGAAAGAAAAAAAAATGAGTCTTCCTCTGATTTTACAGATTTGCATAACCTCACAAATGAATGGGATAATAATTACCCACATCTGTCATTTCAGTAACATTTAAACTCTGGTCATGCTTTGCTGTGAGTTTACAGTTTATTATACATTACCATGTGACTTCATCATTGTTACTTTCCTAATAAATTTACCAAATGCTCATTTTAGCTAAGCATATTGATGTCACAGGGATACAGTTATGGTGGAATTACCAATTTAACACAAGGAAAGCTCTGCAGTGATCTTAATATTTAAATCCACAAGCCAATGTATAAGAAACCAAGTCAATTAAGAACCCTTTTTCCTTCAGTGTCTCCAGGAAAGCTTAGGCATAAGACGCAGCCTAAAACCATCCTGTTACTCTTGGATTTTTAGCAGATTTCTGGGGCGACCTTGTTGCGCTTGTTTTCCAGGCGGGGAAAAAAGGGGCACAAATCGTCCAATTTAGGAGGCTACCTACCATGCCTGAACAGCGGCAGAAGCATGTTCAATGCCATATTGGTCCAAGTGCTGTAGAAGCAGCTCTGTCGTCACTTGAAGCAGGCGTTAGGCCCTTTGAATATGCTAATATTCACAATCTATACCAATGATTTGGATGAGAGGACTAAATGTAACATTTCCAAATTTGCTGATGATAAAAAGCTAGGTGGCAGTGGCAGTTGCAAAGAGGATGTGAAGAGGCTTCAAGGGGATCTCGACAGGCTCAATGAGTGGGCGAGAACATGGCAGATGGAATATAATGTGAAGTTATCCACTTTGGTAGAAAAAACAGAAAGGCAGAGTATTTCCTAAATGGTGAAAGATTGGGGAATGCAGATGCTCAAAGGGACCTGGGTGCCTTTGTACATGAGTCACTGAAAGTGAATGTGCAGGTGCAGCAAGCCATTAGGAAGGCAAATTGTATGATGGCCTTCATTACAAGAGGATTTGAGTACAGGAGTAAAGAAGTCTTACTCCAATTATATAGGGCCTTGGTGAGACCACACCTGGAGTACTGTGTACAGTTTTGGTCTCCTTACCTAAGGAAGGATATACCTGCCATAGAGGGAGTGCAACGAAGGTTCACGAGACTGATTCCTGGGATGGCGGAACTGTCTTATGAGAAGAGATTGAGTAAACTAGGCCTGTATTCTCTTGAATTCAGAAGAATGAGAGGGGATCTCATTGAAGCATACAAAATTATTACAGGGCTTGGTAGGGTGGATGCTGGGAGAATGTTTTCCTTGGCTGGGGAGTCTAGAACCAGGGCCCACAGCCTCAGGATAAAGAGTAGGCCATTCAGGACTGAGATGAGAAGAAATTTCTTCACACAGAGGGTGGTGAATCTTTGGAATTCTCTACCCCAGAGGGCTATGGAGGCTTAGTCATTGGGTATATTCAAAACAGAAGTCGATAGATTTCTGACTAGTAAGGGCATCAAGGGATATGGTGATAGGGCCGGTGAATGGAGTTGAGGCAGAAGATCAGCCATGATCTCATTGAATGGCGGAGTAGGCTCGAAGGGCCGAATGGTCTACTCCTGCTCCTATTTCTTATGTTCTTATGTTCTTAATAGGGGGCCTAATACTTGTTTTAGGATCCCTTTTCCAAATTGGTCGACAACTACATAGAATAACATAGAATTTACACCACAGAAACAGGCCATTTAGCTCAACTGTATCATATCTATGGCAATGTTTATGCTCCACACGAGCCTCCTCCCACCCTACTTCATCTAACCCTATCAGCATATCCTTCTATTCCTTTCTCCCTCATGTACTTATTGAGCTTCCCCTTAAATGCATCTATGCTATTTGCCTCAACTGTTAATGTGGTAGCAAGTTCCACATCCTAAACACTCCTTGGGTAAAGAAGTTTCTCCTGAATTCCCTATTAATTTATTAGTGACTATCTTATATTTATGACCCCTAGCTTTGCATTCCCCAAAGCTAGGCTGAGCTTGTCCCGTGCAAGCTCTGACTGTTTTTTGCAGTTCTAAAATGGTCTAACCAATGGCCCTTAAAGGGATTGTTGGAGGCTGCTGAAGAACAGGTAAGTTTTTGACTTTAAACTTTTTTTAAACTTCCCTTAGCATGCAGCCAGAATGAACAGGGCTGATCCCTTTTCTCCCCCTGCCTCCACAGCCATGCCCCGAGCCACTGTTGGCCCCTGCCCGGCCCCCCTGCCTCGAGAACCTACCTGAGGGCCACGGCTGGCTTCAAAATGGCCCGACATTCATTCTCGCTTCACTGACAAGCTGCCTGAGGACACAGACTAGGCGTCCACGCTCACTGCTCTTATTAAAATAAGGCCGGAGGCCCAATATCGACCAGGCCTTTGGCCTACCTGTTACGGCACACAAATTGTTCCCTGTGTCCAGTTCGCACCAGTGTAGTGAAGCAAACCAATTAACACCACTTCATCGTTTTCTTGAAAATATTTTAATTAGATGAGTGAAATTTTCTCTGTCAATTAATTTAAGCAAAAAAGTGGACATGACTGCAAAATGGAATGCCCCAGTATGTACTCATGTCAACTTTTTGATAAATTTGATCCCTTAGTTTGATAAATTCTTGGAAGGAAACCCATTTTCTTAGCCTAAAATAATTTGACTCAGTACAATAAAAAATCTTGTGTTTTTTTTAAATGGCATATAATCAAAGCCAATCAAGGGCTGACTTCCACTATATTGCAAAGTACAAAAATGCATCATCGCCTTTGTATCATCTTTAACATAAAAACATAGAAGATAGGAGCAGGAGTAGGCCATTCGGCCCCTCGAGCCTGCTCCGCCATTCAATGAGATCATGGCTGATCATCCAAACTCAGTATGCTGTCTCTGCCTTCTCCCCTTATCCCTTGATCCCTTTAGCCTTAAGAAATATATCTAACTCCTTCGTGAATATATTTAATGAATTGGCCTCAACTGCCTTCTGTGGTAGAGAATTCCACAGGTTCACCACTCTCTGGGTGAAGAAATTCCTCCTCATCTCTGTCCTAAATGGCTTACCCCTTATCTTTAGACTGTGACACCTGGTTCTGGACTCCCCCACCATCAGGAATATCCTTCCTGCATCTAGTCCTGTCTAGTCCTGTTAGAATTTTATAAGTTTCAATGAGATCCCCTCTCATTCTTCTAAACTCCAGCGAGTATAAGCCCAATCAACCCAATCTCTCCTCATACGTCATTCCTGCCGTCCCAGGCATCAGTCTGGTGAATCTTCGCTGCACTCCCTCCATGGCAAGAACATCCTTCCTCAGATAAGGCGATCAAAGCTGCACACAATACTCAAGGTGTGGTCTCACCAAGGCCCTGTACAACTGCAGCAAGACATATATGTTCCTGTACTTGAATCCTCTCGCTACGAAGGTCAACATACCATTTGCCTTCTTAACCACCTGCTGCACCTGCATGCTTACCTTCAGCGACTGGTGCACAAGGACACCCAGGTCTCGTTGCACTCCCCCTTCTCTCAATCTATTGCCATTCAGATAATAATCTGCCTTCCTGTTTTTGCCACCAAAGTGGATAACCTCGCATTTATCCACATTATACTGCATCTGCCATGCATCTGCCCAATCACCCAACCTGTCCAAATCATACTGGATTTTCTCGGCATCCTCCTCACAGCACACACGCCCACCCAGCTTTGTGTCATCTGCAAACTTGGAGATATTACATCTAGTTCCCTTGTCTAGATCATTAATATATATTGTGAATAGCTGGGGTCCTAGCACCGATCCCTGCGGTACCCCACTAGTCACTGCCTGCCACTCGGAAAAAGACCCGTTTATTCCAACTCTTTGCTTCCTGTCTGCCAACCAGTTCTCTATCCAAGTCAGTACCTTGCCCCCAATCCCTTGTGCTTTAACTTTACACGCTAATCTCTTATGCGGGACCTTATTGAAAGCCTTCTGAAAGTCCAAAATACACCACATCCACTGGTTCTCCCTTATCTATTCTACCAGTTACATCCTCAAAAAATTCCAATTAACAGTTAACATAGTCTTATTTAGCATTGACAAATATGTCTACTTTTAGGGTTGCCCCCAAAATGCTGTAACTATTTGCCCATCACCACCAAAAAAAATGCTGTGTTGATTGCTGTTAGACCAGACAGGTATCTAATGAATGTTTAATAGCATTTAAGTAAACAGCACGGTGGCATAGTGGTTAGCACTGTTGCCTCACAGCACCAGGGACCCGGGTTCGAATCCGGCCTCGGGTGACTGTCTGTGTGGAGTTTGCACATTCTCCCTGTGTTTGCGTGGGTTTTCTCCGGGTGCTCCAGTTTCCTCCCACAGTCCAAAGATGTGCGGGTTAGGTTGATTGGCTGTGATAAATTGACCCTTAGTGTTAGGGGGATTAAATACAGGGATAGGGTGGGATATGTGTTCGTGTAGGGGTTACGGGGATCGGGTGGGATATGTGTCGGTGCAGGCTCGATGGGCTGAAATGGCCTCTATCTGCACTGTGGGGTTTCTGTGATTCTGTGATAACACAGCAGCCTGTTGCAGTGTCTTTATTTCTTTAATATAGTGCACCTCAAAATTATAAGAGTGAACCATTATATAATAACCAACTTGGATCAGAGAGCAGTCTCTTGATCTGTCAACCATACTCTACCAGCACTGGAAAATTCTACTTGCTACTTAAATGAAGTGGAGGAATAAATGGAGAAGGGGGCCTACTTCCTAAGGCTGGAAATAAAAATATCATATGTGGTTTTAAAGTAATTTCAGTGCATTTCTTTCCCTCTTTCTCTTTCATTCTCTTTTTCGCACTCTCTCTCCACACTTTTATTACCTTTTTCTGCTCAGTTCATTGGTGCCGAGTCTGCAGTTATTTCTTCTTTTATCTCCCCTTCCATACTAAATGGGATACTCCTATTGAAAATTCCTTTCGTTGCTTAGAATCCAAGTTGCAGTTTACGATGAGTAAACGGCTAATTGAAAAGTAAATAAAATCTCTACTTACAAGCTGTAATTAACTTTCAATTAAAAAAATGCAGTTCTAACAGCCACCTGATCAACAATTTCAGCTATCCCATGCAGGTATTACACAACAAAAGTGTAAAGTGTCTGTTAAACAGTCTGGGAAACTAACAGCCTGGTGTAGACCAGATTGATATTCATTTGAAAGCATTAGTGACAACAGGACAAAAATGACAAAGGTACAGGTAACTGATTAATGATTTAAATCAGGTTTAATATACTGACCCGGTTTTGTAATATTATTTCTATAGACAATGATGAAGGCTTGATCATATAGCAACACCTCTACCAGACACTTTGGACTAATAATAATTGTAACCTCCTAATGGCTGTTCTGAAAATGTAGTTTTGTTTTCCACCCACAGTTATTTCTGCTGAATGTTGGACAATTTTGTCCTCCTGCTAATCTTTTATTTATCCGTGCAATTGGCTACTTAACCACGACTGTTCATTCCCATCTCAACATTTACAGTTCCAAAACCCACTCCTTCTCCTACACAATTAATTTATGAACTCACGGTGTTCTTTTTAACTGTTTTCAATTTTGCAATTTCAGTTCCCTGTGTCATATCCTCTTACAATAATTGTTCTTGGCAACTGATTACAAAATCAACTGGGGAAAAATTAAAGTTTTTTTTAATTAAATCCCTAAATTGCTTTTCAGTTTCCAAAATATTCCTTTCACTAGTAGGTTCTACATACTCTGACTATTGATATTCACACCATCAAGCACGCTTTTCTATCTATTTGGATACCAAACCCTCTTCCCCTTAAGAATCAACTGAAGAAAGGAATGAATTGAGAGTAACAGCTAATAGAATTAGTGGAGTCGTTGAAAAAGTCATACATGATATTTTACAGAACTTCATGAAATATAGCCACAGATATTTAAATCTTTACATTAAGAATAAACATTGAAAAATCCAAAGTATCTTTCTTCATACTTTGTTTATGGACTAATAGTGTGATATTAGTGTTGTTCTTTCTGGGATAGCTTTTGGTGAATGCAGCACAAGACACCCACAAGCACAACATATCTCAAATATTATTACCAATAAATAGTTATAAATAGAGGAATTTACTCATGGATGTAGGTGGGAAGAGGCTGGAAAAGGGGAAAAAAAAAAGAGTCAAGATAGGAAGAATTAAATTCCGTAGGGCAAGAACAGGCTGAAACAATGGGTATACCAGGGCAGTCCTGTTTGTGGATCTTGGGAAGTAGGTAGAAGCGGGATGTGCACGGTTGGAGGACTATGAGATTGGAGGCTATGGAGGGAAGATCTCTAGAGAAGATGAGGTCAGTGACAGTCTGGGAAATGATGGTTTGATGTTCAGTGGTGGGGTCATGGTCCAGGGGGAGGTAGGAGGAGGTTTCAGAGAGTTGGCATTCAGCCTCCTCAAGGTAGAGGTCGATTCACCAAACAACAACAATGCCACTCTTGTCAGCAGCTTTAATGACAATGTTAGGGTTGGACCTGAGAGAACGGAGTGCTGTAAGTTCAGAGGGATGTAGGTTAGAGTGAGTGAGTGAGTGGAGCAGAAAATTGAAATGGTCAATGTCACGCCAGCAGTTCCTAATGAAAAGATCTAGAGAGGGTAAGAGGCCAAAGGGAGGGGTCCAGGTGGAATGAGAATTCTGAAGATGAGAGAAATGTTGTTCTTTCCTCCCCTCCCCCTTTCCCTACCTCTGTACTTGCTTAAAACCTGTTACATCTCTAACTTTTTCCAGTTCTGATGAAAGTTCATCGACCTGAAACATTAACTTTGTTTATCTCTCCACAGATGCTGCCTGATTTGCCGAGCATTTCCAGCATTTTCTGTTTTTATATATAACATTCAAATGTGTGGTCTCGTTAGTGCTTTATAGAATGTCAATATCACTTTATTGCATTTAAATCCTATGGATCTATTTATACACTACAACACTGTATTTACATTTGTAACTGCTGCCATATACTGTAATGGTTATTTCAATATTTAGCACCTAGATTTCTTTTCCTCACTCACCTTATTTAATGATGCTCTCTTCATTTTTCTTACTTCAGTACATTTCTCAATATTTAATTCCATTTGTAAATTAGCCCACCAGTAGATTGTTTTGAATTACATATCTTTATTCCAACTTTTCCACAGAACTTTACACCACATGCAGACTTAGACATTCAACTTTTAATACCTTCATCAGGATTGTTATAAATAATGTGAATAGCCAGGATCCCAGGGCTTATCTCTGGAGCACTTACAATAACTACCACGGGTCATTTTGTTTCCTATTATTCAGCAAATTTATTATCCAATTCATACTTTCTTCCCTCATCCCATCCATTTTCACCAGCTGTAAGTCTCTTGTGAGACATCTGAATATTTTCCCTGAAAATCAAAATCTGTAACTTCAACCACTTTACCATGATCCGCCCCTGCTGTTACATAATCAACGAAGTCCAGTACAATTCTTCAGCTATGACCATGCTTGGGGGTATTGCTTTTACTCTTGTTAAATGTGCTTGAATTAATTCCTATTTATTAGGGACTCCAATATTTTCTCAACTATACATGTGAAGTTAACAGGCAGGCCTACAATTCCCAGGATCATGCTTCTGACTTTTTCTTGAAAAATTTAAATAACATTAGCTATTTTCCAACCTTTTTGGTACCCCTGTATTTAATGAGCTGTGAAAAATGTCCAACCACAGCTCCCCGCTACCCCCCCCCCACCACCCCCCCCCCCACACCCCCAACCACCAACCTCTATTCTCATTTCCTTAAGTATTCTTGGAGACAATCCATCAGATTCCGGTGCCTTACAAAATTCAAACACTGAGGGCTAGATTTTCAGTTGATAGCGCCAGCAGTTAGCGCCTTAAGAGAAGTGATTTTCGGGCGCTATGCGTGTAGCGCCTGGGCGCAGCGCAGTTTGCGCCCCGCCCCAAATTAAGTTGCCCGTTAGCGCCGGCACAAAGTTTAGCGGCCGCCCGGATGCGCGCGCAGAAAATGATGTCACATCCTCGTGCAACGCCCTTTGGCCGCCCCGAATCCAAACTTCAGTCGGACCGCCCCATTGTGCGGCTGGCGTCCAGAGCGTTTGTAAAATGGAACGCAACACACCCTGGGGAGCGCAAATTAAAGGGCACTCCTCCTGCACTATAAACGGCAGTCTGCATGTGTTGTGTGGAAGGATCCAGTGTGTTGTTGTGAACGGTTTATTTATGTTTCCGGCCACCACCACCACCACCACCACCACCACCACCTCCTCCTCCTCCTCCTCCTCCTCCTCCTCCCAGACTCTGCCTTTGAAAAAAACACATGCACCCTTCCCCTTTAACAGCTCACTGGCACCAGAGTGTCTGCCGTGCGCTGCGCCCGAGCGCGGGTGTTGCGCTCTGCACCGCCGGCTTAGCGCCTAAAGATAGTAGTAGAACGCCTCTTTTAGTGCTCCACCAACCTCTTAGGGCGAAGCCACTGAATTTCCGGCAACGGGGCGCTACTTTGGGGCGGGCGCTAACTTCGGGCGGGCGCTAAGGTTAGCGCCCCAAAACTGTCTATACTGAAAATCTAGCCCTGAGTTTTTTTTAATGATCATTACTAATCGCTATTTTCTTCACAGACTTTGATGAGTCCCCTAACCCTTCAGCTACTGGGAAAAAAATTTTTGTTTACTATGGTGAAAGCGCTGCAAAAAAAAAATCACATTTTTGACATTTTGCTTTTCTCTAACATTATCTAAGCTTTAAGAGATGGTGGGGGCTAAATTGGATAGCCCCCGAAAAAGGGGGGCGGGGACCGCTATCCGCGATTATCCCGCGCCCGTTGATTGCAATGCAGGCAGCATGCCAACTTCATGCTGCCTGCTCATTTAAATGATCTCTGCATCCAGCCAGTGCTAACCACGCTGTTCATTGGCTGGATGCATCAGCAAGAGGCCAATAACGTGAGATGCTAGCACCAGTTAAAGCTGGCCTGCACTGCTTAAAGCTAGACTGCACCTCTTAAAGGGGAGGTGCATTGTGGATGGAGCAGGTGCTGGGCGTCATTGTTGAAGAGATTCTGACCTGGGAAAGAGTGAGGAATGGTGCAACAGGGGAGAGGGTGTGCTCCAAGATTAGTGGATGCTGCACTTGAGGCCTTGGAGGAGGTGGAAAGTAGGAGTGATATCCTGTATCCATAGGGGGCCAGGAGGTCCTCCATACACACACTCAGAAGGCAGTGGAGCAGATAGTCATGGAGGTCAATGACAGGAGTCATGCCCTGAGGACCTGGATGCAGTGTCGCAAGAAGTTCAATGACCTCACACAAGTGGTCAAGGTAAGTGAATGCATCTTCAAATGCCATATCCTACCAACTGCACCACTAGCCTCAGCCACTGCTCAATGCATCACCCCATCTCCCCCCGGCCCAATCACGCACATACCAACAATCTCTATCAATCAGGACTCTAACCTCACATTCATAGCTTCACCTCACTCTCACACACTTAGCACTGCTGCAAGCTTCACACCCACATCTCACAGCTTGCACACACTGCCAGCTATTCAACCATGACAGCCACATCACCCAAACAGATTGCACACCACTCACTGACACACTTCCCTCTCTCTTTCAGGACAAGATGGCGCACAACCAGAGGCAGCAGGAGCTAACTGGAGGGGGACCAGTGCGCCTGCATGTCCTAAACCCCATGGAGAAAATGGTGCTGGCTATAATTTTATATATTTTTTAATTCATTCTTGGGATATAGGTGTTGCTGGCAAGGCCAGTATTTATTGCCCATCCCTATTAGAATGGCCATTGCTGAGGCGGTGGCCAGCAGTGGGGTTGAAATCATTGAAGATGACGGTATCCTCATACCTAATCCTCCTTCTACCATCCCACTTCCCTTCATCCCACAATCTCTTCTGATTTACAAGCTGCAGATGGTGTAAGCACACACCTCTTACTCCCCCCCTCCGCACTCCCCTCACCACAACTTTACCCTTGTGCCTTTCTCCTTTTAGATATCCAAGAAGTGCTGCCTGGCCAGGCAGTGGAGGAACAGCAAGAAGACAGTGATGATGAAGACATGTCATCATTCGACTTCACACTCACAGCCACCAGCTCAGATACTGGCGCTGCACATAATTTAGAAGAAAGCATAGAGGCGGGATCTGCAGATGGTGAGACACCGGGCATGAGTGGCCTGCAGCTAGAGCAGGGGGCAAGGATAGCGCAGGTGCCAGCTCACTGGAGGGCGAGGTCGCGCACGAGGTCTGCTGCAGAGGACTCAGATGACAACTTTGATGGGGCAGCCTACAGTAGAAAGCTGATGGGTATGCACAACGAAATGCTTGGTGCATTGGGAAGCCTGCATGCAATATCAAGGAGCATGGAGGAGCCCGGCACCAACTATGGCACAGGGCTTTGCACAAACCTTGGAGCCCATCATTTCCAGTATGGTGGCTGTAGTGTATGTAACCGTTCCACCTTTAAGAGAACTATTTTAAGGGTTGCACTACTTTATCTTGGCTGCTGTATACTGTAATACCGGTGTTGACCACACCGGTATATAAGTGCTGTGTAATGATTTATTGGGCAGTTCCGCCCTGACCTTCGACTAGTAAAGACCTGTTAAAATTTACTCTTGTGGTCTGTGTAGTAATTCTCACTATAACACACAGACTTAACAGTGGCGACGAGTACGATCTTACCCTGCGGCAGAGATATATCCAAGGCAGTTTAACGGGCGTCGAGAAGAGGCATCCGCCCTCATCATTCTGCTGAGAAAAGACTCGGGTCTGCAGAGCAAAGGAAGAATTCTGACACGAAGCCTTCCATCAGCAACAGGCAGGATCATCCCTTCTATCATGGTGGTGGGTAAGCCGATCAGCGACGAGCAGCAAGTCGGCCACGTTGACTGTGAAGTAGGGGAGGGAAAAACGGAGGATATAAGGGCGGAGAACTCGACCACGGCCGGGGAAAAGAGCCGGACAGAAGTCGGGGCCAGAGGCGCTGAGACTGGGGCCAGCGTAAGGCACGGGAGCCGCGGTGCATGCAAACGCAGCCGGTGTAAAAGACCGGGCTGCAAGCGGGCTGGGAGACGCAACAGCGTCGAGAGAGAGCTCGACCGCGACCGGTGAATAAGGCCGGGCAGCTACCGAAGCCGCGAGGCGCAGCGACCGGGTCAGCGTAAGGCGCGGGAGAAATTTTTTTTTTAAAAACCGCGGAGAACTCAGCCGCAGCCGGGGGAAAGGACCGGACTGCAAGAGGGGCTGGGAGGCACGATTTGAAAACCGCTGGGGAGGGCGAACGCGGCAATACGGCAATCGCCATTACAGCCAGCGGGGGAGAAAGGCAAACGCGGGAAGCCGCCATTTTCGTAGCCGGGGGAAGAAGACAAGCGCGGGAAACCGCCATTTTGAAAAAAGAAAAATAAAAGAAAAATTTCCTTTTGTTTCTCAAGAAGATTGCGAGGATGCCTAAGCGTGGTAACATCAACGATTTCGATCCCGATGTTGAAGATTGGGCCACGTATGTAGAACGCATAGAGATATATTGTAAGGCAAATAAAATATCAGATGAAGATAAAGCACTAACCTTACTAAACTCAATGGGTGCGAAGACATACGGGCTATTAAAGCATCTTCTATCACCAGCTAAACCGGCGGATCAGACTTTCGCTAAAATTGTTGCTGTCCTGAAAAATCATTTGAACCCCACACTGCTGATGTTAGCGGAACGATCTAAATTTTATGCGAGAACGCAACTGAAAGAGGAAAGCAACGTGGAGTATTTAATTGAACTGCGTAAGCTAGCGAAATACTGTCAGTTTGGGGAAAGTCTGACAGAGGCACTGAGAAACAAATTTGTGTGTGGATTGTCAAAAGAAGGAACACAAAAGCGGCTGCTTGAAGAGAATGATCTTACACTTGATAAGGCTGTCACTACTGCAGCATCGCACGAAGCCGCAGCGAGAGGCAATGCGGAAATGCAGCTGAAGGCAGCGGTACTCAGCGTAGATCAAATGGCTTTGGGTACAACGAAATGTTATCATTGTGGAAAGACGACATACGATCAGAACCAATGCTGGTTTAAAAACCAGGAATGTAGAAAATGTGGCAAGCTTGGTCACATAGCTAAAGTATGCCGGTCAGGAAAGAAGACCAGCAACAAAAAGTCACTGCAGGAAAAGTGCAGAAAGGTACATAAGGTGGCTGAGAAGAGTTCGGATGAACAGAATTCGGATTCAGACTCCAACAGCAAGGAACTGGGTAGTCTGAGAATTCACAATGTGAGTAAGGAAGCTGACCGACAAACTATCTGGGTCACACTGCAGATAGCAGGAGTCCAAGTGAAGATGGAATTGGACACCGGATCGGCGTTGACGGTCATGAATAAGCAAGATTACAAAAGGTTATTCACACATATTCCCCTACGGGATACGGAGATAGTATTGCAGACATACACGGGGCAAAAAGTATACCCCATCGGAAAGATAAAAGTCAAGGTGATACACAAGGGCAAAGAACACCAAGGAATGGACTTATATGTACTACCTGAGGGAGGTCCACCACTTCTGGGACGGGAGTGGATCAGGAAAATAAATATGGACTGGCACTCCCTAAAAGCAATGACGGTAGATTCCGGGAAAAAAAATGTCAAACCTGAACGATTGTCCAGAATATTGGATGAGGCTAAAGAGGTGTTCCAACAGGGACTGGGAACACTAAGAGGAATTAAGGCAAAAATCAAGATTGCAGAACATGCAAACCCAAAGTTTTTCAAAGCCAGACCGGTACCTTATGCGATACGACCTGCTGTGGAAGCTGAGCTGGAAGGGCTAGAACGTTCAGGAGTACTGTCTAAGGTGGACTGGAGTGAGTGGGCCACACCCATTGTTCCCGTCATGAAGCGTTCATCGAGTAACAAGCCAGGGGAACCGGGGAAGGTCCGCATCTGTGGAGACTTCAAGATCACAGTTAATCCGGTGCTTCACACGGTGCAATATCCGCTTCCGCGGATTGAGGATATCTTTGCTTCATTGTCTGGCGGGAAACACTTCACCAAGATAGACCTGGCGCAAGCGTACTTACAGATGGAAGTTGAGGAAGAGTCGCACCAGTATCTCACAATCAACACGCACAGAGGCTTGTATCGATATAATAGACTGGTTTTTGGAGTGGCTTCGGCTCCAGCAATTTGGCAGAGGGCCGTGGAGCAGGTATTACAGGGAATTCCAAACACTCAATGTTACTTGGACGATATCCTGATTACAGGAGATGACGATGAGGAACACCTTGCAAATTTGAAACTGGTGCTCACCAGATTGAAGGAATATGGACTTCGAGTTAATCGCCAGAAATGTGAGTTCTTTCAGAAACGGATCTCGTACTGTGGTCATGTCATTGACCAGGAGGGGCTGCACAAGTCACCTGACAAGATCGAAGCTGTTGTGAAGGCTCCCACTCCGGAAAATGTATCCCAGTTGAGGTCGTTCCTGGGGTTGATTAACTATTACCATAAGTTTCTGCCAAATCTATCCACGGTGCTGCACCCGCTGAATGCTCTTTTGCAGAAAGAAGTACCATGGAAGTGGAGCGAGGACTGTAAGAAGGCCTTTCGCAAAAGCAAGGCATTGATCGCCTCAGAGGAAGTGTTGGCTCATTTCAACCCAACGCTACCTATTCGTTTAGCTTGTGATGCTTCTCCTTATGGTATTAGAGCAGTACTCTCACACAAGTTGCCAAATGGCTTGGAAAGGCCAGTCGCATTTGCATCCAGATCATTGACCTCCGCTGAGCGCAACTATGCTCAGATAGATAGGGAGGCTCTCAGCCTGGTGTGGGGAGTAAAGAAGTTTAATCATTACCTGCAGGGCCAGAAGTTTACACTGCTGACAGACCACCAGCCGTTGGTATCCATATTCAACCCTAAAAAGGGCGTTTCCATTATGACAGCGCAAAGGCTACAGAGGTGGTCCCTTTTCCTAGTGGCACACCAATATGACATAGAATACAAAGGATCAAAACAGCATGGGAATGCTGACGGTTTATCGCACCTACCATTGCCAACGGTAGAAGAGGCGCCTACAGTGGACCCAGTGGAGATGTTCCACTCAACCATAGTGGAATGTCTACCAGTAACAAATTCTACCATCGAAAAGGAAACGAGAAATGACCCGACTCTCTCACGAGTCTACGATTTAACGGTGAAGGGATGGCCAGCACATGGCGAACCACTGTTGCCAGCATTCTCGCAAAGAAGAGAGCAGCTGTCAGTGTGCCGAGGAACTTTGATGTGTGGATCCAGAGTGGTGATTCCACCCAAACTCCAGCATAAAGTGCTAAAGGAGCTTCACGAGGGGCATCTGGGTGGAGTGAAAATGAAGAACCTAGCCAGAGCGTTTGTGTGGTGGCCAGGTATCAATGGAGACATCGAAGAAATGACCAAGAGCTGTCTAGGATGCCAGAAGGTCCAAAACGCCCCACCACAAGCCCCTCTACATCCATGGGAGTGGCCCTCATCTCCATGGTAAAGAGTACATATCGACTTTGCTGGTCCATTTATGGACTCAATGTTCTTAATCGCGGTGGATGCACACTCCAAGTGGCCGGAGGTAATAAAGATGTCCTCCACCACCACGGAAAAAACCATCACAGTATTAAAGACCATATTTGCCAGGAATGGGCTGCCGGAACAGATCTGTTCTGATAATGGACCGCAATTTGTGTCCGAAGAATTCAGGAAGTTCTTAAAAAACAATGGGGTTAAGCACTACACGTCCGCCCCATACCATCCCGCCACCAATGGATTAGCTGAAAGGTTTGTCCAGACCTTCAAGAAGGCCATAAAGGCCATGGGTAATGAAGACATAAATCTACAACATAAGGTAGATAACTTCTTGTTGGCGTACAGGAATGCAACACATGCGGTTACAAACCAAACCCCCGCCATGATGTTTTTCAATAGAAGACTAAGATGCCGGCTGGATTTGATCAAGCCAAACATCAGAAGGGACGTAGAGAACCGGCAATTTCAAGGCATGAATGAAAGGCCAACTAGAACCTTCCAGATAGGTCAACAAGTTTTGGCCCGGGACTACCGTACCGAGAAATGGCAGCCTGGAACTATTTGCACACGACTAGGACCGCTGATGTATACCGTGGACATTGGTGAAAGCATAATAAGGTGCCATGTTGACCAGATCATAGAGTCATCCGAAAAGGGACAACCTACTCCACAACTCTATATGCCTAATGATGAAGCAGAGATACCCATAGTATCTACCTCCGATCCGGTGATACTGGAATCAGATGAACCCGACACTGGCACTCAAGCCGAATCGACCTTGCCAAAAGAACCTACTACACCACCGAAAACTACTGCACCACCAAGGCGTTATCCGGACCGAGTCAGGAAGCCTCCAGAGAGACTGAATCTGTGAACTGTTTTTACATGAAGTTGTGTATATATGTTATGATGTTATGTTTAATGGGGAATATATACTGTTAAGCTAAAAAGGGAGGATTGTAGTGTATGTAACCGTTCCACCTTTAAGAGAACTATTTTAAGGGTTGCACTACTTTATCTTGGCTGCTGTATACTGTAATACCGGTGGTGACCACACCGGTATCTAAGTGCTGTGTAATGATTTATTGGGCAGTTCCGCCCTGGCCTTCGACTAGTAAAGACCTGTTAAAATTTACTCTTGTGGTCTGTGTAGTAATTCTCACTATAACACACAGACTTAACAGTGGCCAACTCTGTTTGTAGACTGGTGGACCCAACCATGATGCAGCGTCTGATAGCCGTTGTCGCAGTTTCCATTGCAGCACAAGCAGCAGCCGCCCAATGTCTGAGTGCTGCAGTGGAAGCTCAGACTGCTGCCATCATGGCTGTCGATTAAAGTATTCAAAGGGGCTTGCAGGGTGTCACAGCAATCCAGAAATCTGTCCTCCAACAGATTACTAGGATTGCTGAGGTGCCGCTCTGGGGGAATGGCAGAGGCTCCATGGAGCATGAACCTGCTGTCCTCTCTCAGGAAGACAGCATTCATCCTTCCACCCCTGCCAGTGCCCTTGCTGTTGTCTGTCAGCCAGCCAGCCCAAACTGCTGCTGCCTATGCTGAGATGGTGCAGTCCGCAGCAGGGCCTTCTAGGCCCAGAATTACTCGAGGTCGTCCTCCACAGCCATCTACAGTCTCCTCCACCAGCCATACTGCAGCCACTGGGGTAGCAGTGCATAGGAGCATTAGTACAGGCAAAGGCACATGGAAGACAGGTACTAAGGGAATGCACAAGGGTGGTTAGCTGACTTTTGTATGCAATATGGCATGACTTCATTTATAAATTTGGTTTGGAATGTTTATCTTGTTTGGCTTTTATTTTTACATTGTGGCCAAGCGGACGCTGTGAAGGTCAGTGACAGAGGGATTGTAAGGTGTGGGATTGTTGGTGAATGGAGAATTGGGGTTGCGATTCTTGGTATCGCACTCGGATGAGTTCTTCACGGACAGCCTGGGCAGAAAGGGGCTGTCTAAGTTACCTCCACCCTTCCTCTTCCTCCTCCTCATCCTCCTCGTGCTCCTGCTTCTCAGCTGCTTGCCAATATAGCTGGTGGTAAGGGCTGTGCCCTCATGATTCCAAGGTTGTGCAGCCTCCAACAGGCCACCATGACTCTTGACATTCACTCTGCCGAGTACTGCAGGGCTCCTCCAGAGCGGCCCAGGCAGTGGAAGCGTTGTTTCAGCATGCCAATGGTCTGCTCATCACATTTTGTGTGGCAGCATGTGTAGTGTATGTACTTTAAAGAAGGAACTATATTCTGCAGCCCCTGTATACTGCAGTACCAGTAGTGATCACCCCTGTATATAAGCCTGTGTAGTAACTTTGTAGAGTAGTTCCAGTTTTGTCTCCATTCAGTAAACACCTGTTATAACCAACTCCTGCAGTCCGTGTCTCAATTACACACGGACGTTACACTGGCGACGAACAGATCCGAACTTACCTACGGTTCTGCACCACCTCACGGGGATCCATCCCTGAAGCGAAGTTGTTAGAGGTCGAGGCCAGAAGGAAGAAATCCAAAAAGAAAAAAAACCCAGAAGAAACGGGCGTCGGCCGGGGGCAACCGCCCTCTGATCCATCGAATTCGAAGATTTGCAGGAGAGGCTGTCGAGAGCTGGGCCTGGTTATCCAGTCTATGGTGTTCCAGCTAATCGGGCTGGTGGCAGGTAGTACACTGATCCTTCCTGGGCTGCGGCGGGCTAGAGCTCGATCGGGTGGCTTTTCAACGGGGCCGAGCAGCGTTGTCGGGAAGAGGAGAGAGAGAGAGAGGGTGGAGCACACAGGGCGCGGCCGGTGCTACGAAGCCGGGCAGCATACAGACCCGAGAAGAGGGAGGAAAGTGTCCCATAGGGTCTGCTCTGACGACGGGAACAGTAATTAAAATAAAAGAAATTAGAAGCGCAGAAAGCCGCGAGGAGCTGCAGTTTGCCATGGGGACTGCGGAGAGCGGCGTTAGCAGCAGTGCGGGGGGGAAGTGCACGAAGACCATAGGGCGTCGCCATCAAGGCATAAAAATGCCAGCAACAGCGCTAGCAGCAGCGGAAAAGACAGAAAGCGCAGGAGGCGCCATCTTAATCCAGCGGGGAAGAAGGCAAAGCGCGGGAGGCGCCATTTTGTTCAATTGCGGAAGAAGGCAAAGCGCGGGAGGTGCCACCTTAGATCTCCAAGATGCCGAAGACTGGCAATATCACTGCCTTCGATAATGCAATAGAAGACTGGACCACGTATGTGGAAAGAGTCGAAGTATATTGCAAGGCAAATGAAGTAGCCGATGAGAAAAAGGCATCGGTACTGCTAAACTTAATGGGCGCAAGAACGTAGGCCTATTGCGGAACCTGATCACTCCAGTCAAACCGATGGCGAAGAGTTTTAACGAAATTGTTGATATCCTACAGGAACACCTAAATCCTACACCGCTGCTGATAGCAGAAAGATTTAAATTCCACAAGAGAAATCAGCATAAAGATGAGAGCAATGCTGATTACCTTACGGAACTACGCAAGCTATCAAAGCACTGCCAGTTCGGAGCAGGACTGGCAGATACCCTACGGGACAAATTTGTCTGTGGACTCCTGAGTGAAGGAACCCAGAAGAGGTTGCTCTCAGAGAAAGAGCTGACGCTAGATAAGGCTTTCAGCGTGGCAGTATCGTACGAAGCAGCAGCAAGGGGAGCTGCGGAAATACAGCAAAAGCCACAGGAATACGGCACCATGAAATGACACGGGGATTTGAAAAATGTTATCGCTGCGGCAGAACAACCCATGACCAGAAGGACTGCTGGTCCATGGACAAAACATGCAGGCAATGCGGAAAGATGGGACACATTGCACGAGTTTGCAGGTCCGGGAAGAAGACTAACGACAACAAAAAGGCTACTAAGGAACAGTACAGGAAAGTACAAAAGATGATGGACAGTAGTTCCGAAGACCAGAAGAGCGATAGTGAATCCGGGAACAAGAGACTAAGCTGTCTCAAACTACACAACGTAATCGCAAAAGAGGATCACCGAACCACTTGGGTCACCCTCACGATAGCAGGGTCCCAAGTCAAAATGGAATTGGATACAGGATCAGCCCTGACCGTCATGAATCGACGAGACTACGAGCGGCTATTCTCACACATACCCTTGAAAGACACATCCATTGTCTTGAAGATGTATACGGGGCAGAAAGTATACCCCAAAGGGAAAATAAGGGTGCCTGTCGAATACAACGGCAAGGAAATACAGAAATTGTATCTGTACATACTGCAAGATGGTGGACCACCGTTATTAGGACGTGAATGGATCAGAAAGATAAGTTTAGACTGGCACTCCATTCAGGCACTGACTGTGGCTGGTAAAAAGGATGACGACGTCACACCTGGACGATTGTCAAAAATCTTAGCTAACACTAAAGAGGTATTTCAACAAGGACTGGGAACTCTTAAAGGCGTAACCGCCTCGATAAAAATAGAAGAGAATGCAATTCCCAAGTTTTTCAAAGCAAGACCGGTACCGTATGCAATTCGCCCAGCCGTCGAGGCAGAGCTGGAGAATCTGGAGAATGCAGGCGTGTTATCTAAGGTAGACTGGAGTGAGTGGGCGAAGCCCATCATTCCTGTCATGAAGAAAACGTTAAACAATAAGTCTGAGGAGCCAAGGAAGGTTCGCATCTGTGGGGACTTCAAGGTGACTGTGAACCCAGTCCTTCACACAGTACAGTATCCTCCCCCGAGGATAGAAGATATTTTCGCCTCACTATCTGGAGGGAAGCGTTTTACAAAAATTGACCTAGCACAAGCATATTTGCAGATGGAGGTTGAAGAATCCTCTAGGAAGTATCTCACGATAAACACTCACAAAGGTCTTTACCAGTATAATCGACTGGTATTTGGAGTAGCATCAGCTCCGGCGATATGGCAAAGAGCGATGGAACAAGTCCTGCAAGGGATTCCGGGGACTCAGTGTTGCTTGGACGACATCCTAGTGACAGGTGAAAATGACAGTGAACACCTTGCCAACCTAGAGCAGGTGCTCACTAGACTAAGAGAACATGGGCTACGAGCCAATCGCCCCAAGTGCGAGTTTTTTAAGAAACAGTTATCGTATTATGGCCATGTGATTGATGAAGAGGGATTACATAAGTCCCCTGACAAAATTGAAGCGGTAGTTAAGGCTCCAGCGCCTGAAAATGTGTCGCAACTGAGGTCATTCCTCGGATTGGTGAATTACTACCAAAAGTTTTTGCCGAATTTGTCCACAATTCTGCACCCACTGAACGCCCTACTACAAACTGGAGTAGCATGGAAATGGAGCGATGAATGTAAGCGGGCCTTTCAGAAGTGTAAAGACCTAATCACTTCAAGAGAAGCATTGGCTCACTACAACCCATCACTACCGATAAGACTGGCGTGTGATGCATCTCCCTACGGCATTGGAGCGGTACTGTCACATAAATTCCTTGATGGTTCAGAGAGGCCAATAGCTTTTGCGTCACGCTCGTTAACTTCAGCCGAGCGTAACTACGCCCAGATTGACAGAGAGGCCCTCAGCCTGGTGTGGTGGGTGAAGAAGTTCAATCACTACCTGCACGGACAGAAATTTACTCTACTTACCTCTTGTCTCCATTTTCAACCCTCAGAAGGGCGTCCCGATAATGACAGCACAACGGCTACAGAGGTGGTCCCTTTTCCTAGGGGCACACCAATATGACATCGAGTACAAAGGAACTAAACAGCATGGGAATGCTGATGGATTGTCGTGCCTACCGTTGCCGACGGTGGAAGAAGCACCTGCAGTGGATCCTGTGGAGATATTCCACTCGACCATAGTCGAATGTCTACCTGTGACAAATGCAAACATAGAAAAGGAAACACGAAATGACCCGACACTCTCCAGGGTCTATGATTTAACGGTGAAGGGATGGCCAGCACATGGCGAACCACTGTTGCCAGCATTCTCGCCGAGAAGAGAACAGCTGTCAGTGTGCCGAGGAACCTTGATGTGTGGATCCAGAGTAGTAATTCACCCAAATTGAAGGATAGAGTGCTCAATGAGCTTCATGAGGGTCATCTGGGAGGGGTAAAAATGAAGAACTTAGCCAGAGCGTTTGTGTGGTGGCCGGGAATCGATAGAGAAATCGAAGAGATGACCAAGAGCTGTACAGGATGCCAGAAGGTCCAAAACGCCCCACCACAAGCCCCTCTACATCCATGGGAGTGGCCCTCATCTCCATGGCAAAGGGTGCACATCGACTTTGCTGGTCCATTTATGGACTCGATGTTTTTAATTGTGGTGGATGCACATTCAAAGTGGCCAGAGGTAATAAAAATGTCCTCAACCACCACAGAAAAAACTATCACAGTCTTACGAACCATATTCGCCAGAAATGGGCTGCCTGAACAGATTTGCTCCAACAATGGACCACAGTTTGTGTCTGAAGAGTTCCGGAGGTTCTTAAAGAACAATGGTGTTAAGCATTACACATCCGCCCCATATCATCCAGCCACCAATGGATTGGCTGAGAGGTTCGTTCAAACATTCAAGAAGGCTATCAAGGCAATGTGTAATGAAGACATACCCCTACAACACAAGGTGGATAACTTCTTGTTTGCCTACCGGAATGCGACACATGCGGTTACCAACCAAACTCCAGCCATGATGTTCTTCAATCGAAGACTAAGATGCCGCTTGGATTTGGTTAAGCCAAACATCAGAAGAGATGTGGAGAACAGGCAGTTTCAGAATATGAATGAAAGGCCAACCAGAAGTTTTAAGATAGGTCAACCAGTTTTGGCCCGGGACTACCACACAGAGAAATGGCAGCCAGGAACGATCTGCACACGGCAAGGACCTCTAATGTATACCGTGGACGTTGGAGAGAGCATTGTAAGACGCCATGCTGACCAGATTCTAGAGTCACTGGAAAACATCAAATCCACACCACGATCCGATACACCTGGTGATGAAACCGAAGTACCAATTGCATCTACCTCAGAATCGGTGATATTGGAAGCAGACGAACCAAACGACGACGTTGATCCTGAATCAACTTTGCCAGAAGAACCTGATACCCCAAAGAGGCGTTATCCAGACAGAATCAGGAAGCCTCCTCAAAGACTGAATTTCTAATTGCTTAACTTCAGCTAATGTATATAGCAACTGTAATTGTAAATATGTTATTTAATTATTAATCGAATGTTATGTACTGTTTAGCTAAAAGGGGAGGAATTGTAGTGTATGTACTTTGAAGAAGGAACTATATTCTGCAGCCCCTGTATACTGCAGTACCAGTAGTGACCACCCCTGTATATAAGCCTGTGAAGTAACTTTGTAGAGTAGTTCCAGTTTTGTCTCCATTCAGTAAACACCTGTTATAACCAACTCCTGCAGTCCGTGTCTCAATTACACACGGACGTTACAGCATGGCTTTCATTGTATGAATGCCGCCCACATGAGCATGGGCTGCGCACCAGAGTCATGCGTCATGTCGTCAGTGGATAGCCCTTGTCGCCCAGTAGCCACCTTTTGGTTTGCTGTGGTGGCTGAAATGCAGATGGCATAGCGGACTGCCACAGAATGGGGCATCATGACTGCTGCCGGGATACCGGGCATTGACCTACATGATACGCTGCCTATGGTCGGACACCAGCTGAACGTTGAGGGAGTGAAATCCCTTTCGTTTCCGGTATAAGGCAGAGTTGACATGCGGCGCCTGCAAAGCGATGTGCATGCAGTCAATGGCACCCTGCACCATGGGGAAGCCTGAAATCCTAGCAAAGTCGTGTTCTTCCTCCATCTGCTGCTCTCTGGCAAGAGAGAATGAAATGTAGTCAGCTCTCTTTGAATAGAGAGCCTCAGTGACCTCCCTGTGATGAGTTGCAAATATCTCCAGCTCCAGCCTGGAAGGATCCAGATGCATAAAAGTTAATCGCCACAGTCACCTTCACAGCCACTGGCACTGTGGTCCTTGTCCTACTCTGAGGTTGCAGTTGTGGCTGCAGCAGATGGCAGGTTTCAGTAAGGACATCCTTATTGAAATGCAGACTTCTCACACATTGTTCCTCGCTGAGGTTCAGGTAGGAGAATTGCTCCCTGAACACCCTGGGCGGATATGGCCTCCTGCTGAGAGCCCTTCTCCCCCTCCTCCTCCTTCCTCTTCTAGCAGCTTGTCCTGCTCTGCGTGGCCTCTGCTCATCCTCCAAGTCATGCTGTATTCCAAGTGGAATGCCTACTCGTGCACCCATGTCTGGCAGCAACTGGTTTGTGCAGAAGCCTTGAAGTCACTTGCTGCTCCATTCCCTGTAGTCTTTAAAGAACTCTAGAAAGCACCAAAACCCTTGTAGAATTAATCAGCCAGAAGAAATCTGTAAGTAGTTGATGATCCCTTTAAATAGCGCTGGTAAGGAGTCCTTCCTGCTGCTTAACGCATGTTCAGCTGTGTGAGGTTAAGAGAGGGCGTTGGCTGGAGTGTTGAGCACCAAAATGGCAGCGCTGGTGTCAAATCAGCTGACGTCATAATCTGCCTGCTCTGCATACTGCCGGTGGACTTTAGCTAACGCATTCCCCAATATGGCATCCAGCGCGATTCGCAGCAGAAGTGTGCATGCATGTATCAGACGCAACTTTGGAAGACAAATGGCACCCAAACAACAGGCGCTACCGAGCCCAATTTCGCACCCCCAGTATTCACTAAGTTATCTCATAAGTAAACACAAATTAATTTTATTTCCCCAAAATCTCTTAACATTTTCTTTTCCAACTTTTACCTTTCTTCCCAAATTATCTTTTCAGCATCTGTATTCATATATTTTCCAATCACTCCACTACCTTGTTTTTATTATTGTTGTTTTATTTTGTTCGTTAATATTAATGATCTGTTAATTGCTTGTTTAACTGAGCTTTAGCTCCTCTGTTCTTAGCTTAGCTCCGACATCATAAATATTTTGCTGTCCTTTCAATCTCCTTTTATTGTTTTTCTTCTTCTCCTATTTACATTCTGCTTGTGATCGACGTAATTTACAGTTCCTTTAGATAAATTTAGATCCCATTTCCGAGATCCATGTTTATTTAAATGCAGTTCACAGTTCATTCCTTCTCCAGAACCCATTTCACATGTCAATGGGGATGATTTGTGGGACCGGCGACTCGGCGCTGGATTTACACCCGATCTGATGTCCGTGCCACCCTCGGTTTCGGTGGCAAGTGATCTCGCCAGAAACAGGCGGGGCCTAAGGAATATATGGTGATCAGGGTCCGGTGACCTAGTCAGCATTCCCAATGCCATTTTCATCTCTGCTTGCATTCCTACCACCAGTTCTTGATCCCGCCCACAAACCTTGGATGCTACAAGTTGAGAGGCGGCTATTTCTAGCAATGTTTAAAGGGATCCTCAACTGTTCTCAGACAAAATAGTGGAAAGTTTTGCTAGACATTGGCTAGTATAAAAAAAATTCAACTTCGGCAATTTCAAAGCGTTTGTAATGGCTGTAGGACATTGTGACTCTTAAGGAGCTTCTGGTAATGCACTCTCTTCTTCATGAGGATCCTTCTGGCAATACTACTGACAGAAGAAGAAGGTGGAAGGGGAATAGCAGTAGGAGAAAGGAGCAAGCAGATTTGCAGCTCTAGGGAGAGGTTGTAGAAGGAGGCGTGCTCGCAGGGATCCTTACCCTTCTAACAGAGTGCACGACCCAGGACAACATACCTGAGAAACAGTGCTGAAGGAGGTTGTGCTTCTATCAGGAGGCTGTCACAGAGCAACTCATGCAGCCGACTGGCAGAGCAAGTACAGTGTTGCATTGTAGCAATTAGGGGTGAAGTTGGGTGCCTTTGCACCTCCCCAGGGGGTGCTAACAGGGCGCAAATGGCTTTGGGACCGGGCACAGCGCTGACATCAAATCCCGCCATATTCGGTGGGAGTTTTGCGGCGGCGCTACAGCATTGTGCCCCGATCTCCTTTGCCCGGAGATCGTGACATCATCGCCATGCACATCGCCCTGGTAGAGCCCCGGACTCGAAATTGGCTTCCACCCCCTGCAGCAGCGCCGGTCGAAAACACTGACAGCTGCAGGAGGCGTGCATCGGCCGGACGCCGCTTTGGGGGGACGATGATTAAAGGCGAGGTGGCCGAGGTAAATAAAAAAAAAACTTACCTTTCCTGTGCTAGTTTTTTCGCATGTTCCTGCCCGCGATTGATCAGCCTGGCACTCTGCTTGAGTGCTGGGCTGAACACGTGGGATCGCGGCTGCCTTGGTGGTCCAGGTAGGTCATTTTTCTGTTGCAGAGCTTGCAGCGATGGCCCTTCCCTTTAAGGGAGGGAAGGAGCCTTTGAACGCGGCAGTGCTGCACGGCCCAGTGTCAAGCATTGCTGAAGTCTTCGCCCCGCCTGCTACCGATTGCGCTCCAAGAAGGAAGCGGAGTGCTTGATTTAGTGCCCCACTTCCTTCTTGGAATGCAAACGACAAATTTTTCAAAAGTTTGAAATCATTAGAGCCTGGCGCTAACATTTCAAACTTTTAAAAATTAGTGCCCCAAACGGGGTGATAGTGAATTTCTCCCCCCACCACCCCCCAAGCCGCAGTAACATCAGTCAGCCTGCCGTTTATTATTAAGCAGATAACTGATGTCATGTTTGCGAGAGCAAACATTTTCATCGTTTATCTCTTGGACAACTGGAGGCAGCGGGATAGGGTTCAAGGGTTCGCACAGACTGCAGGTGTCTCCAAAGTCCAGGGGGTCATTGACTGCAGCCATGTGGCCCTGCATGCTCCTTCGCATGTCTCCACTGCCTTCCTGAATCACAAAGGCTTTTGTTCCATTAATCTGTAACTAGTGTGTGTTGACCAGCAGTGCATCATGCGGGTCTATTTCTTGGTAACTGCCATGGTGCTTTTATATTGCAGCCGTCCTCCATTCCCCGCCCCACACACACACTTTTTGACAATGCACAGCAAATGAGAAACAGGCTGCTTGGGGACCATGGCTCACCCCGCTCTTTTCAAGAACCCACTTTTGGTGACAGAACTGCACTGCAGTCAGCTCCATCAACTGGAGCCCTCATCGGGCAGACTGTTGGAGTCTTCCAGCAATGATTCAGATGCCTGGATAAACCTGGTGGCTTGCTGCATTACAAAGAGTTATCTATATGATCGTGGTTTGCTGTATGTGGCATAACTTTGCTCTGCAATGAAAACAACACATGTAGCCACCATTGGATGCGAACCTTAAGCATGAGGGAGAGGACACTGATGGTATGGAGGATGCTGAGGAAACAGAAGGGCTCCAACAATTGCCTGCAGCCACAGCTCTTCAGCAGCAGCTCAATCAAGAGCACGTTAGCTGAACAATCCCTTCTCTCCTGCATCAACAGTCATGTCCAACATCTCTCCCAGTCGTTCACATCTCAAATAAACTGCATCTTCCCAAGGACCAACATTGATTTCCATGCCAACTAACATTGTAGGGTCACCAGCTACTGTTCTACTTAGAGCAGAGAAGGAGATTTAATAAAGGTGTTCAAAATTATGATGGGTTTTGATAGAGTAAATAAGGAGAAATTGTTTCCATTGGCAGGAGGGTTGGTAACTGTTAAATCCGTGAATCTTGATGTATGGTGTCCTTCAATAAATAGACAGAGACTGCAGAAGAACAATCAACAGGTGTTTACTGGATGAGGGTTACTCTAAAAACTAACAGTACAGATCCCTACTCAGGGTTTATATACAGGTGTGGTCACTGCCGGTACTACAGTATACAGGAGCTGTAAAATGTAGTTCTCCCCTTAAAGGTACATACACTACAATTCCTCCCCTTTTAGATTAACAGTACCATAACATTCATTTAACAATTAACACCTTTAACATGCAACATTAACTGAAAAAGTCCATTTATAAATTCAGTCTTTGGGCGGCTTCCTGATCCTTTCTGGATAGCGCCTTTCCTGAGTGTCTTGCTCTTGGTGCAGAGGCGATTCTGGCCCCCTGTCGTCGGTTGGTTCATCAGCTTCCGATGCTACTGTTTCTGGGGTAGATGTTCCCTGTATATTGGGTTCATCACCAGGTACGCGAGACATGGGGTTGATTCGTTCCTGTAACCCTAGGATCTGGTCGACATGGTGTCTCACAATGTTCTCCCCAACATCCACTGTGTACATTAGTGGCCCCTGCCGTGTGCATATCGTTCCTGGTTGCCATTTCTCTGTTCGGTACTTGCGGGCCAAGGCTGGTTGCCCTACATTGAAGCTCCTTGTCGGCTTCTCATTGATGTGCTGGAATTGCTTATTCTCAACATCTCTTCGCACATTTGGTCTGAGCAAATCCAGATGAGATCTCAACCTTCGGTTAAAGAACATCATGGCCGGGGTCTGGTTGGTGACTGCATGTGTCGCATTTCTGTAGGCTAACAGGAAATTGTCCACCTTATGCTGCAGTGGAATGTCGTCATCACACATGGCCCTTACTGCCTTTTTAAAGGTTTGTACGAACCTCTCAGCCAATCCATTTGTGGCTGGATGATACGGAGTGTATGTGTAATGCCTTACCCCATTCCTTTTCATAAATTTCCAAAACTCTTCAGACACAAACTGTGGTCCGTTATCAGAGCAAATCTGCTCTGGCAAGCCGTTCCTGGCAAATATGGTCCTTAGGACTGCAATAGTTTTCTCCGTGGTGGTGGAGGACATTTTGATCACCTCAGGCCATTTCGAGTGTGCATCCACGGCTATTAAAAACATTGAGTCCATGAATGGACCAGCAAAATCAATATGCACCCTTTGCCATGGAGATGAGGGCCACTCCCATGGGTGTAGAGGGGCGTGTGGTGGTGCATTTAGGACCTTCTGGCATCCTGAGCAGCTCTTTGTCAGGTCCTCGATTTGCTGATCGATCCCCGGCCACCACACATAAGCCCTAGCAAGGCTTTTCATTTTCACCCCTCCCAGATGGCCTTCGTGAAGCTCATTGAGCACTCTCTCCCTTAACTTGGGTGGAATTACCACTCGGGATCCACACATCAAGGTCCCCTGGCATACTGACAGCTGTTCTCTTCTGGATGAGAATGCTGGCAACAGTGAGTCGCCATGTGTTGGCCATCCCTTCACCGTCAAGTCATATACCCGAGACAGTGTCGGGCCATATCGGGTCTCCTTCTCTATCTCAGCGTTAGTTACAGGCAAGCGTTCAATTATAGTCGAATGAAATATTTCGACAAGGTCCACTGCTGGTGCTTCCTCCGCAGTAGGCAGTGGCAGGCATGATAGCCCATCAGCGTTTCCATGCTGTTTCGTGCCCTTATACTCGATTTCATATTGGTTTGCCCCTAGAAAAAGGGACCATCTTTGTAGCCGTTGCGCAGTCATCACCAGAACGCCCTTCTTTGGATTAAAGATGGAGACAAGTGGTTGGTGGTCAGTCAGCAAGGTGAACTTCTGCCCGTGCAGATAGTGGTTGAACTTTTTCACTCCCCACACTAGGCTGAGGGCCTCCCTGTCAATCTGGCGTAGTTACGCTCGGCTGAGGTTAGTGATCATGACGCAAAGGCTATTGGCCTCTCTGAGCCGTCCGAGAATTTGTGTGACAGCACCGCTCCAATGCCATAGGGTGATGCATCACACGCCAACCGAATTGGTAGTGCTGGGTTGAAATGAGCCAACACCTCTTTTGATGTGATCAATTCTTTGCTCTTCTGGAAAGCTGGTTTACATTCGTCATTCCACTTCCATGGTACCCCCGTTTGCAGTAGAGTGTTCAGTGGATGTAGTACGGTAGACAAATTTGGCAAGAACTTATGGTAGTAGTTCACCAGCCCGAGGAACGACCTCAGTTGTGACACATTTTCCAGTGCTGGAGCCTTGACTACTGCCTCAATCTTTTCAGGGGACTTATGTAACCCCTCTTCATCAATAATGTGGCCACAATACGAGATCTGCTTCTGGAAAAACTCGCATTTGTGGCGATTAGCTCGGAGCCCATATTCCTTCAATCTAGTGAGCACCTGCTCCAGGTTGGCGAGGTGATCACTGTCATTTTCGCCCGTGACCAGGATGTCATCCAAATAACACTGGGTCCCTGGAATCCCTTGCAGGACTTGATCCATTGCCCTTTGCCAAATAGCCGGAGCTGATGCTACCCCAAACACCAGCCGGTTGTATTTGTAGAGACCTTTATGAGTGTTGATCGTGAGGTACTGTTTCGAGGCTTCTTCTACCTCCATTTGCAGGTATGCCTGGGCCAGATGAATCTTAGTGAAGCGTTTTCCTCCAGATAGCGAGGTGAAAATATCTTCAATCCGCGGAAGCGGATATTGTACCGTGTGAAGGACTGGGTTCACTGTCACCTTAAAGTCCCCACAGATGCGAACCTTCTTTGGTTCCCCAGGCGTATTACTCAATGACCTCTTCATTACAGGAACGATGGGTGTAGCCCACTCGCTCCAGTCCACTTTGGACAGTACTCCTGAATGTTCCAAACCTTACAGCTCTGCTTCGATGGCTGGGCGGATCGCATAAGGCACCGGTCTGGCCTTAAAAAACTTTGGGCTTGCATTTTCCTCTATTTTGATCGTCGCTGTTATGCCTTTTAGTGTTCCGAGTTCCTCCTGGAACACTTCTTGTGCATCAGTTAGCATTTTTGACAGTCGTCCAGGTGTGACGGCGTCATCCTTTTTGGCATCTACAGTCAGTGCTTGTATGGAATGCCAATCTAGCTGTATCTTCCGGATCCATTCACATCCTAGTAGTGGTGGTCCTCCCTCTGGCAATACATATAGGTCCATTTTTGGTGTTTCCTTGCCGTTATATATAACGTTCACCCTTATTTTTCCTTTGGGGTAGACTTTTTGCCCCGTGTACGTCTTCAAAACGATCTCTGTATCTCTCAAGGGTATATGTGAGAATAGCCGCTTGTAGTCCCTTCGGTTTATGATTGTTAGGGCTGATCCTGTGTCTAATTCCATTTTCACTTGGACTCCGGCTATCTTGAGCGTGACCCAGATAGTTTGGTGATCCTCCGTTTTGATCACATTATGTAGTTTCAGACAACCCAGCTCCTTGCTTCCGGAGTCTGTATCCCTTTTCTGTTCATCTGAACTACTCTCCGTCACCTTATGTACCTTTTTGTACTTCTCCTGTGGAGATTTCTTACTGCTGGTTTTCTTTCCCGACCTGCAGACTCTTGCTATGTGTCCTACTTTTCCACACTGTCGGCACAATTGGTCCTTGAACCAACAATCCTTATGGTCGTGTGTTGTTCTGCCGCAGCGATAATGCTTCACTGCTCCAAATGACATTTCATTTGTGCCATATTCTTGCGGTCTGCATTGTACCTCTGCAGCGCCCCGTGCGGCTGCTTCGTGTGATACTGCCATGCTGAAAGCCTTGTCCAGCGTAAGATCCTTTTCTGATAAAAGCCATTTCTGGGTTCCTTCACTTTGAAGCCCACACACAAACTTGTCCCTTAAAGTATCTGCTAGTCCCGTTCCAAACTGGCAGTGTTTCGATAGCTTGCGCAGTTCCGTTAAATACTCAGCATTACTTTTGTCTTTATGCTGGTTCCTTTTGTGAAACTTAAATCTTTCTGCTATCAGCAGCAGTGTGGGATTTAAGTGGTCCTGTAGGATTGCCACTATGCTTTCAAAATCCTTTTCCACTGGCTTCTCTGGGGTTACTAGGTTTCGCAGTAAGCCATACGTTTTTGCACCCATGGAATTCAACAATACCAGTGCGTTCCTGGCATCTGGCACTTCATTCGCCTTGCAGTACACTTCTATGCGTTCGACATATGTCGCCCAATCTTCGACTTCATTGTCGAACGCTGTGACACTGCCACTCTTCGGCATCCCTGGGTGTGGTTAGACTGGCTCAAAATGGCGTCTCCCGCGCTCTCCCTTCTTCTCCGCTGGCTCAAAATGGTGTCTCCCGCGCTCTCCCTTCTTCTCTGCTGCGGCTCAAAAATGGCGTCTCCCGCGCTCTCCCTTCTTCCCCCGTGGACGCTGCTCAGCCCTTGAACACCGACCACGCTCTGCGCGTTTCCCTGCATGCCTCTCTCATTGATGCCACTCGGTCCTGAACCTCGGCTGCGCCCTGTGCGCTTTACCCTCTCTCTTTTTTTTTTCCGTCGACGCCACTCGGTCTTCAACCCCGGCTGCGCCCTGTGCGCTTTACTCTCTCTCTTACCCCATCGATGCTGCTCGGCCTTTTTCTGTGCCATCGGTCGGCTCCAGTCGCCGCTGTCCGGGAAGGGTCTGCGCCGTACCTGTTGCCAGCCCGTTGCGCTGGATCGTCGTGACTGGAGAACCAAGCCCAGGCATTTGACAAGGTGCCACACAAAAGATAAAAAATCACGGGATTGGGGGTAATATTCTGGCATGGATAGAGGATTGGCTATCTAACAGAAGGCAGAGAGTTGGAATAAATGGTTCATTCTCAGACTGGCAATCAGTAACTAGTGGTGTTCCGCAGGGGTCAGTGCTGGGTCCCCAACTCTTTACAATCTATATTAACGATTTGGAGGAGGGGACCGAGTGTAACATATCAAAGTTTGCAGATGATACTAAGATGGGAGGGAAAGTAGTGAGTGAGGAGGACATAAAAAACCTGCAAGGGGACATAGACAGGCTAAGTAAGTGGGCAGAGATTTGGCAGATGGAATACAATACTGGAAAGTGTGAGGTTATGCACTTTGGCAGGAAAAATCGTAGAGCAAGTTATTATCTTAATGGCAAGAAACTGGAAAGTACTGAAGTACAAAGGGATCTGGGGGTCCTGGTGCACGAAACTCAAAAGGTTAGTATGCAGGTGCAGCAAGTGATTAAGAAGGCCAATGGAATGTTGGCTTTCATTGCTAGGGGGATAGAATATAAAAATAGGGAGGTATTGCTTCAGTTGTACAAGGTATTGGTGAGACCGCACCTGGAATACTGCATACAGTTTTGGTGTCCATACTTAAGAAAAGACATACTTGCTCTCGAGTCAGTACAAAGAAGGTTCACTCGGTTAATCCCGGGGATGAGGGGATGGACATATGAGGAGAGGTTGAGTAGATTGGGACTCTACTCATTGGAGTTCAGAAGAATGAGAGGCGATCTTATTGAAACATATAAGATTGTGAAGGGGTTGGATCGGGTGGATGCGGGGAGGACGTTCCCGATGATGGGTGAAACTAGAACTAGGGGGCATAGTCTTAGAATAAGGGGCTGCTCTTTCAAAACTGAGATGAGGAGGAACTACTTCACTCAGAGGGTGGTAGGTCCATGGAATATGCTGCCCCAAAAAGCTGTAGAAGCTACATCATTACATAAATTTAAAACAGAAATAGACAGTTTCCTAGAAGTAAAGGGAATTAAGGGTTACGGGGAGCGGGCAGGAATTTGGACATGAGTCTCGGTTCGGATCGGACATGGCCCTGTGGGTAGCGGAGTGGGCCCAGGGGCCGTGTAGCCTGATCCTGCTCCTATTTCATGTGTCTAATTCTGTTAGATTCAGGAGATGGTTCTGTGATAGTAGATTGGCGGTTAGGATCAGATCAGCCATGATCTTATTGAATGGCGGAGCAGGCTCGAGGGGCCTATTGGCCTACTCCTGCTCCTATTTCTTATGTTCTTATGTTATGTTCTTATGTTCCACAGCCTCCTCTGCGATGCTCAAGTCTTCTCTGGATGGTCGACGCCCGTATTTCTGGACTCGGCCTTCTTCTTTCACTGTTCTCCAGGAGCGAATCCCTGGGAGGTGATGCAGAGTTGCAGGTAGGTTTGAATCCACTCGTCGCCAATGTTTAATCCGTGAATCTTGATGTATGGTGTCCTTCAATAAATAGACAGAGACTGCAGAGGAACAATCAACAGGTGTTTACTGGATGAGGGTTACTCTAAAAACTAACAGTACAGATCCCTACTCAGGGTTTATATACAGGTGTGGTCACTGCCGGTACTACAGTATACAGGAGCTGTAAAAAATAGTTCTCCCCTTAAAGGTACATACACTACAGTAACCAGAAGATACAGATTTAAGATAATTGCCAAAGCACCAGAGGGGAGATGAAGAGAAAGATTTTGATGCAGTGAGTTGTGATGATCTAGAATGTACTGCCTGAGAGGGTGGTGGAAGCAGATTCAATATTAACTTTCAAAAAGGAATTGGATATATACTTGTAAAGGAAAATTTGCAGGGCTATGGGAAAAGAGCAGGGGAGTGGGACTAATTGGACAGCTCATTTCACAGGCACGATGGGCCGAATGGTCTCATTCTGTGCTGTAAGATTCTTTGATTCTACGATTCTATTTCACACTATTCTCCAAGGGAAAAGTGTATAGATACAAAAAGAACAATATGATATTGCCCACTTTTTACTTCCTCACACAGCTCAATGCATTAAAACTATTTAATATTTGTATTTCCTTAAATATCTCATTCTTTTACGATGATGATTCTTTATTTTTCCGTTTTTTGTTTTCCTCCCATGACTCTTCCAAGAACCTTGCCTTTACGCACAAGATAAATACGCATTCCTCACTGGCATAACAGATTCTGCTATCATCATATCAATACATTTCCCTTTCTCTTTTACTTCCCTTAAAGGAATACTCCAGGGAAGGTTCACACAAATTGTTGTTGTGAGTTTTACTCCAATATCTCACAGTATGCTCAGTACAAAATTAAGTTGAAACTTATCTGCAGTCCATATTTTACATTTTAATGGCTGCTGGTGTATCAGGATGACAGTGACTGCTCTCTTTATCTTGCACTCGCTTTCAGAGCACAATGGCACATGAAAATGATAGGAGATTTGCATGTGCTCGAGTCTTCTTCAATGCTGAGCCAAGCAATGACCTGAAATTAAATTTTCTAATAACCATTTTATGAAATAATAACCATATTTTAACAAAATACTACCTTACCGGCAGGCAGTTCCTTTACACTTTTCATGGTTGCAATCATTCATCCTATCTTAGAAAGGAAAACATATGAAATGCAGATATCTTTAAACTTAGTTTCTTACAGTCAGCTGAGGCTCATGAGTATGACTTTTGTGACCCTTCCCTGGAGTATTCCTTTAAACAATCTTACTTACTTTTAAATAATGTTATCTGTTTTTAGTACCTCTATATTGCTTACATTTTCCACAGACCAAGATCGCATCATACCCCTTCCTGTAATGGATGCATAATCAGCATACCTCGCACATTTTCATGTAAATGCTGGCACCATCTACTGGTCTTCCCCTCCAAATTATGGCCTGGAAATCCCTGGAAAGTTTGGGTGTAAGAGCGAAGTTCCACCGTTTCATTTCAAAGTGATTTGTGCGTCAATTTATTTACACGGGAACATCGCTAGGCACGGATTTCCTCGATCGCTTCCGAGTCACGTCCACCCAAAACCCTTTGTTGCTCATTTACCTAGCTCCGCTCCTCATGCAAAAGACCAGCTCGCGTGAGTTTCCTGGATATACATAAAAAGTGCACCGGTGTAGATTTACCCCCACCCCCCCCCCCCACCAAACTTTGGATGCAGCAAGGCACTAAGGGCTAGAAATTCAGTTGGTTGCGCCAGCCGTTAGCGCCTTAGGAGGAGTAGATGTCGAGCGCTAGGCGCTTAGCGCCCGGGCGCAGCGCGATCTGCGCCTCGCCCCAACTTCAGTAGACATTTAGCGCCGGCGCAAAGTCTTTGCGCGCGCTCAGCTGCGCGCACAGGTTATGACGTCATTTCCTCGTGCAACACCCTTTGTGCGCCCCCAACCGGATCTTCAGTCGCGCCGGCCCATTGTGCGCCGGGCGGCCCTAGCGACTGTGGAGTGGAACGGTGCTCAGCCGATGCGGGCCGCGGGGAGCGCAAATTAAAGGGCACTTCCCCTGCACTATAAAAGGCTGCCATTTTGCAGCACTCATTCTTGTGAAACGGATCTTTAGAGAGAGACCAAGGTAGAGAGCTTACTGCTTTGGCCCAACACTAGGACAGGTACTTCTGGCTTCAGGCCACAGCTTTGCAATTGTCTTTGCCTTCATTGATATCTCATTGTTTGCCAGCATATTATGGGGGCTGCAATGGGTGTCAACGCTGGCTTTCACAATTACATCCAAAGGGCTCACAGACGCTGTGAGAGAGTGGCAGCCCTGGCTAGACGGAGAGGGGGCAACAGGCGTCGGCAAGGGAGGCCTTACCCACCCAGGGTATACCGCCAGCAGTTCTCCTATCTCAACATGTCTGACGAGCAGTGTGTTAGGAGGCTGCGATTCCGAAGGGAGGTGGTCACAGAGATCTGCCAGCTTCTTCAGAGAGATCTGCAACCACAGCTGAGGTGCAGGACGTCTCTGTCGGTGGCAGTGAAGGTGACGGTGGCTCTCAACTTCTATGCCACCGGCTCCTTCCAATCCGCTGCAGGGGACATTGCCAACATCTCCCAGTTCGCCGTGCATTGCTGCATCCGCCAGGTGACCAATGCCCTTTTCAGAAGGAGACGTCAGTTCATCTCCTTCCCCATGACCCTGGACAAGCAGCAGCAACGTGCAATGGGATTTGGAAGAATAGCGGGCTTCCCCATGGTGCAGGGCGCCATTGACTGCACGCATGTGGCTTTGCGGGCACCTGCGGAGAATGCCGAGGATTACCGCAACCGGAAGGGCTACCATTCGCTGAACGTGCAGCTGGTGTGTGACCACAGGCAGCTCGTCCTAGCTGTCAATGCCCGCTTTCCAGGCAGCAGCCACGATGCCTTCATCCTGCGACAGACTACTGTGGCTGACATGTTCCAGGCACAGCCTCAGCCACGAGGATGGCTTATCGGGGAAAAAGGCTATCCGTTGTGTACCTGGCTCATGACCCTGCTCCGCGCGCTCAGGACCCCTGCTGAAGAGGCATACAACGAGAGCCATCAAGCGACCAGGAACATCATCGAACAAACAATCGGCGTCCTGAAGCAACGGTTCCGCTGCCTGGATCGTTCCGGCGGAGCCCTGCAGTATTCTCTGGAGCGAGTCTCCCATTTCGTGGTCGTTTGCTGCATGCTGCACAACCTGGCTATCCGCAGGACTCAGGCACTGCCACCACAGATTGGAGCACCACCTCAGGAGGAGGAGCAGGAGGAGCAGGAGGAGGAGGACCAGCACAGGAGGGAGGCACAAGGTCCAAGGGCCGCCCGTCGGCGGCTTATTGAACGTATGTTCTAGGCCCCCTCTCAGGGAATGGCTTGTGCCAATGAAAGAAGATGAATGGAGCCGCTCCGCAAGCCCTCAGCCGGTCAAGGCAACAAAGACTTCAAAGTTCAAACATGGACAATCTGATTAAAGAAAATTGTTTATTTCACAAACTCTGTGCCCTTCCCGCATGACAAACAACAACAGAAAAACCCCCCAAAAAACAGTCAGACACATAACTGGCTCCCACAACCTGGAGAGGATGATCAAAACAGTGAAACAAAAATGACCGTGATCCTCGGCCTTCATAAAAAACAAACATAACATTTTCGGCCTTCATAAAAACCAAACACAACATCCTCGGCCTTCATAACAAACAAACACAACTGCCCACACATTCTACTTTTTGCCCCGCGAGGGCGATGCCTTGCGCATCTTTGTGTGGCCCCTGGCCGCCCTGCTGCTCCTCCTCAATGTGAGCCCAGTGGCTCCAGCAAGGCGGGGGGAAGGCTCCTGAGGGGCACATGGCGTGACGGCAGATGCCCTTGGGGGTCGGCCTGCACGAGCTCTGGCCCTCGAGGGGCCGGCTGGTGACTGCTGCAGCTGTGGCTGGGCGGCATCAGCCTGTCCAGCAGATCGTGGCAGCTGCACTGGTGGAGTGGCAGTGGCGGCTGCAGGAATGGGGGCAAGCTGGCTGATCGCAGGTGCTCGCTGGTCGCCTGATACAGTGGCACTCGCCCGGGCCAGCACTGCAGCATGCGCAGCAATCTGCTGAAGGACAGACCGCTGTGCTGCTGCAGCGCGGCGGGTGCCCTGGCGATGCCTGCCTGACGCAGTGAGTGTGGCGACAGTTAGTGCCCGTGTTGCCCTGGTCTGTGACCGCATGGGACCAGGCAGTGGCTGGACGGCACGACTGAGCATTTGGATACTAGCTGCCTGTGCTGCCCCGAATTCCTGCAGACTCCTGGCCTGTGCTGCCCCGAATTCCTGGGCACTCTTAGCCAGTGACTCTATGGAGTCAGGCATCCGTGCCACGACCACCATGAGTTCAGTGTGCCTACGCTCAGAGTCGACGGCCATCTCCTCTAGGAGGCGCACCTCCTCTGCGCTAACCGTCGCAGGACTGGAGGCCGCACTCACCCTCTGGGGAGAAGGCCGCCGAGCTTCCCCACCTCTCCCGCGTTGCTGCAGGCCGCTGGGCCCCGGAACTTGACTCTCCTCCGACCCTTCCCCCAGGCTCCCCTCCAGGGAAGCCGTGTCCCCTACATCGCCATGGGCTGGCGCGGCTGAGGGTGCCACTGATGGGCCGGCTTCCTCTTCCTCCTCCTCCTCTTCCGAGGGGCTGACACTGGCAGCTTGAGGGACCTCCTCCTCACCTGGCGAGTCACCATCTGAAAGCAGGAAGGCACAAGAGTAGCTTTAGAGTGAGGACAGGGCATCAGAGAGGGAAGCATGAGTGGTGCCATTCACCGCATTGGTCGGACAGTGGCAAAGGATGTTGATCTGACGCACAAGTGGAACGAGAGAGGTCCAAAAGGTGATGTCCTTACCATTGGTGCCCAGAACAGGGTCGGCATCTCCAGTGGCAACGGGGCCAATCACCTGGACTCCCATAATGCACTCCATGCGCTGGTCGAGGTCGGTGAGCTCTTGGAGCTGAGGTCGGCCTCCCCCGGTCGCAATCTGGCTACGCTTGTTGTTAGCCAGCTTGGCCTGCAAGAGAAAGGAAGGCCTCTAAGTACGGTGTGTAGCCCTGATCTTGTATGCACTGCCTCCCATGGTCGAATAGCTTGGACAGTGTGTAAAGTGCAGAATGTGCAATTGATGTTCATGCCAGTCCCATAGCTGCTGGATGAGGGCTGGCTATTAGGGCTTTCAGGTCCCTTTGTCCATAATGTGAGGCGCACATGCAAGGATGAGGAGGACACTGGAAAGGGTACTCACCCTGACAATCCGAGTGAGGTCGTTGAACTTCTTCCTGCATTGTACAGGATTCCTGGCAACCACGCTGTTGGATGTCACCCTGTTGGAGACATCCCTCCAGGCTTTGCGGTAGACGCTGGCCAGCGGCTTCTTGCCACTGTCAGGAAACAAAACATGGCGTCTTCGCTCCACTGAGCTAACCAGCAGCCTCAGGTCACCTTCGCTGAAGCGCTGCGCTCTCTCCCGGGCCTTCTGCATCGTCCTGGGCGGTAAAGAGTTCCAGCAGCAGTGCTCAGGCCTAGGTGGAGGGCTGCAGTGTCCAGGGCGTTGCAGGCAAACAAATCGACCCTTCCCCCTTTAAGAGCTGGCCGGGGCCAGCGTGTCTGCAGTCAATCAAAAAATCACCGCACCTGCGCTGCGCCCGGCCTCGGCGGTATCACTCAGCACCGCCGGCTTAGCGCCTAAAGATAGTCGTGCATCGCCAGTTTTAGCGCAGCAGCAACCTCTTAGGGCGATGCTACTGAATATCGGCGAAGTGGCCTCGACTTTGCGCCGGATGCAAACTTCAGCGGCCGCCCGACTTTACCGCCCCAAAAGTGGCTACACTGAATTTCTAGGTCTAAGTCACCTGATATTGGCGTACCTGAGATTTCTGGAGTTGGCCCTAGCTACTTTGGAGGCAGAAGTACATGGTGGAGAATGTCACGATGACCTTCAGTCAGAGAATTCCTCAGTTGCTGCTACAAGGACCATCAGAGCAGATCTCATCGCTTCTATTTAACACAGTCTACCTTTGACATCAATGCCGTACCTACTTCTCCCCCACCTTAAAATAAAGGAACAATTTTTCATTCCAGTACCCATCCTAGGACATGACAGCACATAACCCTTTTTGCCGTTACATGACTGTACCAATAATCATCACTTGATTGAATAAACCTCCATGAGTAGCAAAAGATAACATAAGTGTAGCACCAGCAGCAAACTAGTACTCCTGCAGCCTCATCTTCTTCGTGGAGTTGTAGAATACACCCCTTACCAGATTTTTAGGAGCAGTACAGCACTTTTTTCAAACACTAGCAGAAACTAAATAATGACAGTCGTTTAGTGCATCAATATTTTACACATTACTTCATATTCAGTGGGATCTGATAAATACAAACACAATTTACAAGTACTGCTTATCTGAAGAGACATATTTTAATCGCATGCTTCTTGTTAACTGGATTGTACAGCATGCCATTTATACCACATATGAAAATGATCTCTCCATTAATTTATAGTCGCCAAAATATTACACCTACTATTGTTCTCTCCTTCTGCCTATGAAAAGTTAAATCTCTTCTAAATAATGTACAAGAGGCAAGTTTAGTGTATACTAAGCCTGAGACTACATTGACTCTTATCCATTATGTACATATGCCTTGGTTGGTATCCTAGCCTTAGTTTCTGCTCTTGGCTTCTAACTGCTTTTCTGTTGCTCCATTTCATTATGGGCTGCCTGACTGTATCTGTACAATGACTGTTTAATTAATCACAACTATTTTCAAAGTTTGACCTGCGCTCATAGGTTGCCTTTACATCAGGCACCATTATTCTTCTGGGCTGAGTATTGCTCTGGGTTGTCCTAGTCATACATTTTTTCCACATACTTGATACTTAGTCAAGATCATTCGGTCCTGGTGCATGGGGGTTTCATAATGTTCCTCGTGGTAAATGAACATTTAAAAGAAATTAAACTATGGGCTACATACCTGAGCTTGCAGCTACAAGTCAGGATCAAGAGACTTCAGTGACAAATGAAAAGAGCTGAGGCTACTCAGTAGAAAAGTGATGTATGTATGTCCTGCAGTTTCAGGCCTTTTCTCGTTCCTGATACTGTGTGACAGCATGTCACTACTTTTGAATCATCTCAGGAAAAACAAATAGTATGGGAGTGATTTCCGTCTCCCTACTGCCCTGTTTTTCAATGAATCGGGTGGTAAGCAGATGAAAATTTTATTAAAAAATACATACCATTGGCTTGCTGCCAGAGACCTGCCTGACTTGATTATTGAGCGGACCTTGAAATCATTAAAAAATTGAAAACGGGGTCCTACGCTCCCTGTAGGAGGCCGATTTTGGTCTTCCACTGTGCAGAGAGTCTGAACGTTGAGCAGCTGAACCAGACGTGTTTAAAGGGACCTCAGCAGTCCACTTTGAACAAAGAGACTGCCCACAAAAATCTTCCTGTGCTCTGCCGGTCTCTCTACAGCCCCACCAGGATTTCTACCTCCCTTTTAATTACTCACTTCTGGCTCGGCTCCATAGAGGAGCCACCAGATTGAATCCTTCGCCCCATTCCCCCACACCCTGCACCCCCCACCCCTGCGACTGATGATCTGCCTGTCAGCACTGGTTCAAATATTCCAATTTTCATGGTCGAGCCTCTTACTGACATCATCGGGTGGGTGTAGTGAATGCCTTGCCCACTACTCGTTTTTAAGCTCATTACCTATGTTGAGAACCCAAACAAATTTGTCCAGATGTTTACCTTGTCACTTGTTAGAGATGCTTGTCTGTTATGCTTACTCTTCCATAAAGACTTCACAAATTAAAATTTCTGTTAATCCACAGCTCAAAACCTCTTATCGTTTTTGACCTATATTCTGAGAATGATATTTACCATCCGATCATGCCTTAGCACCATTATTCTACTGTGTTCCTAATTTTCTTGCCTTCACTCTTGCTTGGGAGTTATCTATAATTATTTCATATTCATCTCCTGAATCAGCTACTGTGTAGTTTTTGCTTCCATGTCTGCCCTTGTTATGTCGGAAATTCCTATCCTGGGCCAACGTGACTTCTGAAATGGATTCCCTTGCTGAAGATAAATGATAAAACCTTAAAGCCTTGAAGGAACAGGCTTGAGGGGAATAGATAGGCGTTTCTGCGGCCGCAAACAAGACTCCAGGATGGTGTGTTGCCTCCCTGGCGCAAGGATCAAGGATGTCTCAGAGCGGCTGCAGAACATTTTGGAAGGGGAGGGTGAACAGCCAGTTGTCGTGGTGCATATAGGTACAAACGATATAGGTAAAAAATGGGATGAGGTCCTAAAAGCTGAATAGAGGGAGTTAGAGGTAAATTAAAAAATAGGACCTCAAAAGGTAGTAATCTCAGGATTGCTACCAGTGCCATGTGCTAGTCAGAGTAGAAATAGAAGGATATTTCAGATGAATACGTGGCTAGAGGAATGGTGCAAGGGTGAGGGATTCAAATTCCTGGGACATTGGAACCGGTTCTGGGGGAGGTGGGACCAGTACAAACCGAATGGTTTGCACCTGGGCAGGGCCGGGACCGATGTCCTAGGGGGAGTGTTTGCTAGTGCTCTGGGGGAGGGTTTAAACTAAAATGGCAGGGGGTTGGGAACCTGAGCAGGGAGACAGAGGAAGGGGAAACAAGGATAAAAGCAAAAGATAGGAAGGAGAAAAACAAAAGTGGCAGTCAGAGAAATCAACAGTTTAAATCAAACATGGCCACAGTAAATTAGAATTCTAATAGGTCTGAGAGCATTAAAAAAAAAGCCTGAAAGCTTTGTGTCTTAATGCGAGGAGCATTCATAATTTGGTGGCTGAATTAGCTGCGCAAATAGAGGTAAATGAATGTGATTTGATTGGGATTACGGAAACATGGCTCCAGGTTGGCCAAGGCTGGGAACTCAACATACAGGGGTATTCAATATTCAGGAAAGATAGGCAAAAAGGAAAGGGAGGTGGGGTAGCATTGCTGGTTAAAGAGGGGAATAACACAATTGTAAGGAAGGATATTAGCTCTGATGATGTGGAATCTGTATGGGTAGAACTGAGAAATACCAAGGGGCAGAAAACGTTAGTGGGAGTGGTATATAGACCTCCAAACAGTAATGCGGAGGTTGGGGATGGCATTAAAAGGGAAATTAGAGAAGCGTGCAATAAGGGCACAGCAGTCATCATGGGTGACTTTAATCTACATATAGATTGGGCTAACCAAATTAGTAACAATACTGTGGAGGAGGAATTCCTGGAGTGTTTACGGGATGGTTTCCTGGACCAATATGTCGAGGAACCAACCAGAGATCAAGCCATCTTAGACTGGGTATTATGTAATGAGAAAGGATTAATTAGCAATCTTGTTGTACGAGGCCCCTTGGGTCAGAGCGATCATATGATAGAATTCTTCATTAAGATGGAAAGTGAAGTAGTTGACTCAGAGACTAGGGTTCGGAATTTAAATAAAGGAAACTACGATGGTGTGAGGCGCAAGTTGGGTAGGATTGATTGGGGAATGTCACTCAAAGGGTTGACGGTGGATAGGCAATGGCAAACATTCAAAGACCGCATGGATGAACTACAGAATTTGTTCATCCCAGTTTGGTATAAAAATAAAACAAAAAATGTGATTCAACCGTGGCTAACAAGGGAAATTAGGTACAGCATAAGATCCAAGGAGGGAACATATAAATTGGCCAGAAAAAGCAGTAAACCTGAGGATTAGGAGCAGTTCAGGATTCAAGAAAGGAGGACAAAGGGATTAATTAAGAAGGGGGAAATAGAATATGAGAGTAAGCTTGCAGGGAACATAAAAACTGACTGTAAAAGCTTTTATAGATATGTGAAGAGCAAAAGATTGAAGTCAAGCGTAGGTCCCTTGCAGTCAGAATCAGGGGAATTTATAATGGGGAAAAAAGAAATGGCATTGAAACATCGAAGATGGGAGCAGGAGTAAGCCATTCGGCCCCTCGAGCCTGCTCCGCCATTCAATGCGATCATGGCTGATCATCCAAATTCAGTACCCGGTCCCTGCTTTCTCCCCATACCCCTTGATCCCTTTAGCCTTAAGAAATATATCCAACTCCTTCTTGAATATATTTAATGTATTGGCCTCTACTGCCTTCTGTGGTAGAGAATTCCACAGGTTCCCCATTCTCTGGGTGATGAAATTCCTCCTCATTTCTTTCCTAAATGGCCTACCCCTTATCCTTAGACTGTGACCTCTGGTTCTGGACTCCCCGACCATCGGGAACATCCTTCCTGCATCTAGTCTGTCCAGTCCTGTCAGAATGTTATAAGTTTCAAGGAGATCCCCTCTCATTCTTCTAAACTCCAGCGAGTACAAGCCCAATCGACCCAATCTCTCCTCATACGTCATTCCTGCCATCCCAGGTATCAGCCTGGTGAATCTTCGCTGAACTCCTTTCATGGCAAGAACATCCTTCCTCAGATAAGGCGACGAAAACTGCACACAATACTCAAGATGTGGTCTCACCAAGGCCCTGTAAAACTGCAGCAAGACATCCTTGTTCCTGTACTCAAACCCTCTTGCAACGAAGGCCAACATGCCATTTGCCTTCTTAACCGCCTGCTGCACCTGCATGCTTACCTTCAGCGACTGGTGCACAAGGACACCCAGGTCTCATTGCACTTCCCCTTCTCCCAATCTATTGCCATTCAGATAATAATCTGCCTTCCTGTTTTTGCCACCAAAGTGGATAAACTCGCATTTATCCACGTTATATTGCATCTGCCATGCTTTTGCCCAATCACCCAACCTGTCCAAATCATCCTGGAGATTCTCGGCATCCTCCTCACAGCACACACGCCCACCCAGCTTTGTGTTGTCTGCAAATTTGGAGATATAACATCTAGTTCCCTTGTCTAGGTCATTAATATATATTGTGAATAGCTGGGGCCCAAGGAACGATCCCTGCGGTACCCCACTAGTCACTGCTTGCCACTCGGAAAAAGACCCATTTATTCCAACTCTTTGCTTTCTGTCTGCTAACCAGTTCTCTATCCAAGTCAATACCTTGCCCCCAATCCCATGTGCCTTAACTTTGCACGCTAATCTCTTATGCGGGACCTTATCAAAAGCGTTCTGAAAGTCCAAATACACCACATCCACTGGTTCTCTCTTATCTATTTTACCAGTTACATCCTCAAAAAATTCCAGTAGATTATTCAAGCACGATTTACCTTTTGTAAATCCATGTTGACTTTGTCCGATCCTGTCACTGTTTTCCAAGTGCTCTGCTATTACATCTTTTATAATGGACTCTAGCATTTTCCCCACTACCGATGTCAGGCTTACCGGTCTGTAATCCCCCGTTTTCTCTCTACCACCTTTTTTGAATAGTGGGGTAACATTAGCTACCCTCCAATCCATGGGTACTGTAGTGTATGTGCTTTTAAGTCAGAACTACTTTTTACAGCTCCTGTATACTGTAGTACCGGCAGTGACCACACCGGTATATAAGCTTTGCACATGCCTCTGTACCCCAGTCTAGGATTACCCTCCTCCAGTAAAGACCTGTTATTTGTTAATGTATAGCATCAGTGTGATTATTTATCCACTGAACCACGGATCCAACAGTGGCGACGAGTGTCAATTCGAATCTACCTGCAACATAAAAAAAAAAAGTCAAGGCCAGGAACACGGGCGTCGACCACGAGCAACCGCCCAGCAGTCAGGCAGAGATCTAACTTCGCTGGGGAGGCTGTGGAGAGCCGGGCTTGGTTCCCCAGCCACACCGAGCAGTAAGAGACCAATGACAGGTCCGGAGCAGACCCTTCCCGAGCAGCGGCGGCTGGAGCCGACCGACGGCAGCGAGAGAGCCGAGCAGCGTCGACGGGGTAAGACAGAGGGTGAAGAGCGCAGGGCGCAGCCGGGGGTTGAATACCGAGTGGCGTCAAGGAAAAATAAAGCAACCGGAGAGAGAGAGGGTAAGAAACAGCCAGGTTCTAGACTGAGCGGCGTCGAAAAATATCAAAAGAAGAACGCGCAGAGCACAGCCAGGGATCACGGGCTGATCAGGGTCCGCGGGGCGAAGCAAGGGGAGACACCATTGAGCCGCGGAGAAGAAGGAAGAGCGCGGGAGGCGCCATTGAGCCGCGGAGAAGCAGGGAGAGCGCGGGAGACGCCATTGAGCTGCGGAGAAGAAGGAAGAGTGCAGGAGACGCCATTTTGAGAAGCCACAGCGGAGAAGAAGGGCGAGCGCAGGAAGGAAGGAAAGCGCGGGAGACGCCATTTTGTGCTAGCGGAGAAGAAGGGGAAGCGCAGGAGGCGCCATTGGTGATAGTTAACGCACAACCAAGGATGCCGAAGAGAGGCAGTATCTCTACGTTCGACAATGAAGTCGAAGATTGGGCGACATATGTGGAACATATTGAGGTGTACTGCAGGGCGAATGAAGTGCCAGATGCTAATAAAGCACTGGTTCTGTTAAATTCCATGGGTGCAAAAACTTATGGGTTACTGCGAAATCTAATAACCCCAGAGAAGCCGGTAAACAAGAATTTTGAAAGCATAGTAAAAATCCTACAGGACCACTTAAACCCCACACCGCTGCTGATAGCAGAACGATTTAAGTTCCATAAAAGGAATCAACACAAAGGCGAAAGCAATGCTGAGTACCTAATGGAACTGCGCAAGCTATCAAAATACTGCCAGTTTGGAGCAGGACTAGCAGACACGTTAAGGGACAAGTTTGTGTGTGGGCTACAAAGTGAAGGAACCCAGAAACGGCTTCTATCAGAAAAGGACCTTACGCTGGACAAAGCTTTCAGTATGGCAGTATCACACGAAGCAGCCGCAAGGGGCGCTGCAGAGATACAACGGAGACCGCAAGAATATGGCACCAACGAAATGACCTATGGAACAGTGAAGTGCTATCACTGTGGCAGAACAACACATGACCAGAAAGATTGTTGGTTCAAGGACCAAGTGTGCAGACAGTGTGGGAAAACAGGACACATAGCAAGAGTCTGCAGGTCTGGGAAGAAAACCAACAGTAAGAAATCTCCACAGGAGAAGTACAAAAAGGTACACCAGGTGATGGACAGTGGTTCAGATGAACAGAAAAGTGACACAGACTCCGGAAGCAAGGAGCTGGGTTGTCTGAAACTACATAATGTAACCGAAATGGAGGATCACCAGGCTATCTGGGTTACACTCAAGATAGACGGAGTCCAAGTGGAAATGGAATTGGACACAGGGTCAGCTCTAACAGTCATAAATCAAAGAGACTACAAGTGGCTATTTTCACACATAACCTTGAAAGCTACAGAGATTGTCTTGAAGACGTATGCGGGGCAAAAAGTCTACCCCAAAGGAAAAATAAGGGTGAAAGTGACATATAAAGGCCAGGAAATACCTAAAATGGATATATATATGTATTGCCAAATGGAGGACCACCACTGCTTGGATGTGAATGGATCCGGAAGGTACAATTAGATTGGGGGGGGAGGAGCTAAATATGATTAAAATCACTAAGGAAGTGGTACTTGGTAAAATAATGGGACTCAAGGCGGATAAATCCCCTGGACCTGATGGCTTGCATCCTAGGGTCTTGAGGGAAGTAGCGGTAGGGATTGTGGATGCATTGGTAATAATTTTCCAAAACTCACTGGACTCAGCAAAGGTCCCGGCAGATTGGAAAACTGCTAATGTAACACCCTTATTTAAAAAGGGTAGTAGGCAGAAGGCTGGAAGCTATAGACCTGTTAGCCTAACATCTGTGGTTGGTAAAATGTTAGAGTCCATTATTAAGGAGACAGTAACGGGACATTTGGATAAACATAATTTAATAGGACAAACTCAGCATGGTTTCATGAAGGGGAAGTCATGTTTGACAAATTTGCTTGAGTTTTTTGAGGAAGTAACATACAGGGTGGATAAAGGGGAACCAGTGGACGTAGTGTATTTAGACTTCCAAAAGGCATTTGACAAGGTGCCACACAAAAAATTATTGCTCAAGATAAAAAATCACGGGATTGGGGGTAATATTCTGGCGTGGGTGGAGGATTGGCTCTCTAACAGAAAGCAGAGAGTTGGGATAAATGGTTCATTCTCAGATTGGCAACCAGTAACTAGTGGTGTTCTGCAGGGGTCAGTGCTGGGTCCCCAACTCTTTACAATCTATATTAACGATTTGGAGGCGGGGACCGAGTGTAACATATCAAAGTTTGCAGATGATACAAAGATGGGACGGAAAGTAGTGAGTGAGGAGGACATAAAAAACCTGCAAAGTGTCATAGACAGGCTAAGTAAGTGGGCAGAGATTTGGCAGATGGAATACAATACTGGAAAGTGTGAGGTTATGCACTTTGGCAGGAAAAATCATAGAGCAAGTTATTATCTTAATGGCAAGAAACTGGAAAGTACTGTAGTACAAAGGGATCTGGGGGTCCTGGTGCACGAAACTCAAAAAGTTAGTATGCAGGTGCAGCAAGTGATTAAGAAGGCCAATGGAATGTTGGCTTTTATTGCTAGGGGGATGGAATATAAAAACAGGGAGGTATTGCTGCAGTTGTACAAGGTATTGGTGAGACCGCACCTGGAATACTGCATACAGTTTTGGTGTCCATACTTAAGAAAAGACATACTTGCTCTTGAGTCAGTACAAAGAAGGTTCACTCGGTTAATCCCGGGGACGAGGGGGTTGTCATATGAGGAGAGGTTGAGTAGATTGGGACTCTACTCATTGGAGTTCAGAAGAATGAGAGGCGATCTTATTGAAACATATAAGATTGTGAAGGGGCTTGATCGGGTGGATGCGGTGAGGATGTTCCCAATGATGGGTGAAACTAGAACTAGGGGGCATAATCTTAAAATAAGGGGCTGCTCATTCAAAACTGAGATGAGGAGAAACTTCTTCACTCAGAGGGTGGTAGGTTTGTGGAATTTGCTGCCCCAGAAAGCTGTGGAAGCTACATCATTAAATACATTTAAAACAGAAATAGATGGTTTCCTAGAAGTAAAGGGAATTAAGGGTTATGGGGAGCGGGCAGGAAATTGGACATGAGTCTAGGTTCGGATTGATCATGGCCCTGTGGGTAGTGGAGTGGGCCCAGGGGCCGTGTAGCCTTGTTCTGCTCCTACTGTGTTCTAATTCTGTGTTAGATTTCAGGAGATGGTTTTATTCCTGTTCCTGGCTGGGGTGGAGATCGCCTTTACAGAAGCTAAGTACTGTAGAAAATATAGGGACAGAGTGATCTCCTGGAAGAATTTCGATCGCCTAGATGGGTCGGAGAGGAATTTCCCAGATTTTTTTCTCCCAAATTGGCCATTGGGTCTTTATCTGGTTTTTCGCCTCTCCCGGGAGATCACATGGGTTCGGGTGGATGCAGAGTGATAGAAGATTTGAGGTTAGGATCAGATCAGCCATGATCTTATTGAATGGTGGAGCAGGCTCGAGGGGCTGATTGGCCTACTCCTGCTCCTATTTCTTATGTTCTTATGTTCTTATTCCATACAGGCACTGAAGGTTGAGGCCAAAAAGGATGACGACGTCACACCTGGACGACTGTCAAAAATGCTAACTGATGCAAAAGAAGTGTTCCAGGAGGGACTAGGAACACTAAAAGGAATAACAGCAACAATTAAAATAGAGGAAAATGCAAGCCCAAAGTTTCTGAAGGCCAGACCAGTGCCTTATGCGATCAGACCAGCTGTTGATGCAGAGCTGGAAGGGTTGGAATGTTCAGGAGTACTGTCCAAAGTGGACTGGAGCGAGTGGGCTACACCCATCGTTCCTGTAATGAAGAGGTCATTGAGTAATACGCCTGGGGAACCAAAGAAGGTCCGCATCTGTGGGGATTTTAAGGTGACAGTGAACCCAGTCCTTCACACGGTGCAATATCCGCTTCCACGTATTGAGGATATTTTCGTCTCGCTATCTGGTGGTAAACGCTTCACCAAAATTGATCTAGCCCAGGCGTACATGCAAATGGAGGTAGAAGAAGCTTCGAAACATTACCTTATGATCAACACTCATAAAGGTCTCTATCAATACAACCGGCTGGTGTTTGGAGTAGCCTCGGCTCCGGCTATCTGGCAAAGGGCGATGGATCAGGCCCTGTAAGGGATTCCAGGGACCCAGTGTAATTTGGACAACATCTTGGTCACGGGCGAAAATGACGGTGATCATCTCGTTAACTTGGAGAAGGTGCTCACCAGATTAAAGGAGTATGGGCTACGAGCTAATCGCCACAAGTACGAGTTTTTCCAGAAACAGATCTCGTATTGCGGCCATGTCATCAATGAAGAGGGGTTACATAAGTCCCCTGACAAGATTGAGGCAATAGTCAAGGCTCCAGCACCGGAAAATGTGTCACAACTGAGGTCGTTCCTCGGGCTGGTAAACTATTACCACAGGTTCTTACCAAATTTGTCTACGGTATTACACCCGCTGAACACTCTACTGCAAACAGGGGTACCATGGAAGTGGGATGACGAACGGAGACAAGCTTTCCAGAAGTGTAAAGAATTGATCACATCAAAAGAGGTGTTGGCCCATTTCAACCCAGCACTACCAATTCGTTTGGCATGTGATGTATCACCCTACGGCATTGGAGCGGTGCTGTCGCACAAATTCCCAGACGGGTTGGAGAGGCCAGTAGCCTTTGCGTCTCGGTCACTAACCTCAGCCGAGCGCAACTACGCCCAGATTGACAGGGAGGCCCTCAGCCTAGTATGGGGAGTAAAAAAATTCAACCACTATCTGCATGGGCAGAAGTTCACCTTGCTGACTGACCACCAACCACTTGTCTCCATCTTTAATCCTAAGAAGGGCGTGCCAGTAATGACTGCACAGCGGTTATAAAGATGGTCCCTGTTTCATGGGGCGAATCAATATGAAATAGAATATAAAGGCACAAAACAGCATGGGAACGCTGATGGGCTATCGCGCCTGCCGCTACCTACTGTGGAGGAAGCACCAGCAGTGGACCCTATCGAGATATTTTATTCGTCGATAATTGAACGATTGCCAGTAACAAACGCGGATATAGAGAAGGAGACCCGCAATGATCCGACGCTGTCACGGGTATATGAATTGACGGTGAGGGGATGGCCAACACATGGCGACTCACTGTTGCCAGCATTCTCATCCAGAAGAGAACAGCTGTCAGTATGCCAGGGGACAGTGATGTGTGGATCCAGAGTGGTGATTTCACCCAAGTTAAGGGAGAGAGTGCTAAATGAGTTACATGAAGGTCATCTGGGGGGAGTGAAAATGAAAAGCCTTGCTGGGGCTTATGTGTGGTGGGCAGGAATCGATCAACAAATCGAAGACCTAACTAAGAGCTGCTTAGGATGCCAGAAGGTCCAAAATGCACCACCACATGCCCCTCTACACCCATGGGAGTGACCCTCCTCTCCATGGCAATGGGTGCACATTGATTTTGCTGGTCCATTCATGGACTCAATGTTCTTAATAGCAGTGGATGCTCATTCAAAGTGGCCTGAGGTGATAAAGATGTCTTCAACCACTACAGAGAAAACGATTGCAGTCCTACGGACCATATTTGCCAGAAACGGTTTGCCAGAGCAGATCTGCTCTGATAATGGACCACAGTTTGTGTCCGACGAGTTCCAAAAATTCATGAAAAGGAATGGGGTAAGGCATTACACATCCGCCCCGTACTATCCAGCCACCAATGGATTGGCTGAGAGGTTCGTACAAACCTTTAAGAAGGCGATAAAGGCCATGTGCGATGAGGAAATTCCACTACAGCATAAGATGGACAATTTCTTATTAGCCTACCGAAACGCGACACATGCAGTTACCAACCAGACCCCGGCCATGATGTTCTTTAACCGAAGGTTGAGATCTCGTCTGGACTTGCTCAGACCAAATGTGCGAAGAAATGTTGAAGACAAACAATTCCAGCACATCAATGAGAAGCCGACAAGGAGCTTCAATGTAGGGCAACCAGTCTTGGCCCGTGACTATCGAACAGAGAAGTGGCAACCCGGAACGATATGTACAAGGCAGGGGCCATTAATGTACACAGTGAATGTCGGGGAGAACATTGTGAGACGCCACGTCGATCAGATCTTAGCGTCACAGGAACGCGTCAACCCCATGTCTCGAGTACCTGGGGATGAACCCGACATACCGGTAGCATCTACTTCAGACCCAGTAGCAGTGGAACCCGATGAACTACCCGATGAAAAGGGGTCAGAATCGCCTCTGCACCAAGAACAAGAACCTCTGGAAAGGCGCTATCACGAAAGGGTCAGGAAGCCGCCCCAAAGACTGAATCTATAAATGGACTTTTGTTATTTAATGTACATGTAAAAATGTAATTGTTATTTGAATATTAAGGGGGTTATTATTAATCTAAAAGGGGAGGAATTGTAGTGTATGTGCCTTTAAGTCAGAACTACTTTTTACAGCTCCTGTATACTGTAGTACCGGCAGTGACCACACCGGTATAAAAGCTTTGCGCATGCCTCTGTACCCCAGTCTAGAGATTACCCTCCTCCAGTAAAGACCTGTTATTTGTTAATGTACAGCATCCACGTGATTATTTATCCACTGAACCACGGATCCAACAGGTACTGTTCCAGACTCCATCGAATGCTGGAAGATGATCAGCAAAGCATCCACTATTTCTAGGGCCACTTCCTTAAGTACCCTAGGATGTAGATTATCAGGCCCTGGGGATTTATCAGCCTTCAATCCCATCAATTTCCCGAACACCATTTCCCTACAAATACTGATTTCTTTCAGTTCCTCCCTTTCCTCAGACCCTATGTTCCCTGACATCTCTGGGAGGTTATTTGTGTCCTCCTTTGTGAAGACAGAACCAAAATATGTATTTAATTGGTCTGCCATTTCTTTGTTCCCCATTATAAATTCCACTGATTCTGTCTGCAAGGGACCTACGCTTGACTTCACCAATCTTTTTCTCTTCACATATCTATAAAAGCTTTTACAGTCAGTTTTTATGTTCCCTGCAAGCTTACCCTCATATTCTATTTTTCCTTTCTTAATTAATCCCTTTGTCCTCCTTTGTTGAATCCTAAACTGCTCCCAATCCTCAGGTTTACTGCTTTTTCTGGCCAATTTAAATGTACTCTCCTTGGATCTTATGCTATCCCTAATTTCCCTCGTTAGCCATGGTTGAGTCACCTTTTTTGTTTTATTTTTATACCAAACTGGGATGAACAAATTCTGTAGTTCATCCATGCGGTCTTTGAATGTTTGCCATTGCCTATCCACCGTCAACCCTTTGAGTGACATTCCCCAATCAATCCTACCCAACTCGCGCCTCAGACCATCATAGTTTCCTTTATTTAAATTTAGGACCCTAGTCTCTGAGTCGAATACCTCATTCTCTATCTTAATGAAGAATTTGATCATATTATGATCGCTGCGACCCAAGCGGCCTCATACAACAAGATTGCTAATTAATCCTTTCTCGTTACATAATACCCAGTCTAAGATGACCTGATCTCTGGTTGGTTCCTCGACATATTGGTTCAAGAAACCATCCCTTAAACACTCCAGGAATTCCTCCTCCACAATATTGTTACTAATTCGGTTGGCCCAATCTATATGTAAATTAAAGTCACCCATGATGACTGCTGTGCCCTTATTGCACGCTTCTCTAATTTCCCTTTTAATGCCATTCCCAACCTCCGCATTACTGTTTGGCGGTCTATATACCACTCCCACTAACGTTTTCTGCCCCTTGGTATTTTTCAGTTCTACCCATACAGTTTCCACATCATCAGAACTAATATCCTTCCTTACAATTGTGTTAATCCCTTCTTTAACCAGCAATGATACCCCACCTCCCTTTCCTTTTTGCCTATCTTTCCTGAATATTGAATACCCCTGGATGTTGAGTTCCCAGCCTTGGCCAACCTGGAACCATGTTTCTGTAATCCCAATCAAATCATAAATGGCAGACCAATTAAATACATATTTTGGTTCTGTCTTCACAAAGGAGGACACCAATAACATCCCAGAGGTGTCGGGGAACATAGGGTCTGATGGGTAATAATCTCTGGATTATTACCTGAGCCACTAGCGAATTTGGCTAGGACAAATAAAATTAGAGAGTGAAATGCGTGGCTCAAAGACTGGTGTGGGAGAAATGGGTTTTGCTTCCTGGAACACTGGCACCACTCCTGGGGCAGGAGGGAGCTGTTCCATTGGGACGGGCTTCACTTGGCCAGTGCTGGGACTAGAGTCCTGGCGGATCATATAACTAGGGCTGTAGAGAGGGCTTTAAACTAACTAGTGGGGGGGAGGTTCCTAGAGAGCAAATAATAAAAATGACAACAGAGAAGGTCATAGACTTAGGTAGCAGTGGGGAAATTAAAAACCAGAGCGTGTCAGGAAGGGGCAGAAGGTATGGAATAAAAGGTAAAGTAATAAAAAGGGCAAAAGCAGGAACTAAGTGTCACAAAACATATTTGAAAGTTCTCTATCTGAATGCATGTAGCATTCGTAACAAAATAGACGAGTTAATGGCATAAATAACTACATATGGGTATGATCTTGTGGCCATTACAGAAACATGGCTGCAGGGTGACAATGCCTGGGAATTAAACATACCAGGTTATTTAACGATCAGGAAGGACAGGCAGGAAGGAAGGGGAGGTGGGGTGGCTATGTTAATAAAGGAAGGAATCACTATAATACAGAGAAATGATATTGAGTCAAAAGATCAGGATAATGAAACAGTTTGGGTGGAGATAAGGAATAATAAGGGGAAAAAAAGACTAGTGGGCGTAGTCTATAGGCCTCCGAACAGTTGCAACTCTGTTGGACGGAGTATCAATCAGGAAATAGTTGAGGCTTGTAATAAGGGAGCATCTATAATTATGGGGGATTTTAACTATCATATTAATTGGACAAATCAAATTGGGCAGGGCTGCCTTGAGGATGAGTTCATTGAGTGTATTAGGGATGGGTTTCTTGAGCAGTATGTAACTGATCCGACCAGGGGGCAAGCAACCTTAGGTCTGGTCCTGTGTAACGAGACAGGATTAATTAAAAATGTCCTAGTAAAGGATCCCCTTGGAATGAGTGACCATAACATGGTTGAATTCCATATTCAATTAGAGGGTGAGAAGTTTGGATCTCAAGCAAGCGTGCTAAGCTTCAATAAAGGAGACTATGAAGGTATGAGAGCGGAATTGAGTAGAGTGGATTGGGAAAATAGATTAAAGGGTAAGACGATACATGATCAGTGGTGTACATTTAAGGATTTATTTTACAACTTCCAAAAAATATATATTCCACTGAGAAGAAAAGGGTGTAAAAGTAAAGACAGCCATCCGTGGCTAAGTAAAGAAATTAAGGATAGTATTCGACTAAAAACAAGGGCATATAAGGTAGCCAAATCTAGTGGGAGGATAGAGGATTGGGAAAACTTTAAAAGACAGCAAAAAATAACAAAAAGATTGATTAAGGAAGGGAAGATAGATTATGACGGTAAATTAGCAAAAAATATAAAAACAGATAGTAAGAGTTTTTATAGTTATATAAAAAGAAAAAGGGTGGCTAAAGTAAATGTTGGTCCCTTAGAGGATGAGACCAGGAAATTAATGGTGGGAAATATGGAGATGGCAAAAACACTGAATGAATATTTTGTATCAGTCTTTACAGTAGAGGACACTAAGAATATCCCAACACTGGACAAACAGGGGGCTATAGTGGGGGAGGAGCTAAACACAATCAAAATCAATAAGGAAGTGATACTGGGTAAAATAATGGGACTCAAGGCGAATAAATCACCTGGACCTGATGGCTTACATCCTAGGGTCTTGAGGGAAGTGGCGGTAGGGATTGTGGATGCATTAGTAATAATTTTCCAAAACTCCCTGGACTCAGCAAAGGTCCCGGCAGACTGGAAAACTGCTAATGTAACACCCTTATTTAAAAAGGGCAGTAGACAGAAGGCTGGAAACTATAGACCTGTTAGCCTAACATCTGTGGTAGGTAAAATTTTGGAGTCTATTATTAAGGAGACAGTAACAGGGCATTTGGATAATCATAATTTAATAGGACAAAGTCAGCATGGTTTTATGAAGGGGAAGTCATGTTTGACAAATTTGCTGGAGTTCTTTGAGGAAGTAACATATAGGGTGGATAAAGGGGAAGCAGTGGACGTAGTGTATTTAGACTTCCAAAAGGCATTTGTCAAGGTGCCACACCAGATTATTGCTTAAGATAAAAAATCACGGGATTGGGGGTAATATTCTGGCATGGATAGAGGATTGGCTATCTAACAGAAGGCAGAGAGTTGGGATAAATGGTTCATTCTCAGACTGGCAATCAGTAACTAGTGGTGTTCCGCAGGGGTCAGTGCTGGGTCCCCAACTCTTTACAATCTATATTAATGATTTGGAGGAGGGGACCGAGTGTAACATATCAAAGTTTGCACATGATACTAAGATGGGAGGGAAAGTGGTGAGTGAGGAGGACATAAAAAACCTGCAAGGGGACATAGACAGGCTAAGTAAGTGGGCAGAGATTTGGCAGATGGAATACAATACTGGAAAGTGTGAGGTTATGCACTTTGGCAGGAAAAATCATAGAGCAAGTTATTATCTTAATGGCAAGAAACTGGAAAGAACTGAAGTACAAAGGGATCTGGGGGTCCTGGTGCACAAAACTCAAAAGGTTAGTATGCAGGTGCAGCAAGTGATTAAGAAGGCCAATGGAATGTTGGCTTTCATTGCTAGGGGGATAGAATATAAAAATAGGGAGGTATTGCTTCAGTTGTACAAGGTATTGGTGAGACCGCACCTGGAATACTGCATACAGTTTTGGTGTCCATACTTAAGAAAAGACATACTTACTCTCCAGTCAGTACAAAGAAGGTTCACTCGGTTAATCCCGGGGATGAGGGGATGGGCATATGAGGAGAGGTTGAGTAGATTGGGACTCTACTCATTGGAGTTCAGAAGAATGAGAGGCGATCTTATTGAAACATATAAGATTGTGAAGGGGTTGGATCGGGTGGATGCGGGGAGGATGTTCCCGATGATGGGTGAAACTAGAACTAGGGGGCATAGTCTTAGAATAAGGGGCTGCTCTTTCAAAACTGAGATGAGGAGGAACTACTTCACTCAGAGGGTGGTAGGTCCATGGAATATGCTGCCCCAAAAAGCTGTAGAAGCTACATCATTACATAAATTTAAACAGAAATAGACAGTTTCCTAGAAGTAAAGGGAATTAAGGGTTACGGGGAGCGGGCAGGAATTTGGACATGAGTCTAGATTCGGATCGGACATGGCCCTGTGAGTAGCAGAGCGGGCCCAGGGGCCATGTAGCCTGATCCTGCTCCTATTTCGTGTGTCTAATTCTGTTAGATTCAGGAGATGGTTCTGTGATAGTAGATTGGCGGTTAGGATCAGATCAGCCATGATCTTATTGAATGGCGGAGCAGGCTCGAGGGACCGATTGGCCTACTCCTGCTCCTATTTCTTATGTTCTTATGTTCATAAAGGGAGGAACTGAAAGAAATCAGTATTTGTACGGAAATGGTGTTAGGGAAATTGACAGGATTGAAGGCCGATAAATCCCCAGGGCCTGATAATCTACATCCTAGGGTACTTAAGGAAGTGGCCCTAGAAATAGTAGATGCATTGCTGATCATCTTCCAACATTCGATGGAATCTGGAACAGTACCCATGGATTGGAGGGTAGCTAATGTTACCCCATTATCAAAAAAGGTGGTAGAGAGAAAACGGGGAATTACAGACCAGTAAGCCTGACATCGGTAGCGGGGGAAATGCTAGAGTCCATTATAAAAGATGTAATAGCAGAGCACTTGGAAAACAGTGACAGGATCGGACAAAGTCAACATGGATGTACAAAAGGTAAATCGTGCTTGACTAATTTACTGGAATTTTTTGAGGATGTAACTGGTAAAATAGATACGGGAGAACCAGTGGATGTAGTGTATTTGGACTTTCAAAAGGCTTTCGATAAGGTCCCGCATAAGCAATTAGCGTGTAAAGTTAAGGCACATGGGATTGGGGGCAAGGTATTGACTTAGATAGAGAACTGGTTGGCCGACAGAAAGCAAAGAGTTGGAATAAACGGGTCTTTTTCCGAGTTGCAAGCAGTGACTAGTGGGGTACCGCAGGGATCGGTCCTTGGACCCCAGCTATTCACAATATATATTAATGATCTGGACGAGGGAACTAGATGTGATATCTCCAAATTTTCAGACGACAGAAAGCTGGGTGGGCATGTGTGCTGTGAGGAGGATGCCGAGAAACTCCAGGATGATTTGGACAGGTTGGGTGATTGGGCAAAAGCATGGCAGATGCAATATAACGTGGATAAATGCGAGGCTATCCACTTTGGTGTCAAAAACAGGAAGGCAGATTATTATCTGAATGGCAGTAGATTGGGAGAAGGGGAAGTGCAACGAGACCTGGGTGTCCTTGTGCACCAGTCGCTGAAGGTAAGCATGCAGGTGCAGCAGGCGGTTAGGAAGGCAAATGGTATGTTGGCCTTCGTAGCGAGAGGGTTTGAGTACAGGAACAAGGATGTCTTGCTGCAGTTCTACAGGGCCTTGGTGAGACCATATCTTGTGTATTGTGTGCAGTTTTGGTCGCCTTATCTGAGGAAGAATATTCTTGCCATGGAAGGAGTTTAAAGAAGATTCACCAGGCTGATACCTGGGATGGCAGGAATGGCGTATGAGGAGAGATTGGGTCGATTGGGCTTATACTTGCTGGAGTTTAGAAGAATGAGAGGGGATCACTTGAAACTTATAACATTCTGACAGGACTGGACAGACTAGATGCAGGAAGGATGTTTCCGATGGTCGGGAAGTCCAGAACCAGGGGTCACAGTCTAAGGATAAGGGGTAAGCCATTTAGGACAGAAATGAGGAGGAATTTCTTCACCCAGAGAGTGGTGAACCTGTGGAATTCTCTACCACAGAAGGCAGTAGAGGCCAATTCATTAAATATATTCAAGAAGGAGTTTGATATATTTCTTAAGGTTAAAGGGATCAAGGGATATGGGGAGAAAGCTGGGACAGGGTACTGAAATTGGATGATCAGCCATGATCGCATTGAATGGCGGAGCAGGCTTGAGGGGCCGAATGGCCTACTCCTGCTCCTATCTTCTATGTTTCTATGTTTTTATGTAAGGAGTCTACCCTGCTACTTTTAGATAGCCATTCAAATATTCTACATTTATAATGGCACAGCAGCAATATAGGTTGATAACAACCTGAATTTAGGGGCTTTCCTAACTCCAGTTCTGGTAGTGATTCTGTTCAGTTCTTGCTCTCTGGGTGGTTTGTGTCTTTCAAGAAGGGAAGCTTGCTTCTTGCCCTGCTCAGTGGAAGGCTGCACACAGCATGGTCTCCCCCTTCTCACAAGTCAAAAACCATGAATTATACAGTTACTCGGGAGACTTTGCCTCCATGTCTGCGGAGCAATTCCAGGCTCACTTGGAGTCATTCGTCATTTCATGCTGCAGTGTTGGCTTCATTGCAAGTTTGACCCACTTAAGGAAATGTAGCTGCAGAACTAACAAACTGATATAAGTTAGTGCACTGGACAAGACAGCTGCTGAACCACAATCTGAGTGCCCTGATCTTGTGCTGACATATCTAATAGAGGCTAAATATATACAAGCCCTATAGAAGACAGGAAAGACTGTCAAGATCCATTTATCAGAAGTTATGTTCCAATCTCACCAGAAATTCAGAATTTTCCACAGCTGCCAGACAGTAACATTTTTTAAAAGGAAACTGTTAGACGTCACCATCGATTGAGATTAGATGATTACCTTCACAATCTTTCTTTGAAAAGTTTCCCCTCCCAACCTCTATATTCATTTATCTGCCTTTGGAACAGTCAAAGATTCAATGGTCTTACAATTAGTGCCATTGAAAATCACCATCATTTCAAGTCCTGTTCACTTTGGCCGAGATCTGTGTTTTCAGTCTGTAAGTGTTTGGGGTACCCTATTGCTACTCAACATTGAACTTTTGTGTCAATTTGACAAATGGAAACAAATGATGGAGAGCTTCAAGGATCTCAATTATTGGTGTTCCGCAGGGGTCAGTGCTGGGACCCCAACTCTTTACAATCTATATTAACGATTTGGAGGAGGGGACCAAGTGCAACATATCCAAGTTTGCCAACGATACAAAGATGGGAGGGAAAGCAGTGAGTGAGGAGGACATAAAAAACCTGCAAAAGGACATAGACAGGCTTAGTGAGTGGGCAGAAATTTGGCAGATGGAATATAATGTTGGAAAGTGTGAGGTTATGCACTTTGGCAGAAAAATCAAAGAGCAAGTTATTATCTAAATGGAGAGAAACTGCAAAGTGCTACAGTACAAAGGGATCTGGGGGTCCTGGTGCATGAAACACAGAAGGTTAGTATGCAGGTACAGCAGGTGATCAGGAAGGCCAATGGAATCTTGGCTTTTATTGCAAGGGGGATGGAGTATAAAAGCAGGGAAGTCTTGCTTCAGTTATACAGGGTACTGGTGAGGCCACACCTGGAATACTGCGTACAGTTTTGGTTTCCATATTTAAGAAAAGATATACTTGCTCTCGAGACAGTTCAGAGAAGGTTCACTCGGTTGATTCCGGAGATGAGGGGGTTGACTTATGAGGAAAGGTTGAGTCGGTTGGGCCTCTACTCATTGGAATTCAGAAGAATGAGAGGCGATCTTATCGAAACATATAAGATTGTGAGGGGGCTTGATTGGGTGGATGCGGGCAGGATGTTTCCACTGATGGGTGAGACTACAACTAGGGGGCATAATCTTAGAATAAGGGGCTGCCCTTTCAAAACTGAGATGAGGAGAAACTTCTTCACTCAGAGGGTAGTAAATCTATGGAATTTGCTACCTCAGAGAGCTGTGGAAGCTGCGACATTAAATAAATTTAAAACGGAGATAGACAGTTTCCTAGCCGATAAGGGAATTAGGGGTTACGGGGAGCGGGCAGGGAAGTGGAGGTGAGTCTAGGTTCGGATCAGCCATGATCCTATTGAATGGCGGAGCAGGCCCGAGGGGCCGTCTGGCCTACTCCTGCTCCTACTTCTTATGTTCAAGATAACTGTCCTCAGGAATAGCTTCTTTGATCCACCTTCAACATACATAGTCTAACTTCTTAATCATTTCTTCTATTTCCTCCTCCTTATTTTCGAGAAGCAGACATCTTGAACGTGGGATGAGAGCTCTTCCTGAGATGTCCAACTTTAGGAGAACTTGAATTCTATTGCAGCGCAGTTCTCATATCTATCACCAAGAAATGATTACTATATTTAAAGTCCTCCTTCTACGCTCGTTCTGTTGCAGCTTACCTGAAAAGAAAATTTGGTGTCTGGCCTTTAATTACATCCAGCTGGTCAGTATAGATTTTGGAAATCATATGCACACCTGGTTACCCAATCATGTAACACAAATTGTATTATTTGTGATAGTGATGAATTGGTTTGCTTTAGCAAATTGGGCATTAGTCATCTGCTGTGTGTAAGCATAGACTGCAGACTGACTGATGTTGTTGCACCCTGGAGGAGCCTGAGGCCAAAAGGTTGAAGGCCGTTATTACTTTGACTGCAATGGGCAGTGAATTGTACAGCAACTTTAAAATGAAAACGTCATGCAAGCAAGATATCTCACAAATGATTTCAGTGATCCAACTAATTGCCATGAATGCCACTTTAAATAGCACTGGAATCTACAATTTCTCACCTGTACCACCCACAAACTACTCTCAATCATCAGCAAAGTGATGGAAGGTGTCGTCGACACTGCTATCAAGCGGCACTTACTCGCCGATAACCTGTTCACTGATGCCCAGTTTGGGTTCCGCCAAGACCACTTCGCTCCCGACCTCATTACAGCCTTGGTCCAAACATGGACAAAGGAGCTGAATTCCACAGGTGAGGTGAGAGTGACTGCCCTTGACATCAAGACAGCATTTCACCGAGTCTGGCATCAAGGAGTCCTAGTAAAACTGAAGTCAATGGGAATCGGGGGAAAATGCTCCACTGGCTGGAGTCATACTGAGCACAAAGGAAGATGGTTGTGGTGGTTGAAGGTCTATCATCACAGCCCCAGGACATCGCTGCAGGAGTTCCTCAGGGCAGTGTCCTAGGCCCAACCAGCTTCAGCTGCTTCATCAATGACCTTCCCTCCAACAGAAGGTCAGAAATGGGGATATTCGTTGATGACTGCACAGTGTTCAGTGCCATTCACAACTCCTCAGATAATGAAGCAGTCCATGCCCGCATGCAACAAGACCTGGACGATGTTCAGGCTTGGGCTGATAAGTGGCAGGTAACATTCGTGCCACAGAAGTGCCAGGCAATGACTATCTCTAACAAGTGAGAGTCTAACCACCAACCCTTGATATTCAATGGCATTACCATCACCGAATCCCCCATTATCAACATCCTGGGGGTCACCATTAACCAGAAATTTAACTGGACCAGTCACATAAATACTGTGGCAACAAGAGCAGGTCAGAGGTTAGGTATTCTGCGGTGAGTGTCTCACCTCCTGACTCCCCAAAGCCTTTCCACCATCTACAAGGCACAAGTAAGGAGTGTGATGGAATACTCTCCACTTGCCTGGATGAGTGCAGCTCCAACAACACTCAAGAAGATCGACAACATCCAGGACAAAGCAGCCCGCTTGATTAGCACCCCATCCAGCACCTTAAACATTCATTCCCTCCACCACTGGCGTACCATGACTGCAGTGTGTACCATCTACAAGATGCACTGCAGCAACTCACCAAGGCTTATTCGGCAGCACCTCCCAAACCCGCGAACTCTTCCACCTAGAAGGACAAGGGCAGCAGGTGCATGGGAACACCACCACCTCCAACTTCCCCTCCAAGTCACAGACCATCCTGACTTAGAAGTATATCGCGGATACTTCATCGTCGCTGGGTCAAAATCCTGGAACTCCCTACCTAACAGCACTGTGGGAGCACCATCACCACACGGACTGCAGCGGTTCAAGAAGGCAGCTCACCACCACCTTCTCAAGGGCAATTAGGGATGGGCAACAAATGCTGGCCTCGCCAGCGACGCCCAGATTCCGTAAACACATTTAAAAAAAACTAGTGGTCAGGTTTAGCACCGAGCGAGCATCTCGCTGACTTGGGCCAAAATTGGGATTTGGGTCCTAAATATGTCATAGGCATGTGAAGTAAAGAAGAGGTTGTAAGATTTGCACAATTTCTACATTTCCCCAAAGGTTATTATTAACAAAAGGGACCCTGCGTGGACATTTTAATTAAAAAGGGTACACAAGATGGCGTCCGCGCCTCGTGGCAGAAAGCCTGTGAGATTTTAAAAACTTGGACTCTGTGGCACAGGCAGCTTGTGGAGAAATCGAAACCAAAGCTGCAGTTTCTGTAAAGAGAGACTTTGCATTTTGAAAACCAGACAGGACCTTGAATTATGTATTAGGCCAAATCGGAGACAGATCAAAACCTAGTTAGGCCTATACTTAAGGCCATCAAGCAGTTTGCATAAATAATCGGGAACAGCTTAAGGAAGCCATCGAGGCTGGACAGGCCCATTAAGATGTATTAATAACAAAACAAGTCAATTATCAGGCCAGTAGATGCGATTACCGGCCATCTAAAAACAGTTAGTGTAGATTGCTACCATTATTTAAAATAGCCCGCCAAGATTAAGACAAAGAACTAACCTGATTTCACGCGCAGGTAAGGGCCATCCGAAGGAGTATAACTGAAGGCCCTGGGTAGCAATCTCTCTCTTGCTCTTCTTCTTCTTGCTCCTCGCCCTCGTGGCTGCTGCACTTCCCCCATCCCGCGCTTACCCCCTGGCCTCTGCCCGTGCCTTTCCCCATTCCATCAGGAACGCCCGGCATTGCACCGGGCGGACACGGACAAACCAGGCCAGGCCAGGCAGGACGCGACGAGGCGAGGAGGCGAGACGAATTCGGCGAGACGAATTGGGAAGATGAATTGGGAAGACGATTGAAGACAAGCTTCGAATAATCGGGCCTTCAATCCAGATAACCTGTGACTATCTTCATGCAAACTCCGACTGCCGACCGAGGAAGAGGAACCATCATCCCTGCGAGGTAAAGTACCCAAGCAGAGACTTTAACTTTGGGGTACTCGTACCTGGACAACGCCCTTGCAGCACCCGGAGACCACGTGACGACGGCAGGCTCCAGAGAGCACAAAGAGCGAACCCCAAGCCCCACCGCTGTTTTGAATTCAGCAGATCTTTGATTGGTGAGCATAAATTCTGGCCCCTCATAGCTTAATCTAGTTAGGTATAGGGGGTGGGATAAGGATAAGGGGATTGTTAAGATAATTGTTTTCCCTCGATGTGCCATGTGTTCCCCATTCCCTGTATAAGTATAGTTATTTGTATTTGCCTGTAATTTTATACTAGTAACTTTTTCATAAGATTGTGTAATTTCCTTTTCAATAAAAGTCTTGGTTTTGCTTACATCCAAACCACCTGTCTACTCGAGTCTTTTCTGTATCGCCGCCTGTACCTAAGTCCGGTGTCTAGAACACAGGGGCGTGGGAGCGATTCGAACCGCTCACAAAACAGTCAGAGGCATAACTGACTGGGCGTACGCACCAACCACCACACACCACCCCCTACACAAATGGCGACCACGGCAGGACACCGGAAACAGGGTTGCGATACAGTAGACAATGGTTCGGATGAGCAAACCATGATGGAGGAAAGGATTTCTGATTATGTGTTTAGCAGGTGAATATCACTAAGAAGTGGATCACCACTCTGTTAAAGGCTGGGCGTCTGGTAGATGCAGCAGCTAAGTGGACAGAGGGAAGGGAACACAAGAAGTCCTTAGAGAAGGCAGTTTGGCTGATGTGTTTTAAAAAGCAGGTCCAGCTGTTGGACAGGCTCGTTGCAGCACAGGCAGTCGAGTTAAGGGAGTCAGCCCTGGAGATCCCGGATAAGGCTCTTGCAGGGGAGAAGTTATTAGTAGCTGTGCAGGCTTTCAATCAGGAGAGAGTGCATTTAGTAGGAGAACACAAGGCCCAGTTGGAATACCTATGGTGCCAAGTCACCGAGGCCAAGGGAAATGAGTTAACGTTGCGGGAGAAAATCGCCCGCTTGGCAAGGCAGATTAGGGAACAGGAAGAGAAAGTGCAGGAGGTAAAAGCCGCTTACAAGCTAGCAAGTGAACAGGGGTTTGAGGAGTCAGACCACAGCCCCTGCAAAGAGAGGATAGAAAATCTGAGCCGGGCCCTCCGGAAGGCAAAAGGCATGGTATGCCTCATAAGCCCAAAGGCAGGCCAGGCAGATTTTATGGCAAATGAGGGGAGGACAGTTCCAACATCACCGGTACTGCCTAGGGACGACCCAGTTGAGAGAGAGGAGACCTCACGACTGCCACCCATAGCGCCAAGTTTCAGCGAGGTTTGGCAGCAAGGGGGGGTGGAACCAGGAGTGGAGCCAGAGGTGGAGGCGGAGGTAGAGCAAACCCCGCCCGAGAGGTCGGAGCCGGGACCGATGTGCCCAGCACGGCATCAGAGGTTCGGCCCACCCGCCAATGGCGACAATGAGGGACCCCTCCAAAACCAGTTCGTATTACCCTTCAACACCCAACAGCTTAGGGTTATGGTCAACCATATCCCGAGGCTCTCCGAAAAGGGTGACCCCTCGATCCACTTCAGGGAAATAGAGCAGACAGCCAGCGTCAACGACTGCGATGATGCTGAGAAGGCCAAGATGCTGCTATTCTCCCTGGAGAGTAGTCTCCTCCAATCCCTCTCTGATGAGTGTAAAAGGGGGCAGAGCGGGTACGAGGAGCTTAGAGATGCGGTTCTGGAGGCTATGGGGATGGATGAGGGAAGTCCTTTCTCCCGCGTGGAGAAGACGATCCAGCTCCCAGGGGAAACCCCGCAGGCTTTTGCGGACCGGCTGTGGCCGGTGTACCGGAAGGCCTGCCCGGGGATGCCGGACCGAGCGTTCCTGAACGGGGATTCCCTGGCCCATTGGCTCCGTTGCCTGGTGGTGAACAGCTTGCCACAGGTCCGGGCCAAGGCAGAAGCCTGGTTCGACCCCAAAAATCCCCAGACCACCAAACTCACGGTAATTAGGCAGCTCACTCTGACCTATAAAAACGGTAGGGGAGGCGATGCACACCCACCCAAGGGCAAGGTGCATGAGGTAAAACCCGGACCGGGTAGGAAAGAGTGGCACCAGGAAGGGAGCAACACCCCCAACACAAAGACCAATTGTTACGGGCGTGGGAAGGATGGTCACTGGCGGAAGGAGTGCAAAAACCCTTGGAAAGATAACAAGGGAAAGCATCCCACAGCCCCAGCCCAAAAGGCGGGGGCAGGGACCCCTTCCGCAGAGGTCGAGTTACTGTTGGACGCCATGAGGTCCTTACTGACTGGCCAGGGGAGAGTAGCAGCCGCAACCGGTGCTCTCACCCCGTCAGCCCCATCCAAACCACAGCCGTGACTAGAGCCAGCGCAGCCTGTTTATCTGTGTTCTCTCCGGTATGATGAGTGGAAAAGACCCCTTTTGGAGATGGAGGTGGAGAAGGTGACGAGGACCTATCTGTTAGACATGGGGGCATCATGCACCGTGGTCTACTCAGCTAACCCCACCACCTCACCTCTCTCCAGCAGGGTCCCATACAGCCTATCGGGGCTCACGGGTAGGGAACAGGCTGGCTCGTTTTCCATCCCGCTCGCCATTCGGATAGGACCGCTCCGCTCCAAGTGGACCTGTGTCCTGATGAAATGGGACGTGGAGGGTGGAAGAGGGGTCCTGGGAGCCGACTTTATCATAGGCCACGGGATCCTAGTGGATTTGAGGAATCACTGCCTTTGGGGGGCACGTAGAGGAAAGAACAGAGAGGTCGTAGTAATCCCGGAAAAGGAAGGGAAGGGGACCCTCTGCACCATGAAGCCCAAAGAGGATTATAACCTCGGGCTTATGGTCAGCAACACCCCACCAGAGTTCCAGGCATTTGTGCAGGCCCACCTGGCCACATTTGCCACTCACAAACACGACTGCGGGAGGGTCACAGGGTTTGAGGTCAGCGTAGACGGGGACCCAATGGCCCAACCACAGAAACAGTATAACTTCCCCAGGGAAGCAGAACCAGACATGGAAGCAGCCATGTCCTTATTAGTGCAGCAGGGAGTTCTGAGACCGATAGCTACCCACGTGAATTCTCCGTTATGGCCGGTCAGAAAGCCACGGTGGACTATCGAGTGCTCAATAGCAACATCCCAGCCTGCGCACCCACAGTAGCAGCAGTTGCCGACCTCATAGGGAGTATTCCAGCATCCGCGACCACTTTCACGGTGCTGGATATTTCCAATGGGTTTTGGTCCATCCCTGTAAGGAGGGAGGATCAGTACAAGTTTGCCTTTACGTTTAAAGGACAACAGTACACGTGGAACTGTTTGCCACAGGGCTTCCACAACAGCCCCAGCATTTTCCATCAGTGCATGGCCTACAGTTTGAAGGATTTCAGCCAGCCCAGACAGTTGGTTCAATATGTGGATGACCTGCTCCTGTTCACTGATTCGAAAGAGGAGCATGGCCCGCTATTGGCCGAACTGCTGGAGCTGCTAGGGCAGAAGGGTTTCAAAGTAAACCCCAAGGAAGTGCAGATCGGCCAGCAGGAGGTGAAATTCCTCGGCCTGACCATGTACGCTGGAGAAAGGGCCATAGATAAGGCTAGGAGGGAGGCGGTACAAGAACTACCGGTCCCTAACACAGTAACGGGTGTGAGGTCGTTTCTAGGGCTAACCGGGTACTGTAGAGACTTTATTGAGGACTATGCAGCCACCACAGCCTCTCTGCTCCGACTCCTACATAAGGGAGGGAGTGGCTTTGGGATAAGGGTTGCCAGGCAGCATTTGTCAGGCTCAAGAAAGACTTGCAGACCGCGCCAGCTTTAGGGGCCATAGATGGGGGGAAAGAGTTTTTCCTGGAGGTAGCAGCCAGCAGGGACAGCCTGAGTGCTGTGCCGCTCTTGGAGCAGCTGTGGCCGGTGGTCTACTCCTCCAGGATACTCACAGATGTGGAAAGGAGCTATTCCAGCTGTGAGCGGCATCTTTTGGCCACACATTGGGCTGTGAAAAGATCACTGATCTTCACAGGCACCTCTCCCATCACCCTCCTCATCCACCACACATCCACCCAGATGCTTCTGGACGGGAGGATCAAGGATGGAACAGTGAGCAGTGCCCGCATTGCCCACTGGACATTGCTCCTCTTACAGATGGATCTGAAGGTGAAGGGTCTCTGTGAGCCAAAGCTTGCAGCCAACCTGGTATATCCTGGAACAGCCCACCGGTGTTCCATTGAAGGGGTTTGGGAGGTAAACATAGGTTTACGGGCCGGGATACATCCCACAGGCCGCGAAATCTATGTAGACGGTTCCAGCACGGTATCTGCTGGCGAGCGTCTCACAGGGTGTGGAGTTTATGACCCAGCGGCAAACATTGCCCTGGCAATTAAGCTCCCCAGCACCATGAGCGCCCAGCAGGCTGAACTATCCGCGGTGGTGTACGTTGTTACACGCCCCGAAATCTTCCCCACCCCCTACACGATTTGCTCGGACAGCTTGTTCACGTGCAATTCGTGTACAGAGTACCTGGCCATCTGGTCCCGCCGCGGATACACCTCCGCCGACGGGAGACCCCTCACAGTAAAGCCCCTGCTGGAAAAGATCCTGGCAGCAGTGGGGGAGGAAGGGGAGGTTTTCATCCACAAGATGAAGGCCCATTCCTCCACAGAACCCCACGGCCAAGGCAACCAGCAAGCTGACTTGCTCGCCAAGGAGGGTGCCCGCACAGGCACTTTCTGGGACCCCTTTGGGTCCAGACCCATGGCGGCGGTCAGAGGTAGGGACGGGACCCAAGGGAGTGTAGGGGTAGCGTTAGCCCCAGACCATAAGACGGTCCAAGCCCAAGACCCCGTCCTCAAAGCAGTCCTCAGCGCAGTTGCTGAGGGAAAGGGAGTAGAAGGTCCGTACGGCACAGTGACCCTCTCCATTAAAGAGGGCATGCTGTTCCGGGGGGAACAGTGGGTTGTGCCGCAGCAGCACCGGAGGGAATTCCTTCAACTGGCCCATGAGGGTCCAGGAGTGGGACACCCCGGGCCTGAGACCACCTGGCAACGGGTGGAACAGGCGGGATGGTGGCCGGGACTCAGGGAAGATGTCCGCAAGTTCTGTGCAGTCTTGTGTGCGCTGCGAACAACCCTGACCCCCACAAAAGGGAGGTACCTATGGGACACGTCAGGATGGTAGAGGGACCATGGCAGTCGATACAAGTCAACTACATCGGGCCCCTGCCCACCGCCCAGGGAGACTATAATTACTGCCTAGTCCTGGTGGACGTGTTTACCAAGTGGGTAGAGTCCTTTCCCTGCAGAGCAGCCACAGCTCTGGGTACTGCCAGGATCCTGGTCCGGGAAGTGTTCTCGAGGTGGGGACTACCACAGTTTGTGGAGTCCGACCAAGGGAGCCACTTCACCGGACAGGTGATACAGAACACCCTGATGCTGTTAGGCATTGAAGGGAACTGACAGTCATCAGGGATTGTGGAACGTATGAATCGGACCCTGAAAGAAAGGTTAAGAAAGGAAACGGTGGACTCGCCCCGTAAATGGGCCGAGGTCCTACCGTTGGTTTTGATGGGGATCTGGGCCAGCCAGTCTAAAAGCAGGGGTACTCCCCGTACGAGCTTATGACTGGCAGAGTTATGCGGACCCCCACCCATATACTAGCCCCGGTGCTCATGGAGGGTCAGCTCAGAGAGGTCAACCGGGACAGGTTTGCCCGAAACCTCTTTGAGCACCTGAAGCAGGTCCATGAGCAGGCGGCCGGGAACATGGGAAGGCAGCAGCGGAGTAACCGATTGCTGCTCGAACCGAGAAAGCACCACGAGTGGGAGATAGGAGATCAGGTTATGGTAAGAAACTATGCCCGAGTAGGTAGTTTGGAACCATTGTACATGGGGCCCTACAGTATTGTAGATAAAGCTAGCCCCATGGTATACGCCGTGAAGATGCCCCGGCGTACAAAATGGTTCCATATCAACCAGTGTAAGCTGGTTACACCTGAAAGGGGAAAGCAGCCATTTGGGGAAAGGTCTGAGGATAAAGATCCTCAGCCTGCAACAGGAGCGAGTTCACAGACTGCACAGGCAGGCGCTGTGGCTTGCTTGAAGGGAGAGGCCATCCTGCCCATCGATTGGGACACTCCCCCACTCTTCTGGGATCCAGACGAGGGGGAGGGACCTGAGGGCAAAAACCCCGCCCCTAACCCAGGTGTAGAGAGGGAGGGACCTGAGGTCGAAAACCCCGCCCCAGACCCAGCCATGGGACCTGGGGGCGGAGACTCTCAGCTCGCAGCAGCAGGCTGCGAAGAGTTACCTGCCCCTAGCCCAGGTTTGGGAGAGGTCAAGCCTGGGGGAGCAGCGGTTCGGGTAAAAGGCCCATCGGCCAAGAAAACCCCACCCGCCAAGGTCCCTAGAAGGTCCCCACGGACGCCCCAGCCGAGAAAGCCATGGTCACCAGCCCTCCAGTTACCAAGGGCCGCCCCTCGAGTCAGGGAGAGGTCCAAGGACAAAGGTCCTCAGCCAGCAGTCACGGGCTGCGAGGGACCAACAGTGAAGGACGGTGCAGTCACGCCGAGGATAGCGGTGAGCCGCAGTCCAACCAGGGATTAGCCTGGCCACCCAGAGACGGGCGGCGGATGTATATAGTTATAGTTTAACTTTTAGTTTAAGGAAAGTTTAATTATTTAGCTTAAGTTTGGGTGTTTTTTAGCTTAAGTTAAATAAGGTGATGGGTAGTTTTAAGATAAGTAATCTGTTAAGAGTGTGTATATTTGGGTCGAAGTCGTGGGACCCGACCATGCTTCACCAAGCCAGAGAATCTCTTGGGGACCTGGCTGCATGCTTTTACATCTTTTTGCAGAAAGACTTTCAGGATGGAGGGGATCGTGATCCTATTCGCCCTGATTGGGATGAGCGTCGGAAGACGGGGCGACGTCCAGGACTCCCACATCTACGGGTGCTCGGGAGACAGAGCGCCCATAGCGACCGATGGGAGCGGTGAGCGGGATGCGAAGGAGACCGCCGTCTACGTCCACGAGGGAAGGTGGCCAGGATGGCTGGGGTCCAATTCGTCTCAGTACTCCAACCAAACCGGATTCACGTACGGGGAAGCCTCCCTCCTGTGCCCCAGGGTATGGGTCATTACCACGAGGGTCAGCGTCACCGTTGGAAAGCGAATATGTCTAACGTGCAAAGGACACATTCCAATGGATTGGTGGTGGTGGCTCAGAAAGCTGAGCAAGGACATGAGGAACCCCGAAGTCGAGTGGGAACGGTTGGGGAACAACACCCACCGGACGATTACAGGGACTCATGGAGGATTAAGTGTGTGTTGGGACAAGTGGTGGGAACCGGATCAAGGGATTTATCTGTATGTGGGGGTCAGAGACGGTCTGCCCCGCAGGCATATCCATTGTTTTCCACCGGCAGTGGCACGACACCAGGAAGGGGATGAGGTGGGATGCCAGCCGGAAGGTGTGCGCAGTCATATTCTCCCCGATCCCAGTCAATGCCACTGAGCTGGTAGCCCGCCCCCGTAAGTCCCCGCCCACAGCGCAGGCAGCGAGGTTATCCAGGGAAGGTTGCCCCACTGCCACCAAGGGACCAGGGAATGGGTTGGTACTAGTCCCCACTGATCAGATGCTGTACCAGGGGGTACACTACGCGGTAGCCTCTGTGATTTTAAATCTCACCGAGGTACATTTACCGGAGTGGTGCCCCACGGAAATAGAGCAGCTACACCAGGCCCTATTAAAGGAGATGTTCAAGAAGTTTTACGAGTTCGATTTCGCCCATGTGGACAAAACCGATCTGTACACCACACACCGAGAATTTTTGAGTAATGCAGGGAGACAAAGAAGGGGTGTATGGAATGATGTTTTTACTGTGTTTAATACTGGGTCCTCTGTCATCAACAGTTTGGATAACATAGAGCTGCAGACCCAGATAAATGGCTTAAAAACACAGTTAAAGAAAATATTACTGGATGAGAACAAAATAGTGGGCTCGGAGTTGCATGAGGACCAGGCCATGACGGTCCATTTAAAGGAGATCATAGCCGAGTTGGAAAAGCACGCAAAGATGGTAAATGCTCTCAGAAGAGAGGACAGAAATGCTTCTGACCAGGCTGCGCAGAATGAGGTGTGCGTTTTATATGGGGTGTGGTTACTGGGCGAGGGCCGCAGTAATCTGGAGGATTTAAAACAGGGTTTAGTCCCCTCCTGGATTAGCAACAAGCACCTCGCTGCCCTCCACCCTTTTGAGAATGTATTAAGCCCGTGCCGACTCCGGCTAGCCTCCAAAGCCTACCCATTCCCCGTGGACTGTGGGCGGTCCAACCACACAATCATGGGAGTAGTAGTTAGAATGCCGGTCATGGGTAGGACAGCCCGACCCGTGCCGGTATACAGGGTTGAGAACATTGGAGTCATTCAAGGGGGTGCACACATTCATTTCACAGTGGTCCCGCCTTACATCATAAAGTGGGAGCACGCTATGACAGGTACTGACCTCTCAGGGTGCCGGAGATGGGGAGCACACATAATCCTGTGTCCCCAGCACTTGAATGCCTATTGAAAACCGCAGTGTGGGTTCAGAGCTGCTTGCACGAAACCTATAAATTGTACCATGGAAGCAATGGCACAAGGCCATGTTCCCCCGCAGGTAACATATATAGGAGGTGGGACATATTGTGTCACCACCGGCGCGTCCCACTACCAGCATGGACAGCATAGCTGGTGTCCGGTTAGTGACAGCAGCTTCTGTTTTAAACCCGAGGCAGAAGTTCAAGTGGCCCAGGAGCAAATTGTCCCCATTCCTGAACCCTCCACTGTTCACCTCACTGTGAAGGAGAATTTTACGAATTTGCAGAAGTACGTAGCGCACTTTGGCTATGAAATTCCCCCTCTCCCTGAACACCTTACCAAAATACTCAAAGCCATTATAGTTTCGCAGAAACATTTTTACACTCTAGAGCAGAAAACAGTAGAAATAGGGACTAAGATATTGGATATTGTGATTCCACCCTGGTGGGACATTTTCAATAACATAGAGGTCCCTTCATGGATCAGACTGGCTTCCCACATTCTCGTGGTTTGTCAGTTAGGGATAGTGTTGTATTTAGATTGCATTCAATGTAAGGGAAAAGGTCAGTGGTCAGAATTCCGAAACCAGAGGATCTGGAAGGAACATTATGTAAAGGTGGAGAGAGAGACGCCTGTTTAAGTCTTTTTTTCCTGTATTTTTGATTAAAGGATTTTTTTTTTGTGTTTGTTATTTTTAATAAAGGTTTTTCTGTTGTTTTTTTTGTGACGCGTTTAATAAAGATGTGTGTGTACCAAGTGGTGCAGGGGTGTCGGACCTCCTCCGTGCTTGGATGTATGTAAAGTCTGTAATTTTATCCTAGGTATGCTTATGTACACTACATTTTTGCGGAATGGGAAGTGCATGTGTCGTGGCTATATTAGATAGGTAATTACAGGGGAAGGTTGACTATGGAGGGTCAGAAAAATTTTGCTCACCTGGTAAGAATGATACTTCAAGCAAGTTTTAGTATCACAGGGGGGAGTGTAAGATTTGCAAAATTTCTACATTTCCCCAAAGGTTATTATTAACAAAAGGGATCCTGCATGGACATTTTAATTAAAAACGGTACACAAGATGGCGTCCGCGCCTCGTGGCAGAAAGCCTGTGAGATTTTAAAAACTTGGACTCTGCGGCACAGGCAGCTTGTGGAGAAATTGAAACCAAAGCTGCAGTTTCTGTGAAGAGAGACTTTGCATTTTGAAAACCAGACAGGACCTTATGTATTAGGCCAAATCGGAGACAGATCAAAACCCAGTTAGGCCTATACTTAAGGCCATCAAGCAGTTTGCATAAATAATCGGGAACAGCTCAAGGAAGCCATCGAGGCTGGACAGGCCCATTAAGATGTATTAATAACAAAACAAGTCAATTATCAGGCCAGTAGATGCGATTACCGGCCATCTAAAAACAGTTAGTGTAGATTGCTACCATTATTTAAAATAGCCCGCCAAGATTAAGACAAAGAACTAACCTGATTTGGCACGCAGATAAGGACCATCCGAAGGAGTATAACTGAAGGCCCTGGGTAGCAATCTCTCTCTTGCTCTTCTTCTTCTTCTTGCTCCTCGCCCTATTGGCTGCTGCTCTTCCCCCGTCCCGCGCTTACCCCCTGGCCTCTGCCCGTGCCTTTCCCCATTCCATCAGGAACGCCCGGCATTGCACCGGGCGGACACGGACAAACCAGGCCAGGCCAGGCGGGATGGCGAGACGAATTGGGAAGACAAATTGGGAAGATGATTGAAGACAAGCTTCGAATAATCGGGCCTTCAATCCAGATAACCTGTGACTATCTTCATGCAAACTCCAACTGCCGACCGAGGAAGAGAAACCATCATCCCTGCGAGGTAAAGTACCCAAGCAAAGACTTTAACTTTGGGGTACTCGTACTTGGACAACGCCCTTGCAGCACCCGGAGACCACGTGACGACGGCAGGCTCCAGAGAGCACAAAGAGTGAACCCCAAGCCCCACCGCTGTTTTGAATTCAGCAGATCTTTGATTGGTGAGCATAAATTCTGGCCCCTCATAGCTTAATCTAGTTAGGTATAGGGGGTGGGATAAGGATAAGGGGATTGTTAAGATAGTTGTTTTCCCTCGATGTGCCGTGTGTTCCCCATTCCCTGTATAAGTATAGTTATTTGTATTTGCCTGTAATTTTATACCAGTAACTTTTTCATAAGATTGTATAATTTCCTTTTCAATAAAAATCTTGGTTTTCTTACATCCAAACCACCTGTCTACTCGAGTCTTTTCTGTATCGCCGCCTGTACCTAAGTCCGGTGTCTAGAACCCAGGGGCGTGGGAGCGATTCAAACTGTTCACAAACAGTCAGAGGCATAACTGACTGAGCGTACACACCAACCACCACACACTACCCCCTACAAGGTGCACATCTCCAGTGAAAAAATTGGAAAGAAGTTTCTGAGACTTTTGCTGAAAACAGATGGGAAAAACAATAATTATTGTTTTCTTTAGCCATTGGACAATTAACCTGCAAATCCAGCAAGTTCTTCAGAATAATGGGGAGGCTAAGGCTGAGGTGCCGCTTGTGTAAAGCTAATGGCGGAGTGGCTTAAATCGATCAGCAAGTTCTGGAGAATTGCGACTCACGTCAGATTTTGTTCACTTTTCCTAATTAGAGTTCGGATTTATTGATGATAACTAAATATTAAATTTAGAAACATAGAAACATAGAAGATAGGAGCAGGAGTAGGCCATTCGGCCCCTCGAGCCTGCTCCACCATTCAATGAGATCATGGCTGATCATCCAAATTCAGTACCCTGTCCCTGCCTTCTCCCCATATCCCTTGATCCCTTTAGCCTTAAGAAATATATCCAACTCCTTCTTGAATATATTTAATGAACTGGCCTCCACCGCCCTCTGTGGCAGAGAATTCCACAGGTTCACCACTCTCTGGGTGAAGAAATTCCTCCTAATTTCAGTCCTAAATGGCTTACCCCTTATCCTTAGACTATCACCCCTGGTTCTGGACTCCCCAGCCATCGGAAACATCCTTCCTGCACCTAGTCTGTCCAGGCCTGACAGAATTTTATAGGTTTCGATGAGATCCCCTCTCAATCTTCTAAACTCCAGTGAGTATAAGCCCAATCGACACAATCTCTCCTCATACGTCATTCCTGCCAGCCCAGGTATCAGCCTGGTGAATCTTCGCTGCATTCCCTCCATGGCAAGAACGTCCTTCCTCAGATAAGGCGACCAAAACTGCACACGATAGTCAAGGTGCGGTCTCACCAAGGCCCTGTACAACTGCAGCAAGACATCCTTGTTCCTGTACTCGAACCCTCTTGCTACGAAGGCCAACATATCATTGGCCTTCTTAACCGCCTGCTGCACCTGCATGCTTACCTTCAGCGACTGGTGCACAAGAACACCCAGGTCTCTTTGCACTGCCCCTTCTCCCAATCTATTGCCATTCAAATAATAGTCTGCCTTCCTGTTTTTGCCACCAAGGTGGATAACCTCACAGTTATCCACATTATAGTGCATTTGCCATGTTTCTGCCCAATCACCCAACCTGTCCAAATCGTACTGGAGTTTCACGACATCCTCCTCACAGCATACCCTTCCACCCAGCTTTGTGTCATCTGCAAATTTGGAGATATTGGCCCAGTAATTCGGGTCGGTGGCTTGCCGCGCGTGCAAGCCCCGTATATGCACTTACCCGACGCGCTGACATTTCACCTCCAGGGACGCCTGGAATTCGTGTTTGAAAAAGAAGAATCCCGGGCAGCGTCTGACGTCACGCCGCCCAGGAGTGCAGCCAGCGCGAAGCCTGGAGCGCGCTGTGCAAGTGAGACATGCCCCTTGAGGTCTCAGTTTAATAGGACACGCCCCCAATGTTTCTCACAAGCTGCTAAGCATTTTTACATGCAAAGTAGCATTTTAAATAGGTTTTTGGTATTTTTATGAAGCTTTTGGTAACTTTTATAAACTTTTAAAAACGTTTACATTATTTTGAAGAATCTAAAGTAGTTTTAAACAGAATTAAAGCAATTTAAAGACTTTTAAAAGCCCTAAAATAATTTTTTTTATTCCATTTATTTATTTAGCAATGTCGTCGTCATACGTGTCTTCACACTGTTCCCTTTGGGGAACTGTATGAAGTGGTGGAAGGATTTATGGCCGTGATTAACACTCATTCCGTGACCGTAACCATCTTTGAACCAGCCATTAGGGTGGTTAGTCCTATGGCGGGAGGGTTTTACGGGCTCCCACAAGCTATACAAGGAGGGGGGGGCCACCCACACCCACGGACGCAAATATCCCACTGGATGTCAACCCAGAATTTAGAGCCGGAGCTCCGACTCCACTTGCCGGGACTGTCTGGAGCGGGGTTCGAAACCCTACCCCGTCTGGCCCAGCGGCGGGGATCCTACCGCTACGCCAAAGGCCCAATCCGATTAGCAACGTGAAATGGCTGGAATGAGCACAATTCACAGCATTAAAAGAACTCACAATTGAACTGATGATGACCTCAGCAATCTCCTCAACGAGGTGGAGGCGCAGCGCCTGCTCATCATTGGTAATGAGAAGTCAAAGGCGCCGCAAAAAGGACAGATGATAGCTTGGTCTTTCAAGTGGCAGCATAGGGCTCCAGTCACGGGGAGGGAAAAGGCGCAGGAAACGTATGGGTGTCACCTTTTGCGCGGAGTGGGCCTTTTGCGTAGCGGTAAGCATCCCCGCCGCTGGGCCAGAAGGAGTAGGGTTTCGAACCCCGCTCCAGACAGTCCCGGCAAGTGGAGTCGGAGCTCCAACTATAAATTCTGGGTGGACATCCAGCGGGATACTTGCGTCCGCGGGTGTGGGTGGCCCCCCCCCTCAGATGGGTTGTGGGAGCCCGTAAAACCCTCACGCCATAGGACTAACCACCCTAATGGCTGGTATGAAGATGGTTATGGTCACGGAAGGAGTGTTAACGTGGCCAGAAATCCTTCCACCACTTCATACAGTTCCCGAAAGGGAACAGTGTGAGGATACGTACGACGATGACCTGTTGCGCAATGCACCTCCTTGGACACTCAGTCGCAGATGCGAGGGGGCAAATCGTGCAATTGTTAAATTTTTCATTTTATTGACATGTAAAATGTTGGCCCAGTAATTCCCTTCCAAACGCGCGAGTACGGTCGGGGTACTTACGCGTCTGTCCGGAGGAAATGCCGGTTTTCAGCATGCACAGCGCATGCGGGGAAAACCGGCATTTCCTGTCCTCTGAACGAAGGGGTTCAGAGGCAGAACGCGTGCGACAGTACAGGCAGCGCGTGCGCAGTAAAATTCGCCGCTTTCATTCATGCTTTCAGTGAGGTCAAGTCCTTACAACTCACACATGAAAAAAGCATGAGTACAGTTGCTCCAGAGGCTGCGGTTGTTTGGGAAAGGGATGAAAGTTATTTTAAGAAATGCTGAGGTAAGTTTTAAAGTTTATTTTTGTTTTTTAAAACGGGTTTTCAGTACTGTAGGTAGAAGGATCAATTGTGGTTTTGTGAATTGAATTTGCTGTGTTTATTAAATGTGAAAATGACTCCAACATTTTTAAGAAAGAAACTTTTCATCAGTAATATATTCTTTTAAGTAATTATGTATGTACGTCTGTATATATTCCTTTGCGTGTATGTATATATTCCTTTACTTATGTGTATGAATGTATGTATTTAATTATGACTTTCAGAGAAAGTAACTTATTGGAAAATCATAATTAAAAACATACATTCATACACATAAGTAAAGGAATATAAAACATACATACATATACGTAAAGGAATATATGCAGACATACATACATAATTACTTATTACTGATGAAAAGTTTCTTTCTTAAAAGTGTTGGAAATGTTACATTACTGATTTTAGAACACTCATTCTCACATTCAATTCACACAGCCACAATTGCTCCTTCTACCTACCGTACTGAAAACCCGTTTAAAAAAAAAAATTTAAACTTTAAAACTAACCTCAGCATTTCTTAAAATAATTTTCCTCCCTTTCCCAAACAAAAATATTGCCTTTCAGAAGCTCCACGATAAAATATATCTTCCTCCACAGCCTTGGAGCAACTTTACACATGCTTTTTTCAAGTGTAACTTGTAAGGACTTACCCTCACTGAATCCATGAATGAAATCGACGAAGTTCACTGCGCACGCGCTGCCTGTGCAGTCGCACGCGCTGTGCCTCTGAACCCCTTCGTTCAGAGGACTGGAAATGCCGGCGTTCCCCGCATGCACGGTGTTTCCTGAACGCCGGCATTTCATCCGGCAGATGCGTGAGTACCCAGACCGTACTCACGCATTTGGACCCGAATTACTGGGCCATTACATCCAATTCCCTCGTCCAGATCATTAATATATATTGTGAACAGCTGGGGTCCTAGGACCGATCCTTGCGGTACCCCACTAGTCACTGCCTGCCACTCGGAAAATGATCCATTTATTCCAACTCTTTGCTTTCGATCCGCCAACCAGTTCTCTATCCAAGTCAATGTCTTGCCCCCAATCCCATGTGCCTTAATTTTGCACGCTAATCTCTTATGCGGGACCTTATCGAAAGCCTTCTGAAAGTCCAAATATACCACATCCACTGGTTCTCACTTATCTATTTTACCAGTTACATCCTCAAAAAATTCCAGTAGGTTAGTGAAGCACGATTTACGTTTTGTAAATCCATGTTGACTTTGTCCGATCCCGTCACTGCTTTCCAAGTGCTCTGCTATTACATCTTTTATAATGGACTCTAGCATTTTCCCCACTACCGATGTCAGGCTTACCGGTCTGTAATTCCCCGCTTTTTCTTGACCACCTTTTTTGAATAGTGGGGTAACATTAGCTACCCTCCAATCCATGGGTACTGTTCCAGAGTCTATCGAGTTCTGGAAGATGACCAGCAATGCATTTACTATTTCTAGGGCCACTTCCTTAATTACCCTAGGATGTAGATTATCAGGCCCTGGGGATTTATCGGCCTTCAGTCCCATCAATTTTCCTAACACAATTTCCTTACAAATACTGATTTCTTTCATTTCCACCCTTTCATCAGACCCTATGTTCCCCGGCATCTCTGGGAGGGTATTTGTGTCCTCCTTTGTGAAGACAGAACGAAAGTATGTATTTAATTGGTCTGCCATTTCTTTGTTCCCCATTATAAATTCCCCTGATTCTGACTGCAAGGGACCTACGCTTGACTTCACCAATCTTTTTCTCTTTACATACCTATAAAACCTTTTACAGTCAGTTTTTATGTTCCCTGAAAGCTTACTCTCATATTCTATTTTCCCCTTCTTAATCAATCCCTTTGTCCTCCTTTGTTGAATCCTAAACTGCTCCCAATCCTCAGGATTATTGCTTTTTCTGGCCAATTTATATGTCCTCTCCTTGGATCTTATGCTGTCCCTAATTTCCCTTGTTAGCCATGGTTGAGTCACCTTTTTTGTTTTATTTTTATGCCAAACTGGGATGAACAAATTCTGTAGTTCATCCATTCGGTCTTTGAATGTTTGCCATTGCCTATCCACCATCAGCCCTTTGAGTGACATTCCCCAATCAATCTTACCCAACTCGCTCCTCAGACCATCGTAGTTTCCTTTATTTAAATTGAGGACCCTAGTCTCTGAGTCAACTACTTCATTCTCCATCTTAATGAAGAAGTCGATCATATTATGATCGCTCTGACCCAAGGGGCCTCATACAAAAAGATTGCTTATTAATCCTTTCTCGTTACATAATACCCAGTCTAAGATGGCCTGATCTCTGGTTGGTTCCTCGACATATTGGTCCAGGAAGCCATCCTGCAAACACTCCAGGAATTCCTCCTCCACAGTATTGTTACTAATTTGGTTAGCCCAATCTATATGTAGATTAAAGTCACCCATGAGGACTGCTGTGCCCTTATTGCACGCTTCTTTAATTTCCCTTTTAATGCCATCCCCAACCTCAGCCTTACTGTTTGGAGGTCTATATACCAGTCCCACTAACGTTTTCTGCCCCTTAGTATTTCTCAATTCTACCCATACAGATTCCACATCATCAGAGCTAATATCCTTCCTTACAATTGTGTTAATCCCTTCTTTAACCAGTAATGCTACCCCACCCCCCTTTCCTTTTTGCCTATCTTTCCTGAATATCGAATACCCCTGGATGTTGAGTTCCCAGCCTTGGCCATCCTTGAGCCACGTTTCCGTAATCCCAACCAAATCATATTCATTTACCTCTATTTGCGCAGCCAATTCATCCACCTTATTACGAATTCTCCTCGCATTAAGACACAAAGCCTTCAGGCTTGTCTTTTTAACGCTCTTAGACCTATTAGAATTATTATTTACTGTGGCCACGTTTGATTTAAACCGTTGACTTCTCTGACTGCCACTTTGGTTTCCCTCCTTCCTATCTTTTGCTTTTATCCTTGTTTCCCTTTCCTCTGTCTCCCTGCTCAGGTTCCCAACCCCCTGCCATTTTAGTTTAAACCCTCCCCCAGAGCACTAGCAAACACTCCTCCTAGGATATTGGTTCCAGCCCTGCCCAGATGCAAACCGTCCGGTTTGAACTGGTCCCACCTCCCCCAGAACTGGTTCCAATGTCCCAGGAACTTGAATCCCTCCCCGTTGCACCATTCCTCTAGCCACGTATTCATCTGAAATATCCTTCTATTTCTACTCTGAATAGCACGTGGCACTGGTAGCAATCCTGAGATTACTACCTTTGAGGTCCTATTTTTAAATTTACCTCCTAACTCCCTATATTCTGCTTTTAGGACCTCATCCCACTTTTTACCTATATCGTTGGTGCCTATATGCACCATGACAACTGGCTGTTCACCCTCCCCTTCCAAGATGATCTGCAGCCGCTCTGAGACATCCTTGACTCTTGCACCAGGGAGGCAACACACCACCCTGGAGTCTCGTTTGCAGCCGCAGAAATGCCTATCTATTCCCCTTACAATAGAATCCCCTATTACTATAGCACTCCCGCTCTTTTTCCTCCCGTCCTGTGCAGCAGAACCACCCCTGGTGCCAGGAAGTTGGCTGCTGCTGCTTTCCTCTGATAAGCCACCCCCCCCAACAGCACTCAAAGTGGTGTATCTGTTTGGGAGGGGGATGTCCACAGGGGACCCCTGCACGACCTGCCTGCGCCTAGTACTCTGCCTGTTGGTCACCCGTTCCCTTTCTTCCTGTCCAACCTCTACCTGCGGTGTGTCCAACTCTGTAAACATGCTATTCACATCGTCCCGAGCATCGCGAACGCTCCAGTATGCATCCAATCACAGCTCCAGTGCCGCAATGCGGTCTGTCAGTAGCTGCAGCTGGATGCACTTCCTGCACATTGTTGCGTCCGTGTATAATAAGACACAGACTACGGAGAACGGTACAACAGGTGTTTACTCAACATGGCTCAGACTGCAACTGATCTGTACAGATTACTACTCAGGGCTATATACCGGTGTAGTCACTGCCGGTACTGCAGTATACATGAGCTGTAAAACATAGTTCCCCCCTTAAAGGTATATACATTACAATTCCTCCCCTTTTAGATTAACAGTACCATAACACTCATTTAACAATTAAATATCAAACTAATTACAATTAACACTTTTAACATGCAACATTAGCTGAAAATAGTCTATTTATATATTCAGTCTTTGGGGAGGCTTCCTGATCCTTTCTGGATAGCGCCTTTCCCGAGTGTCTTGCTCTTGGTGCGGAGGCGATTCTGGCCCCCTGTCGTCGGTTGATTCATTAGCTTCCGATGCTACTGTTTCTGGGGTAGATGCAACCTGTACGTCGGGTTCATCACCAGGTACGTATGGGCGAGGCATGGGGTTGACTTGTTCCTGTGACTCCAGGATCTGGTCAGCATGGCGTTTCACGATGCTCTCCCCAACGTCCACTGTGTACATTAGTGGGCCCTGCCGTGTGCATATCGTTCCTGGCTGCCATTTTTCTGTTCGGTAGTCGCGGGCCAAGACTGGTTGCCCAACATTAAAGCTCCTTGTTGGCTTCTCATGGATGTGCTGGAATTGCTTACTCTCAACATCTCTTCGTACGTTTGGTCTGAGCAAATCCAGGTGAGATCTTAACCTTCGGTTAAAGAACATCATGGCTGGGGCCTGGTAGGTGACTGCATGTGTCGCATTCCGGTAGGCGAACAGGAAATTGTCCACCTTCTGCTGCAGCGGAAAGTTGTCATTGTACATAGCCTTTATTGCCTTCTTAAAGGTTTGTACGAACCTCTCAGCCAATCCATTTGTGGCTGGATGATACGGGGCGGATGTGTAATGCCTTACCCCATTCTTTTTCAAGAACCTCCGGAACTCTTCGGACACAAACTGTGGTCCGTTGTCGGAGCAAATCTGTTCTGGCAAGCCATTCCTGGAAAAATGGTCCGTAGGACTGCAATAGTTTTCTCCGTGGTGGTGGAGGACATTTTGATGACCTCAGGCCATTTCGAGTGCGCATCCACGGCTATTAAAAACATTGAGTCCATGAATGGACCAGCAAAATCAATATGCACCCGTTGCCATGGAGATGAGGGCCGCTCCCATGGGTGTAGAGGGGCCTGTGGTGGTGCATTTTGGACTTTCTGGCATCCTGAGCAGCTCTTGGTCAGGTCCTCGATTTGTTTATCGATTCCCGGCCACCACACATAAGCCCTGGCTAGGCTTTTCATTTTTACCCCTCCCAGATGACCCTCATGAAGCTCATTGAGCACTCTATCCCTTAACTTGGGTGGAATTACCACTCGGGATCCACACATCAAGGTCCCCCGGCACACTGCCAGCTGTTCTCTCCTTGTTGAGAATGCTGGCAACAGTGAGTCGCCATGTGCTGGCCATCCCTTCATCGTCAAATCATATACCCGAGACAGTATCGGGTCATTTCGGGTTTCCTTTTCGATACAAGCGTTAGTCACTGGTAGGCATTCAACTATAGTCGAATGGAATATTTCGACAGGATCCACTGCTGGTGCTTTCTCCGCAGTAGGCAGTGGCAGGCGTGATAGCCCATCAGCATTTCCATGCTGTTTCGTGCCCTTATATTCAATCTCATAGTGGTGCGCCGCTAGAAAAAGTGACCATCTTTGTAGTCGTTGCGCAGTCATCACCGGAAAGCCCTTCTTCGGATTAAAAATGGAGACAAGAGGCTGGTGCTCAGTCAGCAAGGTGAATTTCTGCCCGTGCAGGTAGTGATTGAACTTTTTCACTCCCCACACTAGGCTGAGGGCCTCCCTGTCAATCTGGGCGTAGCTACGCTCGGCTGAGGTTAGTGATCGTGACGCAAAGGCTATTGGCCTCTCTGAGCCGTCCAAGAATTTGTGCAACAGCACCGCTCCAATGCCGTAGGGGGACGCATCACATGCCAACCGAATTGGTAATGCTGGGTTGTAATGGGCCAATACCTCTTTCGATGTGATTAATGTTTTGCTCTTCTGGAAAGCTTGTCTACATTCGTCACTCCACTTCCATGGCACCCCAGTTTGCAGTAGGGTGTTCAGTGGGTGTAGTATTGCAGACAAATTTGGCAAGAACTTATGGTAGTAGTTTACCAGCCCGAGGAACGACCTCAGTTGTGACACATTTTCCGGTGCTGGAGCCTTGACTACTGCCTCAATCTTCTATGGGGACTTATGTAACACCTCTTTATCAATAACGTGGCCACAATACGAGATCTGTTTTCTAAAAAACTCGCATTTGGGGCGGTTAGCTCGGAGCCCATATTCCTGCAATCTAGTGAGCACCTGCTCCAGGTTGGCAAGGTGATCACTGTCATTTTCGTCCATGACCAGGATGTCGTCCAAATAACATTGGGTCCCTGGGATCCCTTGCAGGACTTGTTCCATTGCCCTCTGCCAAATAGCCGGAGCTGATGCTACCCCGAATACCAGCCGGTTGTATTGGTAGAGACCTTTATGGGTGTTGATTGTGATGTATTTTTTTGATGCTTCTTCCACCTCCATTTGCAAATACGCCTGGGCCAGATCAATCTTCATGAAGCGTTTCCCTCCAGATAGCGAGGCGAAAATATCTTCAATCCGCGGAAGTGGATATTGTACGGTGTGATGGAGCGGGTTCACTGTAACCTTAAAGTCCCCACAGATGCGAACCTTCCTTGGTTCCCCAGGCGTGCTGCTCAATGACTTTTTCATCACAGGGACGATGGGTGTAGCCCACTCACTCCAGTCTACCTTGGACAGTACACCTGAATGTTCCAGACTCTCCAGCTCTGCTTCGACGGCTGGGCGGATCGCATAAGGTACCAGTCTGGCCTTAAAAAATTTTGGGGTTGCGTTTTCTTCAATTTTAATCGTCACTGTCATGCTTTTTAGTGTTCCGAGTCCTTGCTGGAACACTTCTTTCACGTCAGTTAGGATCTTTGACAGTCGCCCAGGTGTGACGTCGTCATCCTTTTTGTCAGCCACAGTCAGTGCCTGTATGGAATGCCAATCCAGTTGTATTTTCCGGATCCATTCACGTCCCAGTAATGGTGGTCCTCCATCTTGCAATACATACAGGTCTAGTTTTGGTGTTTCCTTACCGTTATATATAACGGTCACCCTTATTTTTCCTTTGGGGTGGACTTTTTGCCCCGTGTACGTCTTCAAAATAATTTTTGTGTCTCTCAAGGGTATGTGTGAGAATAGCCGCTCGTAGTCCCGTCGGTTTATGACTGTTAAGGCTGATCCTGTGTCCAATTCCATCTTTACCTGGACTCCTGCTATCTTGAGAGTGACCCAAATGGTTCGGTGATCCTCCGTTGTGATCACATTATGTAGTTTCAGACAACTCAGTTCCCTGTTTTCGGAGTCGTTATCACTCTTTTGTTCGTCTGAACTATTCTCCATCATCTTATGTACCTTCTTTTACTTTCCTTTGGTAGGTTTCTTATTGTGGTTTTCTTTCCCAACCTGCAGACTCGTGCTATGTGTCCTACTTTTCCACACTGTCTGCACACTTTGTCTTTGAACCAGCAATCACTCTGGTCGTGTGTTGTTCTGCCGCAGCGATAGCACTTCTCTGTTCCATATGACATTTCGTTTGTGCCATGTTCTTGCAGTCTCTGTTGTATCTCTGCAGCGCCCCGTGCTGCTGCTTCATATGATACCGCAATGCTGAAAGCCTTTTCCAGCGTAAGGTCCTTTTCAGATAAAAGCCGTTTCTGGGTTCCTTCACTTTGAAGCCCACACACAAACTTGTCCCTTAAGGTATCTGCCAGTCCCGCTCCAAACTGGCAGTGTTTCGATAGTTTGCGCAGTTCTGTTAAATAATCAGCATTGCTTTCATCCTTATGCTGGTTCCGTTTGTGAAACTTGAATCTTTCTGCTATCAGCAGCGGTGTGGGGTTTAAATGTTCCTTTAGTATCGTTACTATGTCTTCAAAACTCTTTTCCATTGGCTTCGTTGGGGTTGCTAGATTTCGTAATAAACCATACATCTTTGCACCCATTAAATTTAACAATACCGACGCTTTCTTGTGATCTGACACTTCATTTGCCTTGCAGTATACCTCTATTCGTTCGACATATGTAGTCCAATCTTCGACTTCATTGTCAAATGCGGTGATACTGCCACTCTTCGGCATTTTGGGTGTGGTTTAAAACGGCGTTTCCCAATGGCTTAAAATGGCGTCTCCCGCGCTTTCCTTCCTCCCCCGCTGCTGCCAACGCCGCTCCCGGTGGTTCTCGTGGCAATGGCGGCGCCCTGTAGGTTTCGCACGCTTCTCCTGTGCTGCTGCCAACGCCGCTCTCGGCGGTCCTCGTGGCAATGGCGGGTTTTTGCGCGTCTCTCTCTCCCTCTCTCCGACGCTGCTCGACCCCTGAACACCGGCTGCGCCCTGTGCGCTCTGCCCTCTCTCTCTCTCCCCCGTCGACGCTGCTCGGCCCTTTGCTGTGCCGCTCGGTCGGGCTCTAGCCCGCCGCTGTCTGGGAAGGGTCTGCGCACTACCTGTTGCCAGCCCGTTTCGCTGGACCACCTCGACTGGAAAGCCAAGCCTGGCTCTCGACAGCCTCCCCCGCAATTCTCGAGTCTCTGCTGGATGACTGGGCGGTTGCCCGTGGTCGACGCCCGAGTCTCTGGCCTTGACCTCCAATCCACTGATCTCCAGGAATGAATCCCCGGGAGGTGATGCAGAGTTGCAGGTCGGTTCGAACCTGCCTCGTCGCCAATGTTGCGTCCGTGTATAATAAGACACAGACTGCGGAGAACGGTACAACAGGCGTTTACTCAACATGGCTCACACTGCAACTGATCTGTACAGATTACTACTCAGGGCTATATACCGGTGTGGTCACTGCCGGTACTGCAGTATACATGAGCTGTAAAACATCGTTCCCCCCTTAAAGGTATATACATTACACACATGTAGTTGTCAGGGATACAGGAAGTGTCCCTGAGTTCCCACATATCGCAGGAGGAGCATACCACATGGCTGGGCTGTCCTGCCATGACTTACCCTTTAATTAATTGAATTTAAATTAAATCAATCAATCCCACTAATTACATTACAGTTAAATGGTTTACCAACAGTCCCCGCTACACCAGAGAGACCTTAGTAACTATAAACCATAGAGTTAAAGTTTAAAAAAGAGAGAAATACTCACCAACCAATCACTTACCTGCTTCCTGGTGACGTCACACTTTGATTACTTTTTACCTCTCTCTCCCACTGCTGAATTGGTAAGCCTCGCCTCGTTGCCGCCGCTTTTAAGCCCTGCCGCGGTCCTCATTCCACACCCAGGTCCGTCGCTCTGGTCGGGCCTCGCCTCATTGCCACCACTTTTAAGCTCTGCCGTGGTCCTCATTCCACACCCAGGTCCGTTGCTCTGGTCGGGCCTCGCCTCATTGCCGCCGCTTTTAAGCTCCGCCGTGGTCCTCACTCCACACCCAGGTCCGCCGCTCTGGTCCAATCCAAGGAATTTACATATCAGAAAAAGTGATGCCAAAGTATGACATCAAAGTGTGGCATGGAAAGTGTGCCACCTGAAATGTAACAGGCAGGATATACAGATGTTATGCAATTTGTTTCTAGAAAATTAGATTATAGGATTGTAGAACCTCGACTGCAATTTTCAGTTAGAAATGGGCAGAGCATATGCTGCACACCCTCCGCCCATTTGTACCATTTTTAATCAGTGGTTCAAAAGCAATCCAAGAAACATGAATCTTTTTTTTTTGGGGGGGGGGCCTGGGATGAGCAGGAGTGCTCCTCCTGGGCCCCAGACAAATTCCAGCCCACTGCCGACCCATTCAAGGCCACCCTGAGATCAACTCCCTCCCCCAGGCCCAATCTGCATGGGAGTTGGCCAATTTTCCACCCTCCCAGAACTGGCCAGCAGCAGCAGAGGGTTCTACTTGGCGCCCACAGCTCCCCGGAGGCATGTCAGTGAGGCTTGAGCCTTCATATCACTCGGGCCTCACACGCAGAGCAGCCATTCGATGGCATCACGTCCAGTCAGGCGCTACTTTAAAACCATGGGGCAGAGTTTCCGCTTTGGACGTACTCAGCAATCCGGGTGCAAATTGCGCCTAAAATTTTGCCAGTTTTGAGAAATGTTTTTTTCCCCTCAGGTTTCCGCTCAAACTGATTTGCATATCGCCGAACGTAAAATCTGCCATGAACCGGCGTTATCGGGCAGCGTTTTAGAACATAATTTAAAAAAACATTTTTGCTTTAAAAATTATTCCTAGGAGGCCGGTAAACAGGCACAATTAGCAGAAACTCCCAATGGTGATTAATTCAATCCAGGAGCATGGCCAGTTTTGTGGGTGGGGCCAGCTTCTCGTGAAATGATTTTTAAACTAACGTAAAAGATCGCGGAAACTCGATTTGCGATGGACGTAATTTGCGCTTGAAATTCCGCAATCTTATGCTCTGGTTCAGCTGATTTTGGACGAATTGTGCTGAAAGAAGACAGTGCAACCCAGTGGGAACTCCAGGCCCATTTTGTCTTCAAATGGTGTTACACAATCGTTATTATCCACTGCAATGGGTAGACAGAATTTCAGTTTAATATTTAATGTGATGGATGGTATCTTCAACAGTGCAGCAATCTCAGTACTGCACTGGAGTGTTAGTCGAGATTAAGAGCTCTGTACCTGATACAGGATTAAACGCATAACATTTAGCAAGAATACCAGTGACTGAGGCAAGCCGGCAGTCAGTTTGCAGAAAATACCAAACTCTGTAGGAAAGTAGGATTCTCTGAAGGGAAGGATGTAGTTGAAAGAGTTCTACACTGATTTAACAATTGGATAGATGAATGACAAATGCTTTTTTAATAAAACCTAATATAGAATATTCTAAGGCAATGAAAACTGGTGCAAAAACTGAAAGGATTAGGCACTAAAGGATATATTATTAAGTAAGTAGAGCAGAAAAATTACTTGGCTGTGCTAGTTGACTAAATGTTGAAAGTGTGTGTATAACTGTGATTGCCCAAGTAAAGAGAATGTGGAGTATATTGGCAAATCAGCATAAAAGAAATTGAGTAAATTGCTAATGAAGCTCTATAAGTCAGTGGTGAGATCACAATTGGAGTTTGGACCATTGTACTACAGAAAGACACAGTAGTGGATAGGGCTTCAAGACAGTCAACAAGAAGAATTCTGGGTGTTAAATCATTGAGCCAAGAAGAAAGAATAAGAGATTTCAGTCTTTTGCCTTTTCAAAAAAAAATAATATTGTGGAGGAACAGCTTGATCTAAATCATTAACGTTGAGGAAAGAACTGATTAGTTGAAGTTGAAGAAATACTTTCAGTGGAACTCAGGAAAGAGAACCAAGAGATATTTCAGCTAGAAATTTCTGTTGGTGGTATTAGTGGACCATTACTTAATGCATTCATATGATATCCTTCTGTCCCCTATTTTAATGGAGGCATTGACCCTTCTAAGTGTTAAGTCCAATAATATCACCAGAAGCAATTTCTAGAGTTTGATTATATGAGAGAAGCATGAGCTCAATGTACATTTAGAACTAACTTTTCCACACTTAGAGCTGTTAACTTATACGATCAACTCCATTTAACAAAATGATTCCTGCCTTAGAAATCAATCTTTGAGCTCACTGATAGGAAATGGACAGACCCTTAATTCAGCCTTTTGGAGAAGAAAATAGACTTGAGACTATGGCAATAAAAGTTTAACATTTTGAATATGGACCTAAATTATATGATGATCTAGATGGGCTGATTGGTTTTTTCTTGTTCTTTGTCATCCCGTCACCAAGGAAGAAAATAGAAAATTAGTTTTACATGAAATCTATTAGGCAGTTTGCCAAATTTACATATCCTGGATTCATTTGAAATTCTGATTCAAAATGTTCTAACTAGCAGGTTCCCTTTGGGCCTCTGGATTTCTACAAATAAGTTCTACATCTTTGTGTTATCACCAATCTTTCTATCTATTAAAGTCTTCAAGAGATTGTCTTTTGGGTTTAGAGTATTATCATTTAGTACATATTCCAGAAATAATTTATTTTTTAATATGGGTATGTTACTTTATTACATGACCAAATTTTCTCCTTTAACTCATCTCTTAAGAGGCTTTAGGGCCACTAATACACAGGTCGTGATCCCAGCAGTTGAGCCAGGATCACGTTTGCCAGTGCCCTCCAACACTGATCCCACTGGAGCTTGCGGGGTCAGTGCGAGAGCCCTTATTAACATAGGCACATCTTTGTCAGCCACCTGCACCAGGCAGTCGGAAACTCTGGCCTCCACCCACTATAGAGGGATTGCCCAGGCCCCTTCTCCACATTCCCCTCGGGCAAGGAGGTTGAACCTGATTTCTTTCTAAAAAAAAATAACTGCAGGCTTCTTTGGAGTCCTGGCTACATTCCTGACCTGAACTCCACCGGTGGGGCCCACAGCCACCCTTGTGGATGTCAGTACACTTCACCGCACTCAGCGTACCAGGCTCCTGAAGTACCCTGGGTTCCAAATAAGCCTGGCTAGTGAGAAATCTCGGTGTAGCTCCTAGTCCCTTCCCATTGTGTGCCTTGTAAAGGGCACACAATGGTTCTGTTCCTTACAAGACAACCAGGATAGTCGCAGAAATGGCAGAAACCTGGTGCAACCAGATCTTTACTATTCTGCACAGAATTACAGCTGAAGGTTGATGGAACTCCCAAGAAACTTGGGATCTTTTCTGCTCAAGGCATCACTCTGGAGATTTAATGGAATATAAGTATACAGCTTATCAGTACAAAGCACTGGTAAGTTTCCCACTAATTCTCCAGATAGGACCATCCTATTTGCTAGGGAATTGGCTTGTTAGATTATCTGGAGACAAGTGGGAAGATTCCCAATCCTTAGTAACATGTCTATCCCCTCAAGTCCCATCATTAAACCAGGCTGTCTGGTCAATCATAAACCGTACCCTGGAGTACTGTGCACCTGCTTTCCTCAAGTACCACATTACTGAGTCTGCCACGAAGAATCAACTTGGTTTCAATCTTCCGTTTCATCTGGTATCCAGTTCATCTCAAAAAGGACCCTGCTTACCTTCCCTTCAAGGGCAATAATTATTGTTATTCATTAGTCAACTGTCAAATTCCAATTTGAACCTTCACTAGCTAGGCAGCAGATAGCAAAAAACCCTCCCAAGTGAATATTGAACAGTACAATTCACTATAAAATATTTTGAGTGAATTGCCACAATCCTTTAGACCACAGCATGGGTATGCAGTGAATGATGGTTGAAGGTTGATAGGTACAGTTGAAGGTACAGAACTCCAGCAGAAACTGCTTGCCTCTCTGCAACCCATCAAGGTAGACACCAAACCATGGATATATCATTGTGTGATGACATACCAGTCCTCCAGGTAATGCCTTCCAGCAGCTGTCATCCCAAGGATCAGAATTTCATTATCAGCTATGTGACAGACATTTGCCTTCAGCCTAGGAGAAGAACCTATACAGAACAGCTTAAGACATGCCAACATGAAAACTTGGTGTTCAGGACATTCAAGTCCAATGCTGTGTTCACGTAGTGCCCATCAGACCCTATTACAACCCATGTCAGACAGTTGCTTGATTTATAACAGGAAATAAATGTGCATCATGGAGCACAAGTGGTGTTTACCGTGAGGTGAAAAACAAAATAAGAATGGAAAATATGCCCCTATTTTAACCTAATCCATCCAGCGGGAATGGGGCAGGCTCAGGTCTGATGCCTCTTTTACAACCTGCCCCGTTTCCACCTGCTACCTTAAGGTATAATTACCCCCATGATTTCTATCACAGTAAAAACATCACAATTTGTGTAACTGTTAAATGTTTGGACCATGTAACTAACATTTACACTTCCTGAAATCAATACGTTGCTTACCGTACAGTACTGAAAGCACCTTTGGAAGAATTTCACACTGATGGTGCTTTAATCAGTCTCCAACTAAATAATAGAATAGTACAAAATTTGGAATCAATTAAAAATGTAGTTTTGGAAGGAATGCAGTATTTTAATTATAGCTTTGCTCGGTGTGTTCTCCTTTGTGGTCAAAAGGAAACTTATGACGTGGCAAGTGCCAGAGGTGACACATTAATGTTCAAAAATTCTTCCTGCACTGGCTCAAGACGAGCAGAAACCACTGGTTGTAAAACACTCCTGGAACAGCCATCACACATATGGTAGAAAAATAGCGCAGCTCCGCACATAAAACTTATATCTTACGGACTTTCATTGTAGTAAAAGTTTGCCAGATTGCATCCAGGACCCTATTTTAAATTCTCTGTTGGCATCACCTCTTCAGTATAGCTATTTGGATTTCTTGCAACTATGAATAAATGTTTTTTGTATTGCAAATTCACCTTGGGCAGTAGCCGAAAATGGGCCGTAAAGCATTGGCCGCCCATTACCCGCAGGGCAGGATCTTCACTTCCGCTAACTTCAATGGAACTGAATCTCAGGCGGGGAGTATAGCAGGCTGCCCATTCTGCGCTACCTCCCATGACAAATTTCTACCCCACAATGTCGGGTATGTAAGTAGTATTGAAAAACATGAATGATTCAGCTAGCAGGAAAAACCATCTTCCAAATATAGTAAAAGCATACCTTCTGCAGGAAACAAAATGGATTTCGTAGCTACCGAGACGGACTTCCTGACGCCATTGTTTCAATGGGCAGGATCCAGCCTTGTGCAGAAATTGCTACTAGAAGCAATAATATGTCTGAGGTCAGGAGAAAAGGCCAACATTTTAGAAATAGATTGAATTATCAGGGGAGGCAATAATGAGATCGGTTATTTTTGGATATCAGTAACGATTCCAATAGTCTGATGATTCCTAAAACAACAGTGTTACACACATTGAATAAATTGTGTATTGCAGATGGGGCTTATCAATTTCTGACACAGGGTTACAATCTTAGAAATGGATTTGTGAACCTGCTGTGAAAACACTGATCAAGCTAATTAATTGGGAAATGAATTAAATTCAAACGCACAATTTTGCAGTTTCTAATCATTTAAAGGACTTACGTACGTCACTTACGAATTCAAGTCAGATCTGGTGCTAATGGTATGAACACACTGCCAAACACAGCAAGAGAACAACAATGTGTTGTTTCCTCCTGTGGTGACTTTCATCATCCTTTCCTATGAGGAGCAGAGTGTGTGGGAGGTTTTGCCTCACTGAATTTCAAAGAAGATCATACCTGATGGAAAGATTCTACAGAGCCAGAGTGACAAGTCTGGTGCTAGTAAACAATAGTTTGCAAGGAGGTTGAGGCTTTTCACCGAGGCAAATACTGAAATATGTCAAATGATTACTAAACCTACTCCGTCTGTGCCTATAAATGCAAATCTTTCTTTCTTTCTTTCCTTCTTTCTTTTCAAGCAATGGCAGATTCACTGTTCCAGAGAGTTTGCAAGTCCATCCATTTCCACCCAAGTACATAGAAATAGTTGAGGAGATGGCAACAATTCAATGCCATTGCTGGCTTTCCCTGGTCTTCTGGGTCATTGACAGCACTGGCATGAAGATGATAGAGCCTACAGCAAACCTTGCCATCTACATCAACTGCAAAGGTTTCTATTCAATTAATGAGTTGCTGGTCTGCAATGCACATTGCGTGTTGCATTGCACCTTAAATGACAACAGAAAATGCTGGAAACACTCAGCATGTCAGGTAGCATCGAGGAGAGAGAAACAGAGTCAACGTTTCGAGTCGGTGACCCTTCGTCAGAACTGGAAAAGGTTAGAGAAGAGAGATTTTTAAGCAGGGGCAGGGAGGAGGGGAGGAAAGAACAAAGGGAAGGTCTGTGATAGAATGGAAGGCAGGAGAGATTGAATGACAAAAAGGATGATGGTGCAAGGCAAAAGGAGAGGTAACGGGACAAGTTAAGAAACAAAAGATGACTCGAGATGAGGTGTGTTCTAGTTGCACTTTTTTGAATCTGATGACTAACTGCAGAACTAGCTATTGGGGATTGGAAAACATGGCTTAAAACTATTGTTTGTAGCTGCGAGCAGAACATAGGTACAATCAAGGACAGAAGAGGACCTGTTGTGTCATTGAGTAAACGGCAGCATCTTCAAGCAGAGATTCTGCTGCTTAGACTGTTTAGGGGGCTTTGCAGTACAAGAACGCCAGAGTTTGCAAAATGACTGTGGTCTGCTGTGTGCCACATCAGTTGGCGGAGATAGGGCTTCATTTCAAACTCAATGAGGAATGCACTTATTGCCCCAGTCGTGGAGGATAAACAACTCCAGCTGTCTGCTGCAGTAGCAGATGAAGTAGCATTTGAGCATGAGTTTAAGGATGATCTGATTGCTACCCATTTTATGTCAAGCAACTTCTTGTGTCGAACTAAAGAACTTCATACACTCATCTGGCTGATATCAAGCACACATACAAACTCTTCATATAAAAAAAACAAGGGGAACAGTTTTCCTTGGCATCAATCTCTATTTTTGAATATAACCCTGCATCATGGTGGAATCCTGGATCCAGTGTATTTTATATGTTTCACACCATCAGAAATGTGGTTTTATTAACAACCTAGTCAATTACCACTTTGTGCCTATAAAACATCATATAAAATAGTACAGATGGCACAAAATCTGCCTTGCCAGGTAATTTACGCAGGCGCAGATTGTAAGCAACATGCTACGACAGGTACAAATAGTTTCATTTACACTACCACAACAAAATAATAAAAAGAAAGACATAAAAAGCAACATTGCCACAACGTTGTAAAGTACTAAAACAGAGGCAACTAATATTTTAGGCTCAAGTTTTTATTGTGTTAAACTTTAGTTAATTTTCTTTTAATTACATTCGCTAATAAAATTAATTTTGTCAAGTTAAGCAACACTGATAAGCCAAAGAAAATTCCGACATTACAACAGTGACTGCACTTCATTTGCTGTAATTGGTCGTGAAAGGCGCTATATCAATGCAAGTTCTTTCCTTCTTAGACGTAAATTGTCAAAACCGACTGGAAATTTGGGGAACTGTCACACGACAGATTCTCTGTCCATTTCGTGTACTTTGTTGGTTTCCACTGACATTTTCTTTTGGCACGAGTGGCACTCGCCAGTTTGATGGTTCGCATATGTAAATAGAACTGTAATGAGATATTAAAGAAAGAAAGACTTGCATTTATATAGTGCCTTTCATGACCTCAGGACATCCCAAAGTGCTTTACAGCCAATTAAATACTTTTTGAAGTGTAGTCGCTGTTGTAATGTAGGAAATGCGGCAGCCAATTTGCACACAGCAAGGTCCCACAAACAGCAATGTGATAATGACCAAATAATCTGTTTTAGTAATGTTGATTGAGGGATAAATATTGACCAGGACACTGGGGAGAACTCCCTGCTCTTCTTCGAAATAGTGCCATGGGATCTTTTACTTCCACCTTAGAAAGCAGACGGGGCCTTGGTTTAACATCTCATCCGAAAGTAGGCAAAAATAGTAACATCCTACACACAATTTCTCAGTGTTCACACTAGGATGTTGCTATTTCAGAGACCTGCCTATATAAAATGAGAATCCAGGGTTACTAGGTTTAACAGAATTGCTTTTAAAGAGCCCTGCCTGAAGACCGAAAGGAAAATTCACATCTGACTTGTTAGCTTTTTATCTTGTACCTTTTTTTTATCTCTTCCTGTCATCACTTAGAAGTTCATATGTACCTCTGTGGCAACTGTTCGGCCAGTGCTATATTTGTTGCAACCTCGTTAACAGTGGGGTTTCTCCCTGGGAGTCTGCCATACATGTGTTTGATTGGAGGAAAAAGAAGAGGATCAGTGAAGGGATGCAAGGCATTTCAGGTAACCTCACAGCTGCATTTACAGACTGAACTGCACCAACGTTCGAGCGACCTGTGCATGTGCAGGCACCAATTCACACGGTTGCGATGTGCCAAAGCAAAGTGTACAAAGGAGTTGGTTGCTGCTACCATAACTGTTATTGTTATTACTTTGGGACCAACCTGAAAGACCAAATGGCCGAAATTAGCAGCACTGCTATGTTAAGTCTGCACTGTCAGTGTTCTGCTGTACTCCTAGCTTTTTCTATTTGACCTATGGAATCCTATATTGATCTTCAATGAAGTAGCTTTGTTTTATGAACTATAAAAAATGTGGTCAGGCAGGAAAGGTGCTGACAAATTCTGAATTAATAGACACTCCTGCTTGATTTTTTTCCACCAACATTCAAATGCTATGTTAACTACCCCAGTGGGCTTGGTGCAAGTAGAATTTGCCACCACAAGGGCTGAACCTGCATAATTTCTGACGATCAACCTTGGAATATAGTTAATGAGTTCTGTCCGCTGCACAGAGAATGTAGCACGTGTCCAGTTAATTCACTGCTGTGAATAAAGATAGTCAAGTGTGGATCTCTGTTTGTCAAGTCACGTTTTTCCTGAAGGTAGCAAATAAATTTGAATTCTGTTGCTTCATTCTTGTCTGATTGGTGATTATTTCGTATTAGCCCTCTCTTCAGGAACCTCTTAAAGGTAGTCATTACTCTTTCCCATTGGCAAGTTCCCAGGCTCTAATTAACTCTTCATCTTGGGGGAAAAAACTCCGAGGAGTTGTGTTGCAATATGGGTAGGTACAGATTGTGCAGTTGGGTAGACCACAATCAAAGCCTTTTAGCTACTGGTCCCTTGCCAGAGATACTGGCATTCCTTGGAACGTTCCCATGGTTCATGTCCCGAATCTGCTTTGTGTCCTTGTAATATCTGCTGAGGTATGGTTGTCAATCTACAGACGCCAGTGCAATGTGTCATTTCATGGCGAGCCTTCTCAGAATTACTGAGGTTTGATTTGAGCCTATGGTGGGAGGGTGGGAAATGATGACAACCTTCTGAACTGTGCCAGCATGGAGCACACAAATGTGGATAATGAGTCCTTAGGTCATTGCTGTTGGATAAGTTTACTGCTGCAAATGGTTAAGAATGCTTGGCAGTGAAAGGGAGGTGGGAACAGTTGGCTCCACTAGCTAAGTGCCTTTCTCAGCACTCCTTGTGGGCCAAAAGGAGCAGGAGTGCTTCTCCCAGTCCCTCAAGGAAGCCTTCGGCCTCCCTCCTCGCAATCGCCAACCTCTCCTCCCCCCTCCCGATTGACGACCTCACTCCCACGTCACGATCACGGCCTCCACCTCCCTCCTCCCAGCCCCAATCATTGACCTTCACCCCCTCCCAGCCCCAATCATTGACCTTCACCTCCCCCCTCCCAGCCCCAATCATTGACCTTCACCCCCTCCCAGCCCAATCATTGACCTTCACCCCCTCCCAGCCCCAATCATTGACCTTCACCCCCTCCCAGTCCCAATCATTGACCTTCATCCCCTCCCAGCCCCAATCATTGACCTTCACCCCCTCCCAGCCCCAATCATTGATCTTCACCCCCTCCCAGCCCCAATCATTGACCTTCACCACTTCCCAGCCCCAATCATTGAACTTCACCTCCCCTTCCCAGCCCCAATCATTGACCTTCACCCCCTCCCAGCCCAATCATTGACCATCACCCCCTCCCAGCCCAATCATTGACCTTCACCCCGTCCCAGCCCCAATCATTGACCTTCACCCCTTCCCAGCCCCAATCATTGACCTTCACCTCCCCCTCCCAGCCCCAATCATTGACCTTCACCCCCTCCCAGCCCCAATCATTGACCTTCACCCCCTCCCAGCCCAATCATTGACCTTCACCCCCTCCCAGCCCCAATCATTGACCTTCACCCCCTCCCAGCCCCAATCATTGACCTTCACCCCCTCCCAGCCCAATCATTGACCTTCACCCCGTCCCAGCCCCAATCATTGCCCTTCACCCCTTCCCAGCCCCAATCATTGACCTTCACCCCCTCCCAGCCCCAATCATTGACCTTCACCCCCTCCCAGCCCCAATCATTGACCTTCACCCCGTCCCAGCCCCAATCATTGACCTTCACCCCCTCCCAGTCCCAATCATTGACCTTCACCCCCTCCCAGCCCCAATCATTGACCTTCACCCCTTCCCAGCCCCAATCATTGACCGTCACCTCCCCCTCCCAGCCCCAATCATTGACCTTCATCCCCTCCCAGCCCCAATCATTGACCTTCACCCTCTCCCAGCCCCAATCATTGACCTTCACCCCCTCCCAGCCCCAATCATTGACCTTCACCCCCTCCCAGACCCAATCATTGACCTTCACCCCCTCCCAGCCCCAATCATTGACCTTCACCCCTCCCAGCCCCAATCATTGACCTTCACCCCTTCCCAGTCCCAATCATTGACCTTCACCTCCCCCTCCCAGCCCCAATCATTGACCTTCACCCCCTCCCAGCCCCAATCATTGACCTTCACCCCTTCCCAGCCCCAATCATTGACCTTCACCTCCCCCTCCCAGCCCCAATCATTGACCTTCACCCCGTCCCAGCCCCAATCATTGACCTTCACCCCCTCCCAGTCCCAATCATTGACCTTCACCCCTTCCCAGCCCCAATCATTGACCTTCACCCCTTCCCAGCCCCAATCATTGACCTTCACCTCCCCCTCCCAGCCCCAATCATTGATCTTCATCCCCTCCCAGCCCCAATCATTGACCTTCACCCTCTCCCAGCCCCAATCATTGACCTTCACCCCCTCCCAGCCCCAATCATTGACCTTCACCCCCTCCCAGACCCAATCATTGACCTTCACCCCCTCCCAGCCCCAATCATTGACCTTCACCCCTCCCAGCCCCAATCATTGACCTTCACCCCCTCCCAGACCCAATCATTGACCTTCACCCCCCTCCCAGCCCCAATCATTGACCTTCACCCCCCTCCCAGCCCCAATCATTGACCTTCACCCCCTCCCAGCCCCAATCATTGAACTTCACCCCTCCCAGCCCCAATCATTGACCTTCACCCCCTCCCAGCCCCAATCATTGACCTTCACCCCCTCCCAGCTCCAATCACCGTTAAAGTCGTGCTTGCCGGGATTTTCAGACGTTTTCGACCTTACCCGTACCCTCCCTGCCTCCCCGTAAATATCGTGGCCTCAGGGACGGTGTTCTACTTATTAAACATAGTGAACTTCCTTGTACTGGTGGTTAATATCCTATCCAATACTTGCAACCAACACAACTGTTACAATTGTCAACAATGGGCTAAAGATAAATTTCTGTTGAAAATCTTGCTTTATAAAACAGAGGTTAGTGTTTGATGAAAAGAACAAGCCACTGTTGGCTGAAAAGTGATACAGTAGTTGGTTAATCAGATGTTATAACACCAGGTAGTGGGTATACAAAACTTTGAAAGATGTGGTGCAAGTTAAACTGGGGGAGGCAAAGTTAATACACCCCATTCATAGGTTGTTCTGACAAAAGGTCACAGACCTGAAATGTTAACTCTGTTTCTCTCTCCACAGATGCTGCCTGACCTGCTGAGTATTTCCAGCATTTATGTTTATATTACATTCTACTATTACCTGGTTACAACTGGAATCATGTCACTCTTCTGCTAACTGTTTTCACAATTCACACTGGAGGCACTTTCTTTCACACAACCGCCTCTCCCTCTCGTTCACAACTTTCTACTTCTCCCTCTCAGCACACTAACTGAAATTGCCTCACACATCTGCACAACCCTTTGAAGGGACAAACACTAACTCACCCCCACTTCTTGCAGAACAAGCTGGCGATTAACAACAAGGAGAGGACCAGAACTGGGGGAGGTGCAACCAGCATCCATGCTCTCACTCCAATGCAGAAAGTTGCCATGGCAGAGAGATGATGCCCACCATCAGAGATGCCAGCATTAGAGAATGGAGGCCAAGGGCAGCAGGGTATTTGGCTATTTTCCTTACCCCAAAAAATCACACAACAGACAGCATGGTAACCTGGTGCTGCATTGCATCTGCTAAAGCATAGCTTTGCCATTACCTGTGAACCATTGTACAGTTCTTTGTCTAGGTCCTTCAGCTGACTCAGGCCCTGCAGGCAAATAGCCCTACCAAAGATGCACTGTTACTCACTCTTGCCCTTCTAAGCATCAGCATCCTGCACGGTAAAGATAGTTAGAGGGGCCTGCACTGGGTAATTCATTGAGCACAAGTGAGCAGAGCAGGCGCAGGTAGAAAGTACAACCCAGGAGGGCTAGCTTGTGTCCTCGTTCTGCTGAAGAGGACACGGATGCAATCTTTAGGGTCCCAAGCTTTAAAGGAAAAATGCTTTCTGTGAACCAGCAATTGCTGAATGCATTCTACTCCTTGCCAGTGAACTTCAGAGAGTGTAGCGGAGACTGCTACCAACTTGTGTGGGCTTCTAATGCCTGGCATCCACACTGCAGTCAACCATGGCGCATATGACCACCTCAATGGGCCATGCTGCTGGGCTCTTCTTGCACGAGTCTCTGGGCCATTAGTAGCATCTCTAATGGAAATTGATGGGACTGAAGGCCGATAAATCCCCAGGGCCTGATGGTCTACATCCCAGGGTACTTAAGGAAGTGGCCCTAGAGATAGTAGATGCATTGTTGGTCATCTTCCAGAACTCGATAGACTCTGGAACAGTACCCATGGATTGGAGGGCAGCTAATGATACCCCACTATTCAAAAAAGGTGGTAGAGAAAAAGCGGGGAATTATAGACCAGTAAGCCTGACATCGGTAGTGGGGAAAATGCTAGAGTCTATTATAAAAGATGTAATAGCAGAGCACTTGGAAAGCAGTAACAGGATCGGACAAAGTCAACATGGATTTTACAAAAGGTAAATCATGCTTGACTAATCTACTGGAATTTTTTGAGGATGTAACTGGTAAAATAGATAAGGGAGAACCAGTGGATGTGGTGTATTTGGACTTTCAGAAGGCTTTCGATAAGGTCCCGCATAAGAGGTTGGCGTGCAAAATTAAGGCACAAGGGATTGGGGGCAAGGTATTGACTTGGATAGAGAACTGGTTGGCGGACAGAAAGCAAAGAGTTGGAATAAACGGGTCGTTTTCCGAGTGGCAGGCAGTGACTAGTGGGGTACCGCAAGGATCGGTCCTAGGACCCCAGCTGTTCACAATATATATTAATGATCTGGACGAGGGAATTGGATGTAATATCTGCAAATTTGCAGATGACACAAAGCTGGGTGGGAGGGTAAGCTGTGAGGAGGATGTCGTGAAACTCCAGTACGATTTGGACAGGTTGGGTGATTGGGCAGAAACATGGCAAATGCACTATAATGTGGATAAATGTGAGGTTATCCACTTTGGTGGCAAAAACAGGAAGGCAGATTATTATTTGAATGGCTATAGATTGGGAGAAGGGGAAATGCAAAGAGACCTGGGTGTTACTGTGCACCAGTCGCTGAAGGTAAGCATGCAGGTGCAGCAGGCGGTTAAGAAGGCAAATGGTATGTTGGCCTTCGTAGCAAGAGGGTTTGAGTACAAGAACAAGGATGTCTTGCTGCAGTTGTACAGGGCCTTGGTGAGACCACACCTTGAGTATTGTGTGCAGTTTTGGTCACCTTACCTGAGGAAGGACGTTTTTGCCATGGAGGGAGTGCAGTGAAGATTCACCAGGCTGACGTACGAGGAGAGATTGTGTCGATTGGGCTTATATTTCTAGAGTTTAGAAGATTGAGAGGGGATCTCATCGAAACCTATAAAATTCTGTCAGGTCTGGACAGACTAGATGCAGAAAGGATGTTTCTGATGGCCGGGGAGTCCAGAACCAGGGGTCATAGTCAAAGGATAAGGGGTAAGTCATTTAGGACAGAAATGAGGAGGAATTTCTTCACCCAGAGAGTGGTGAACCTGTGGAATTCTCTGACACAGAGGGCGGTGGAGGTCAGTTCATTAAATATATTCAAGAAAGAGTTGGATATGTTTCTTGAGGCTAAAGGGATCAAGGGATATGGGGAGAAGGCAGGGACAGGGTACTGAATTTGGATGATCAGCCATGACCTCATTGAATGGCGGAGCAGGCTCGAAGGGCCGAATGGCCTACTCCTGCTCCTATCTTCTATGTTTCTATGTTTCTATGTTCATACTGGCACCATGTAGGCTCTGGGCTCAACCATCTCCTCTCCCTTCGACAGGCTGCAGGACCGCATGGATAAGAATTTCAGTTGTGTCACAGACCTCCTGCCGCCTGAGGCACTTTCAGGTCACCCACAGATCAGTGGGAGTGCTGAGCCATAGCCCCATTCCAGTAGCAGTGGCGCAATAGGAGTGGCAAAAGTTACCCTCTCTCAGAATGACAGCATGTTCCCTCATCACCCCCTCAGCAATGCCTGTGTTGGTGTCAGAAAGCCAGCTGGACCAAACTGTCTCAATAGCAGCCACGATGCTGCAGTTTTCACCTTGGCCCTGCCTGGAGAAGCTCCTAGAGGATGGCGACCACGAGCATCTCAAGAGCCCTCCAAGTAGCCTTCTACCTCCCCTGCTGAGTCCATAGGGGTGAATCCTATAGGAGTAGTAGGGTACGAAAAATCATTTAAAAAAGGCAATATGGGCTAACACCAGGGTGAGAATTTTGTTTTATGGCTTTAGTATTAGCCATTAAAATTTTATATAATTTGCGATTATTAATTTGTCTCCAGAGTATTTCTGTCACAGTTGCTGACAGTGCACTATCGGGTGTCAAGTATATCAGTCTTACTCTTTGGTCGAAAGTATTTTTTTGGAGGGTGGAAGGACTAGGTGAAATGTTACTGTGGGGGGAAGGGTGGCAGGACTAGTTCAGATGAAGCACTGGTTAATTATTTGTTGATGAAGAGCTCCGACTGCAGGCTGGTGCTGGCACTCTAACCACTCACTACTGCACTATGCTCACTGTCAGCAGGTGCTCCTCAGGTGGTGGAAAGTCTTTATGGCAGCAAGCGGGCCTCGGACAGGGAGTCAGCGGTAAGTGTTCTTCTGTGATTTTCGGCTGATCACTGCCTCATTCCCTCTGCAAATCAGAGACCAAAATTGGGGCCAAAGTATTTTGTTTGGAAGTTAATTGTGAAAACCCAGAGAAGCAATGGATAAGAGGATCTTCAACCGCTCCCAACCTTCAAACACAGTAATATATATATGGAGTAGAGTGCATTTAATAATAACCAGAAACAATGATACAAGTCAACACTTTGTCTTCTGCCTGTCCCTCTTACCCCACAGCATCTTCCCCGCTCTTCCTTTCCACAGTGCTGCCGAGATTTTCCGGGTGGTCAGCGGGCGCATCGGTGGCGGGTCGGGTGGGTATGTGGGTTTTTTCCCCGGTGGGTCGAGACACCGCTGTGAACCCACCACCATGCGCCTTTCCCCGATGTCAGGTCTGTCAGTGCTGAGCAGACCCGCCTCGCAGCGGCGGGGGACCCAATTCAGGTAATTATGGTCTTGTTTAGAGATCATTAAGAATACATTTGAGCTCACCTTTTGATTTTATGGCTCACCCACTGGGCCCTCACTGCTTGGGGATCACATCTGTTAAGCTGAGGCGGGAGTTCAGTGGCCATTGAATCAGCTGATGAATAGACAGCTTCAAATGTAAAGTAAAAGCTTCCACCTTACAAATATATCTTCCCTCAGCCACAAGCTCTTCCTCACTGCATTTCCACTACAGATTCAGAATGCTGCAAGTCTTTACACAAGTCTCCATCCAGCCTGACCTCATTATCCCTCTCACCATTGACAAATCGCTTCTGTCATCTCTACTTCACCTGCCATCTATTCTACCAGCATGGGTGTCCTTTATACTCTCTCACCTTGGTCCTCAGAATCCCACCATGATCAGCCCCAACACCAGCAGCACCACGCACACCAGCAGCACCAGCAACAACATTAACCTTCTCTGTAATCAACTGATGCTGCACAGGACAGAGGGCATCAGCACCCAACCACATTGCTGCCCAGGAGGCCAGGGATGGCCTCACTGAGGCCAGGGATGGCCTCACCATGGCCAGATTTACTTCACTTGATGCTGTACGTCCTGGCTGCTACATGATGCGCCAGGTTGGCACCACCCCATAACAACACCATAAAGCATCCCTACAATGCCCAAGCCATTCCTTTCACACTCATGACCATTGCGGGGGGGTACCGTTATGTCTCACCATTCACTGCAACTCACTAAGTCACTTCCAAAGGTGCACACAAATCTGTCCAAGAATGCAAAGTGTTGAAAATAAAGGTTTCAATGTCTGACACTACATTAACAGAAACTTTACATTGCATAAAACACCCAAGTGCCTACTCTTGTGTGTTGTTAGTTATTATGATTGCACTAGGGTGAGGGTGAGTGTGAGGGGTAGCTAGTAAGATGGGGATGTGATAAATTAGATAGAGAGGGATGGGTGGAGGTGCAAGGTAAGTTGGTGTGCAGGAGTAGGTTAGGAAAGGCAGAGTGATGGGGATGTGATGAGAGGCACAGCAGGATGAGGTTGAGTGTGGCTTTGTAGTAACATTTCGTGATCTAATGTGATCATTGAAAGATTTATGCCACTGCAGCCAGGTCCTCCTGATCACATCCCTGCTTGTGCCCTCCTGTGCAATGTGCAACCAGGCTGTGTTGATCTCCTGGGGAGGTCTCTTCCGCTCATTGGAAGGGAAGAGAACCTCCCTGCGTGCTCTGACTCCCTCCATAAGCATATGGAGGGAGTCATGGGAGAGCCTGGGTGCAGCCCTGCAGCTCTGTGCAGTGTTTGTCAGTGTCTACAGAACCTCAATGCTGTAGAACACTGACAGCACAAATGTCAAAATATATTCGGACATGGTCCCTTTAAGGAAACTGGCTGATGACGCGTAAACAAATGACATCACCAGACCCGGTTCCTCTAATTGGCCGGGAAATGCGCTGGGCAAGCTTAACAAGCCCAATCAAGGTAAATTCATTTCACAGAGCGGGGTGGAGCCAACAGCGGGGTCGGGACCCACCACCGATATCGCCCGCCACGGACCTGCCGAGGTCAGCAAAATCACGGCCTAGCTTCTGGGTTTTCCCACATATACCCAACTTTCCCCTCCCATTCCCCAGGGGTAGGAGGGACCACAACTCAATTTTCCCCACAAGATTATTTTCACTCTACTTTTTACAAAAATATTTGAATGCTTCATTTTTTTATTATTTACAGTATAAATCAATTAACGTTTTGAAAGAACATATATATTTATATATAGGAGTGAATAATAAGCCAGCAAGGAGTGCTCCCACAAAGAATGATTTTAACATCGACAGTTTGTTATTCACAAATAGCAGAAGGTTGTCTTTAAGGAAATAAGCAAATAGAAGGACTTCTGGGTGTATCAGGTTCCCTCACTTTCAGCTAAACCAATTACAACAAAGAGCACTCGCAACATAAGCAACCTTTTGCAGATTTCAGCTCATTAAGTGCATGGTTAGCAACTTAACAAGTGTCTCAGCAATATTATTGCAGCTTTGTTCCTATTGGCTTTTCAGTCAAGTGCTAGTTGTAATGCATCCCACCTTGCAGAAGCCACACAGAGCAAAATTGTGCCTTGCAGTGAGTGCACTAAAAAGGAGAAAATTTTAGCCCTCATTTAACACACTCACCATAGCAATTTCACCCCCATAATGTTTCTACTATATCCTGTGCTCCTTCTGTGAACAGCATTTATTGGATTGTTCCTGTCATTTTAATGTTCCATCAAATCAACTCAATTCAGCTGTATTCCATAAATCTAACAGCCTGTATTCCTACCTGCCGTCTTTTTATCTTTTATCATGCAAAATGTTTTACCTCCCACTTATGACAACTATTTTTCTATTACTGAATTCTTAGGAGTTTCTTGTACAGTCTATCTTCATTGCATAATTTTTCTATTATATCTCCAAAAACTTGCATTCATTCAGTTCAAAATATCAAAGATGCTCAGATATACTCAAGCATTTCCTATTGTAGGAATAATGAGGGATAATTTTGTTGGCCTTTCCAAATATTAACCCTATAATTCGCATATAACAATAACCCTACTAAAGCACAGCAGCAGCTGTAAGAATTTAGCTTGTGCCGACATTCTATATAGACCTAGGGACTAAAATTCCTGGAGATGGAGAGGGCATACATCCCATTTCTGCCTGTGAGGGAGCCGAGAATATGGGCTGAAACCTGCCTCTGCCGGAATTCCACCTTATTTAGACCAGACTTTTAGATTCTGTTGGGGGAGGGCAGTGGGCGTTGGGTGTTGCCTCCTTCCCAAACCCCTACATCAAGGGTCATGATAATGGATTCCTCAGGCATCCCTGAGAAATTCCTCCTGTTACGCCCTTGAAAAGCCTCAGTGGAACTCATTCCAGTTGAGACGTTCTGAAGGCCCGAACCTTTACTAGAATATTAGTAATCAATCACAAAGTGAATCAAACTTCTTCCCTAGTCAGAGTGGCTCTAGTGGGAGCCAAAGATTGCAAATAAATGTTATTCTTTGTCCCATTTCGGTCTTGGGGTGGGGAGGGTGACCCTGCTCTACCTTATACGGGTGGATCAGCTTGGGCTTGGGCGACTGCCACTGACGTGCCCTTGCAGGCACCAGGAGCATACCGTGGATATGGAAATATCCACATCCCTGGGATCTGGGATGGGGTCTCCAACCTTGGGCAAGAGCGGGTGGGGGTTCTACTTTAATGTACTTACACCAGCAGAGCAGGGCCCCTGGAATCACCAGCCCATAGACTTCTTGAAAATCTATACATTCAATAGATGATTAGTCAGCACATCTGTTTAATGTAGTCAAAAGATTTCAAAGTTCTAGCTCCTATAAAGAAGTTAGAGCAAGAGAAAGCATTACTTAAAACTCTTAAATCATACCGATCCATGGCTAAATGTAAGTACCTACATATCAGACTGACAAAAAAAATATTTTGTATTTCTTTTGTAATCAGAATGATTAATGGTACAAAATTCACAAGAGTCACTTGTACAAGGGAGTCTGTTCTCACAGGCAGGAAACACTAGACAGCAGCTAAATACATTATTAAAACCAGACTGCTCAGTAGGACAGCAATAACTTTTTATATGCAATACACTTCGGATTCTCATTCCCCTGAATTCATTTTAATTCTATTTATGAACATAGAAATGTTTGAAATATGCTGTTTAAAATTTCACCTGTTGCTCCTACCTTGTATAAAAAGCATGATGCGCATCTTTAGACTGTTAAGAACACAACAGCTCATAGATTTTCTTTTTAATGGTGGCTGCACTTTATGCTGTCCGCCCAAAGTGAATCAATTTTAAATAATCTATTTTGAATTAGACCTATCTATCCCAGTTTGCACTATCATTTCACCATGTGGGACTCATGCATTGTATTCACACTCTTCCATGCTTATTCATGCACAATACAATCATGAATTCGGCACACACACACACATTTTATTATGTAAATCTATACAGTAGATAGATAGATAGATAGATAGATAGATAGATAGATAGATAGATAGATAGATAAAGAGCTTGCAGCTATGTAGCGCCTTTCACGACCTCAGGACGTCCCAAAGCCCTTCACGGCCAATGAAGTACTTTTTGAAATGTAGTCACTGTTGTAATGTAAGAAATGACATAAAACTATTGCTGAAATTGGACATTAGTGCTTTTATGGTCCACAGAGTAAATTAAGTGTTTTAAACTCTTCAGTAAGAATAATGGTATATTAAGCATGTTATGTATCATCACACTGAGGGGGGAAAAAAGGGAATGTGGATAAACAGCGGGACTGTACAACACTGTTACTGTTTACATTCAAGATAAATTGATTTGACACCATCTTGAGGCCAACTCAGAAGAGGTAAATTCTGCTGGCACTTTGCAAGCTGTGCTGAGAACTCATGGGGGTTTACATTGGCAATATGAGGCTGGTATTATCTTTATTACAGTTTCTCAGCAATATAACATTACAAGAATAAATTGGCTATTAATTTATTCACGTATAATGAAAACGATATTACAGGTTAGATTTTGTAACTGCTTAAATTTTTGAATATATGAATTCACTATATAATTTATTGAAAATCTCATCTCCTGTCTGCACCACTTCCCTTTCTGCGGTCACACATTTTGCATCAACTTTTTTCCATTGCAAATTCCTATGTCCACATTTAAAATATATTTTGCTTAAGTAAACTTGTCACTCTGATTGTACAATCTGCCACGTACCCTCCCACCCAGTTCCCATAATTCTCTCAAGATGTTTTTTTGATTCCTCCACTACTTTTCCTCAGTAACAAATAAGGGTTTAAAGAAAGTTTAAAAAAATGAAAAAAAAGTACACCTTTCACAGTAATGTAATTAGTTTTCCTTTGAATTGCCTTTTGTGTCTTTGATTGCCTTCTTTAAAGTTGTTATGTGACTGCCTCAGCTTCTCCCGAAAGCCTGGACTTGGAGTTGATACTTTAGCCGAGAGCTGTGACGATGTGCGCTGAATTTGGTTTTTCACTCTGTGCACGTGAAGTGTACCTAATTCCCCAGGGTGCATCAATAGCATTTAGTTAGCTATACTGAGGAGTGTGAGTCTTGACTCAGTGGTAGCATTCCCGCAATTGAGTTGAAAGGTTATGTGTTCCAGCCCCAATACAGATGCCGGGATTTTCCTTACCTCGGCGGATCCGGGGCGGGCAATGTCAGTGGTGGGTCGCAGCCCCACTGCTGGCTCCATCCCACCGTCTAAAATGAATTTATGTTGATAGGGCTTGTTAAGCTCACCCAGTGCGTTTCCCAGGCCAATTAGAGGAAGTGGGTCTGGTGACGTCATTCATGACTCGTCATCAGACGATTTCTTTAAAGGGACCATGGCCATGACAAATTCTTTTGACATTTGTGCTGTCAGTGTTCTACAGTATTGAGGTGCTGCAAACACTGACAATGACTGCACAGGGACAGAGGGCTGCATCCAGGTTCTACCATGACTCCCTCCATATGCTTATGGAGGGAGTCAGAGTGTGCAGGGAGGTCCTCTTCCCTTCCGATGGGCAGAAGACACCTCCCCAGGAGATCAACGCAGCCTGGTTGCTCATTGCACAAGCAGGGATGTGATCAGGAGGACCAGGCTGCAGTGGCACAAACATTTCAATTATCTCAGTAGATCACGAAACGTTACTGCAAAGACACACTCAACCTCATCCTGCTGTGCTACTCCTCACATCCCCATCACTCTGTTTTCCCTACCCTACTCCTGCACATCCTTACTCACACCAACTTACCTTACACCTCCACCCATCCCTCTCTATCTATATTATCACTTCCCCATTTCACTAGCCACCCCTCACACTCACCCTCATCCTAGTCCAATCATACCAACTAACCAATTTTAATGTGAAGTTTCTGCTAATGCGCTGTCAAACATTGAAATCTTTATTTTCAACACTTTGCGTTCTTGGACAGATTTGTGTGCACCTTTGGAAGTGGCTTAATGAGTTGCAGTGAATGGTGAGACATAATGGTACACCCCACAATGGTCATGAGTGTGAAAGGAATGGCTTGGACATTGTAAGGATGCTTTATGGTGTTGGTGTGGGGTGGTGCCAACCTGACGCATCATGTGGCAGCCAGGGTGTACATCATCAAGTGAAGTAAATCTGGCCATAGTGATGCTATCCCTGGCATCCCAGGCAGCAATGTGGTCGGGTGCTGATGCCCTGTGTCCTGTGCAGCATCAGGTGATTGCAGAGAAGGTTGTTGTTGTTGTTGGTGCTGCTGGTGTGCCTGGTGCTGCTGGTGTTGGGGCTGATCGTGCTGGGATTCGGAGGACCAAGGTTAGATTGTTTCAAGGGCACCGATGCTGATGTAATAGATGGCAGGTGAACTTGAGATGACAGAAGCAATCTGTCAGTGGTGAGTGAGGTTGTTCCAATGAGGTAACACTGGATAAAGAATTTACTCCAAAAACTTGCAACCTGCATAAAGCTCAATCTGTCTTCCAGATGCAGTAAGCAACAGCTTCTGAGCTTGGAAAGTGAGCAGCTGTGAGATGGGAGCTTTTATAGCACATTTGCAGCTTTCAAGTATGAGATGATTCATTGGTCATATAACTCCCAATGTGCTTACCTGACGTGATCCCCGAGCAGTGTGGACCCCATGGGGCAACCTCATAAAATGTAAAGGTGAGCTCAAAATACTTATTAATGGGCTGTTAACAAGGTCATAATGACCTGAATTGCCTCCCCCGCCGCTGTGTGTTGGGTCTGTTCAGCGCTGACAGACCCGACATCTGGGAAAGGCACGTGGCGGCAGGTTGACAGCGGGATCCTGACCCGCTGTCAAGAAAAACATTTTTCCACCTGACCCACCACCAATGCCCGCTGACCCCCCAAAACATTTCCCCCAGAGAGTCTGACAAGTGGAGGCCAGAGTCCCAGGGCTGGATTTGATCAATGGGGGTGCATTGGGGGCAGGACTGCTGGTTGTTGGGTCTTAGTCCTGCCCCCAACAACGTCCAGGCAATGCATGCTCTTTTCCCTTGATTGATCTTGTTAAGCCCGCCTTGCAGGCTTAGCCGGCCAATTAAGGGAAAATCGGTGACAGAGGACGTCAGCCAGATGAATTGTCAGCGTTTGACAGCTTAGAGAAGCTGTCAAACACTGACAATCTCTGTTCTTTGTTGCATCCTTGCACAAAGACTCACCAAAACCTCTTTCCTCATCAGAAATCAGATGGCTGCTGCATCTGAGAATGCATTCTGTCATCTCTGCCATTGAGATGAGGCACCTCCGGATCCCCAAGGGTTGAAGCCTGCAGGAAGAAACAAAGGTAAGTGAACTTTTTCTAACACTTTGCACTCATCTCTCATACTTACCTCTCCACACTTGCACCCATCACTCACCTCCACAGTGCACTTTTCGATCCCTCTCACCCCCACAGACCCACTGCTCGCCTCGCTGACCCTGGCGAGGTTCACAGCTGTCGAGGAGCCCGCAATTGCAGGGGCAAAATGGGGATAAGCCTCAAAACTGCCTGTTAACTACCTGAAGATGGCACGGAGGCGGGTTGGGAGCGGGGTCGGTACCCGCTCCCAGTTTCTGCCATTTTCCCGGCAGTCCCGACTCCAAACCCACCTCCTCAGGGCTGGGAAAAATCCCACCCCAGTCTCTGAATATTGGGTTGGCATCAAGCAGGATCTAGCCGGAACTCCTGATGGGGAGTTGTGAGTCAGACTAATGCCGTCCACATAAAAAAAAAGAGTATTTGTTACGAAAAGCAATTTTAACTGCCCACTCACCCAATTTCCACCAGGTTGCACCAACAGCACAGAAAATCAACTAGTTAAATATGATAAACATAATGAAGAGAAAGCTCCTGTCCTCCTATTTGGAGTGTTGTCAGTTTTCTCTGATGAAACCTTTTCTTGTTGGTTAAGATGGTGTCTACATGTTTTTAAAGGGCACTGTAAGGTTCGCAAGAATTTTGGAAAATTTCTACAGCCCCCGAAGATTATTTTTGATTAAAGAAAACCTGGGTGGAATATACCTTAAAAACCCAGAGCATCAAAAATGGCTGTCAGGCCTCGTGGCAGAAGACAAAGACAGCCTGGCTGTATATCTTCAATCACGGGCTGACAAAGGATTGGAAAAAAACACCAACCTGCGCGAATGTTGAAGTACTTGAAACTGTCAATCAACTGCAGTTTAGGAAGTTTCACCCACAGGACAAAGGATGTTTGTTTACAGAACTCTCTACAATGTTGACTCAAAGGCTTAAGTACTTAAAGCTGTCAATCAATTGCGGTTGGGCGGTGACCACAGGACAATGGATTGTTTACAAAGCACTTGAGTGCTGTTGACTGAACATTTGAGAAATCAGTTGGGACATTTCAAACTGGTCGCAATACAGTTTAAATGAATGGGTAACACATTCAAACCCATTACAGTCAATGAGGGAAGTTCAGTCCCTTTTGTATAGCCCAAATACATCCAGATTTGGGCGCGAAGACAATGGCTCCCAATGGGGTATAAAGATAGCCCCTCAGGAAGCCATTCTCTCTCTCTCTCTGCCGCCTCACCTCCGTGCCCTGCCTAGAAGGGGAACAGCTCAACAGCCCGCCCAAAGAAGTGGAATACCAGCAGTTACTTTTGAATTACTGGGGTATCTCTACTTCGGGGCGGTGAAGGATCCAAGACAGACCGCAGGGGCACTGGGCAGGCATTTACTGGTGAGCATAAAACTTTCTGGCCCATTACAAGGCAACCTAGATAGGTATAAGGGGTGGTATTAAAGGGGAATTTTGTTAAATCGTAATTTTAGTCAATTTTCCCTTGACGTGTCCGTTTCTCCTCCCATTAAACAAAGGTGTGCTGTATTAAGCAAAGGTGTGCTGTATTAAGCAAAAGTGTGCTGTATTAAGTAAAAGAGTGCTGTATTCATCATTATTTAATATTTTCAATTTATTTCTTTTTATTTCAATAAATACTGGTCTTTTTTGCACCCAACCACGAGTCTCGTTTTGTCTATATCGCTACTGAAATAAGTCCAGCGGTCAGAACCAGAAAAGGGGAGCAATTCGAAACCGCACGGGGCTCTGGAGCAGCTCAGGTACTTCTGACTGGCAAGAGACAATAACCCCAGTAACCCCCTCTGTTTCTACAGCACAACCTCTCATCTTCATTATAACTTAAAATAATTCTAAGCTATCTAATTAGTCACAAGCCTGGCTCTACCTTATTGTGTGCTAATTTGCTGCATCCTTTACGCTTTTGCTTCCACTCCACTGCTCATGTCGTGATGAGTCGGTGCTCCGTATATAAACATCTGTTTCGGTTTTATAGTGAGTACAGAGTATCCTCACCTCCATGAGACAGCACAGCTTATCACTTCTACTGAGCACTCTATTTGTTTTGATTATTTTTTCTTAGAACTTGGGATCATGTTATGGTTATTATTTCTTTTAACTTGGTTAGGCTTTGTATGATAGTTAGGTCAGATGTTACATTATATTGCACTTTAGGAACATAGGAACAGGAGTAGGCCATTTAGCCCCTCAAGCCTGTTCTGCCCTTCAATGAGATCATAGAATAATACAGCACAGAAGGAGACTATTTGGCCCATCAAGTCTGCGCCAACTCTTTCAAAGAGAAATCCAGTTAGTCCCACTGCCCCGCTCTTTCCCCATATCCCTGCAATTTTTTCTCCTTCAAATATTTATCCAATTTCTTTTGAAGGCTACTAATGAATCTGTATCCACCACCCTTTCAGGCCGTGCATTTCAATTCCTAACCACCTGTTGTGTAAAAGTTTTTTCCCTCATGTCGCCTCTGGTTGTTTTGCCAATCACCTTAAATCGGTACCCTCTCGTTATCGACCCCTCAGCCATTGGAAACAGTTTCTCTTTATTTATTCTATCTAAAGCCTTCATGATTTTAAACATCTCCATCAAATCCCCTCTTAGTTTTCTCTGCTCCAGGGAGAACAACCCCAACTCCTCTAGACTATCCACGTAGCTGTATTCCCTCATTCCTGGAACCATTCCAGTAAATCTGATCTGTGACCCAACTCCATATACCTGCCTTTGCCCCATATCCCTTAATAACTTTGGTTAACAAAAACCTATCTCAGATTTAAAATTAACAATTGACCTAGCATCAATTACCATTTGCAGAAGAGAGTTCCAAACATCTACCACCCTTTGTGTGTAGAAATGTTTCCTAACTTCACTCCTGAAAGGTCTGGCTCTAAATTTTAGACTATGCTCCCTTGTCCTAGACTCGCGAACCAGCGAAAATAGTTTCTTTCTATCTACCCTATCAGTTCCCCTTAATATCTTGAAAACTTCGATCAAATCACCCCTTAACCTTCTAAATTCCAAGGAATACAACTTTAGTTTGTGTAATCTCTCCTCGTAATTTAATCCTTGGAGTCCAGTTATCATTCTAGTAAATCTACGCTGCACTCCCTCCAAGGCCAATATAACCTTCCTAAGGTGTGGTGCCCAGAACTGCTCACAGTACTCCAGGTGTGGTCTAACCAGGGCTTTGTATAGCTGCAGCATAACTTCTACCCCCTTGTATTCTAGTCCTCTAGATATAAAAGCCAGCATTCCATTAGCCTTTTTGATTATTTTCTGTACCTGTCCATGACATTTTAATGATCTATGTACATGGTCTCCCAAGTTTCTTTGGAACTCCATTGTTTCTAGCTTTTCACCATTTAGAAAGTACACTGAAATATCCTTTTTAGGTCCAAATTGGATGACCTCACATTTGCTTACATTGAAATCCATTTGCCACAGTTTTGCCCATTCGCTTAATCTATTAATATCTCTTTGTAATTTTATGCTTCAATCTACACTGCGTACAATGTCGCCTATCTATGTGTCATCAGCAAACTATGTGGCTTTCTATCCCATCATCTAAGTCATTAATAAATATCATGAATAGTTGAAGCCCCAACACAGATCCTTGCGGGACACCACCAGTCACATCCTGTGCCAATTAGAGTACCTGCCCATTATCCCTACTCTCTGTCTCCTGCCACTCAGCCAATTTCTTAATCAGGTCAATAATTTGCCTTCAATTCCATGAGCTTCAACTTTAGCTAACAGTCTCTTGTGAGGGGCTTTATCAAATGCCTTCTGGAAGTCCATATAAATAAAATCCATAGACATTCCCCTGTCCACTACTTTAGTCACCTCTTCAAAAACTTCAGTTTCCTCAGGCATAACCTACCTTTTACAAATCCATGCTGGCTCTCTCTCTGATCAGCTGAAAATTTTCAAGGTGTTCAGTCACTCTATCCTTAATTATAGAATCTAGTACTTTCCTGACAACAAATGTTAGGCTAACTGGTCTATAATACCCTGGTTTCCCTCTCTCTCCTTTCTTAAATAGCAGAGTGACATGAGCAATTTTCCAATCTAAAGGAACAGTTCACGAATCGAGAAAACTTTGGAAGATTATAGTTAGTGCCTCTGTAATGTTCTCACCTACTTCCTTTAAAGCCCTGGCATGGTAACCATCTGGTCCTGGGGATTTGTCACTCTTTAGTGCCATTATTTTCTTCATTACTGTTATTTTGCTTAAGTTAATTTTGGTGAGTCCCTGTCCCTGATTCAATATTAGTTTACTTGCGATGTTCAGCATGCTATCCTCTTCCTTTACTGTAAATACTGATGCAAAGTAATTATTCGACTTGTCTGCCATTTCCTTATTTTCATTTACAATATCATCGTTATCAGTGTTGAAGGGGTCCACATTACTCCTGACCACTCTCTTTTTCATAATATAATTGTAAAAAAGTTTTACGTTGATTTTGATATCCCTTGCAAGTTTCTTTTCATAATTCCTTTTTGTAGCTCTTACTATCTGTTTTGTCACCTTTTGTTGTTTTTTTGTATCTCTCCCAGTTGCCGGGACCTGTGGTACTTGTTGCATTTTAAAATGTTTTTCTTTTAGTTTTATGTTGCCCTTTACCTCTTTAGTCATCCATGGCTTTATTCTTTGGCAAGTAGAGCTCTTGGCCCTTAGGGGTATAAACTGGTTCTGTATCACATTAAATTCCTTGTTGAACACCTCCCACTGATCTTCTGTCATTTTACCCATTAACAGATTTGTTCAGTTTACTGTGGACAGTCTCTGTCTCATCATATTGAAGTCACCTAAATCTAGAATCTTAGTAAATATTTCACGTTTCTCCCTTTCAAACACTATGTTGAACTCAATCATATTATGATCGCTATTAGATAAATGTTAATGCACCGTTAGGCTGTTAACTAAATCTGGCTCATTACTTATTACCCAATCAAATATGGCCTGCCCCCTTGTTGGTTGGAGGACAGGTTACTGCAGAAAACTATCCTGAACACACTCTCAAGAAATTCACGACCTTTCTGACATGAGCTAGTCTGCTTATCCCAATCTGTATAAAAGTTAAAATCCCCTATTAAAATCATTCTGCCTTTCCTACATGCTTGTCTAATCTCCGTATTTATACATTCTACCACTTCACAGTTAATATACACAACTCCCACTACAGTCTTGAATCCTTTTCTATTTCTTAATTCTACCCATAAAGTCTCCACTGCCAACTTACCTCTCATTATATCCTCTCTTACCATTGAAACATAGAAGATAGGAGCAGGAGTAGGCCATTTGGCCCCTCGAGCCTGCTCCGCCATTCAACGAGACCATGGCTGATCATCCAAATTCAGTACCCTGTTCCTGCCTTCTCTCCATGTCCCTTGATCCCTTTAGCCTTAAGAAATATATCCAACTCCTTCTTGAATATATTTAATGAATTGGCCTCAACTGCCTTCTTTGGCAGAGAATTCCACAGGTTCACCACTCTCTGGGTGAAGAAATTCCTCCTCATCTCTGTCCTAAATGGCTTACCCCTTATCCTTAGACTGTGACCCCTGGTTCTGGACTCCCCGACCATCGGGAACATACTTCCAAAATCTAGTCTGTCTAGTCCTGTTAGAATTTTATAAGTTTTGATGAGATCCCCTCTCATTCTTCTAAACTCCAGCGAGTACAAGCCCAATCGACCCAATCTGTCCTCATACGTCATTCCTGCCATCCCAGGTATCAGTCTGGTGAATCTTCGCTACATTCCTTTCATGGCAAGATCATCCTTCCTCAGATAAGGCGACCAAAACTGCACACAATACTCAAGATGTGGCCTCACCAAGGCCCTGTACAACTGCAGCAAGACATCCTTGTTCCTGTACTCAAACCCTCTCGCTACGAAGGCCAACATACCATTTGCCTTCCTAACTGCCTGCTGCACCTGCATGCTTACTTTCAGCGACTGGTGCACAAGGACGCCCAGGTCTCGTTGCACTTCCCCTTCTCCCAATCTATTGCCATTTAGATAATAATCTGCCTTCCTGTTTTTGACACCAAAGTGGATAACCTCGCATTTACCCACGTTATATTGCATCTGCCATGCTTCTGCCCAATCACCCAACCTGTCCAAATCATCCTGGAGTTTCTCAGCATCTTCCTCACAGCACACACACCCACCCAGCTTTGTGTCATCTGCAAACTTGGAGATATTACATCTAGTTCCCTCGTCCAGATCATTAATATATATTGTGAATAGCTGTGGTCCAAGGATCGATCCCTGCAGTACCCCAGTAGTCACTGCCTGCCACTCGGAAAAAGAGCCGTTTATTCCAACTCTTTGCTTTCTGTCTGCCAACCAGTTCTCTGTCCAAGTCAATACCTTGCCCCCAATCCCATGTGCCTTAATTTTACACGCTAATCTCTTATGCGGGACCTTATCAAAAGCTTTTTGAAAATCCAAGTACACCACATCCACTGGTTCTCCCTTATCTATTTTACCAGTTACATCCTCAAAAAATTCCAGTAGATTAGCCAAGCATGATTTACCTTTTGTAAAGCCATGTTGACTTTGTCCGAACCGGTCACTTTTTTCCAAGTGCTCTGCTATTACATCCTTTATAATGGACTCTAGCATTTTCCCCCTACCGATGTCAGGCTTACCGGTCTGTAATTCCCCGTTTTCTCTCTACCACCCTTTTTGAACAGTGGGGTAACATTAGCTACCCGCCAATGCATGGGTACTGTTCCAGAGTCTATCGAATTTTGGAAGATGACCAGCAATGCATCTACTATTTCTAGGGCCACTTCCTTAAGTACCCTAGGATGTAGATTATCAGGCCCTGGGGATTTATTGGCCCTCAATCCCATCAATTTCCCTAACACCATTTCCCTACAAATACTGATTTCTATCAGTTCCTCCCTTTCATTAGACCCTATGTTCCCCGACATCTTTGGGAAGTTATTTGTGTCCTCCTTTGTGAATACAGAACCAAAGTATGTATTTAGTTGGTCTGCCATTTCTTTGTTCCCCATTATAAATTCCCCTGATTCTGACTGCAAGGGACCTACGCTTGACTTCACCAATCTTTTTCTCTTCACAATATCTATAAAAGCTTTTACAGTCAGTTTTTATGTTCCCAGTAAGCTTACTCTCATACTCTATTTTCCCCCTCTTAATTAATCCCTTTGTCCCCCTTTGTTGGATCCTAAACTGAAGTGATTTCATCCTTAATCACTAAGGCTACTCCTCCCCCTCTATCATATTCCCAAGCTTTCCTGTAGACCTTATAACCTAATATATTTAGTTCCCAGACCTGACTGTCTTGCAGCCATATCTCAGTAATGGCTACCATGTCATACCCTCCAAGTTGAATTTGCACCTGCAATTCATTCAATTTGTTCCTTATACTCCCTGCGTTTGTATTAAGAACACTTATTTGGGCCACACACCCTAACCTGTCCTTCTGCTCTAATGTTTTGCTCACACATTTCTTATTTCTCTCTCCTGGTTTATTTATTTTACATCTTTGAGTTTTCCCTTTATCTGTAGTGCCTAAAGCACAATTTCTTACTAATACTCTACTCTCTTCCCTTTTGTTTGTTTTAGAACTATTATTTATACTACCTTTTCCACCTGATCCCTCCTCTCATTCCCATTTTTTAGTTTAAAGTCCTCATGACCACTTTATTTATCCTTTCCGCTAGGATCCTGGTCCCAGCCCAGTTCAGGTGGAGCCTGTCCTAACAATACAGTTCCTTCCTGTCCCAGTACTGGTCCCATGAAATTGAACCCTGTAGTGTAAATATCTGTGTGTATGTATAATGCACCATGTCTGTTATTCATATTAACCCTTTATAGTATTTCAATGCTAAAAAATAATTTCACTACTAAGAATACACCTGCATTCAGTTTGAATTAGGCTTTCAATGGATATATTCTTTTATATAATATATACAGTAGCATAAACTGCTCAAGCTTTAATCTACTAGTTTATGATGTCATCCTAAACCAGCAATTGTTTTATATCACAATTCATCGTAACCCACTTCTCTGTATTATTCATGGATTTCAATTCATTGTTCCTGGGTTTTTCAGTCGCTTTTATTACAGATTGTTGAGGATCTAAATGTCACAATTGCTTTATCTCAATGAAATTGAAGGCGATGGTTTCAGGAAGTGTTCTCCACTGACCAACCCAGTGTTACAGCTTGAACTCTCCTGTCAGAACAGTACCCTTTCTTGCACCTGGTAGCATTCATTCATTCTTAAGTTGAACTCACAAGTCCTTGAGATCTCAGATTGCTGAACCGGGAGCAATTTGCATTGCATACTCACACAGCAACGAATGCTTTTAATCCTCAATGGTCATTAGTAAAAGCCGGCCTTCGTCACTCATCCTTGGACTTGAATCAAAGCCCATATAATCAAAGATGAAGAGCAATATTCTTTAACCACTGTACTTTAAACTTCAGAAATAATTTGAACATGCCTATAAGAGTATCACATCCATTTAAATATTTCTCATTTGTGTCAGTCCTGAGACCTCCAAAAATCAAACTGTGCATGGAAGCAAAAACCTAGCCAAACAACTCATTGGAAATACAGCAATTCTATGCCAAAGTGAAGATTTGTGAAAAGATTTTGATGCTGAAGGGGTTTTTGACTATACCACAATTTTAGCAACTTGTCCTAATCTATTGAAATCATTGTTATCGATGGTACAGGATATAAAACAAATGCACCTTATGGATCTTTCAGGGAAATTCAAAACTAAAAATGTTGCAACCCTGTGTAAGTTGAGTTTTCATATTTTGCAAAAACTTTTTTTCTGAACCAAATTTGGCCAACTTCTATTAATGATTTGTTGCTGGTCAGATGCAAAGTGTTATCACGGCTTTTTACTTATGGAAATTCTACAAGCCAATGGTCACTTTTTTGTTTGTTGTGGCTAGGTCACAACCAACCCACAATGCAACAGTACGCCACAACAGAATGTTGCCTTGTTACTCCACACTCAGAAAACAAATTAAAGCACTGTATTGCCAATGAGTTGTTTAGCTAGTTTTTGGTTACATGCACAATTCAATTTTTGGCGGTCTCAAAGACCAACAGAAAAAATCCAGAGAAATATTTAGATAGATGCGATACTCTTTTGGACATGTTAAAATTATTTTTCATGAAAAAGCCAGTTTTCAATCTCAGGTGTATGATTAAAATCAATTAGATCACTCTTCCGATGTCAGCTGCAAGATTCTCCTGACAAATGAAATTATGCTAAAAAAGTGTTCCCCTTGCTGTTCAGCCCTGTCTTTGCATCATTCACATGCACAAATGAGATTAAAATTTGCTGCTCTGGGATTTCAAAAGGATATTTTCCATAAGAACATGAAAAATACTGGGAACCCTGTGTAAGTAGACTTTATATTCTCATGTGGTATGGCTCGCTGGATTCTGACTGCCACCGTATGTTCCAGATATTCATGAACTAACAAAAGACAAGGCAAGGAATCATAATTCCACACTCTAATGTTTTCGTAGCTTGAGTTTTTAAAAAAGTATTAATAATTTCTAGAAAAGAAGCCTTGCTCATCAATGGAATTTGCTCAATTCTAATGAGTTCTTGTATATTCTTTTGTCACAGTATTGGGTTTATTGGGAATTTTCAAATGAAGTTGTATTTCTTTGAACTTTGTGAATAGCAATTGTCTGCTCCCAGGAGGAAAACTAAGCCCAGAAGCCACCAGAGGGAGCTTAAACTCTAGAAAACATCAGAAACGGAATCAACAACCTTAAGTGCCTGTAATACACAATTTGTTTATTCATGCTGTAAATATTTTATAACACAAAATGGAAACAATGCATGGTCTCGGGTTAAATTGTTTCCCATAAAATATCCTAAATATACTTTGAAATATTAATGGTGAATATTAAATGTATAAACCATTTAATGGAAACCCAAACTGCAGCGGAATTTTGAATACGACAGACCAGAATAAAATAAAACACCTGCATTTTCAAACTTCAAAGATTACTTTCTTAACTTGTTTGTTGTTAAGATTTAAGTAACTAAATCGCGTCGCTCCTTGACCTCTCAAAATAAAGCTGACTAGATCTATTTCCCAGCATCCTTTAGGCTGAACTGGTCCTGACCTTCAACCTCCTGTTTCCCTACCACCCTGTTTGGAATTGGGAGTAATGGGGGCATAAGACAAGGCAGAGGTGGAGTGATTAAGATGGGTAAGGAATTTGTAAGTATTCTCAATGATAAATATTTAAAATAGGTTGAGACAAAGTAATTCAGAAATTGTTTTTTTTAAGTCTACACAGGTTGTGTCCCTGGTGCTTAGCACTGAGACCAGAAGAGGGAATATAAGACTCCCAAATGGCATGAGTGCAGAGTAACAGTGTCATTTGTGGCCAAGGAATAAAGCCCTTAGTATCCATCAATGTGAAGTACCCTCCTTACTGCCTCCAAGATCCAAAAGTTTGAATTTGGTTAATTAAATTATTTGATAAAGTGCCCAAAATGTTTTCTAAGCAGTTACATAAAAGCTATTATCTATTTTTGTCATGTTTATTTGTTGTTGCATAGCATTTACATGCAAAATGAAATGAATAATCCCTTTAAAGATTGTAGCATCAGTAACTGTAATTTAAATACCCATTTATCTGCTTTGCAATTCACCTCTTGGCTATCACTTAGTCAACTAGACTTCAGAAATAAGGTCATGTAATCATTTCTGCTAGATTTCAGGAATAAGGGCATATAGTCGTTTTTGTATTGCATAGCTCTATTGCCTTATGAGATGAATAATGCAGTAACAACACCCCCTTCCTCCTCCAGGCCAAAACATTGAAGTTCAATTGCAAGTGCTAAAGGAGCATTTCTGCTCACAGCTACCAATTATGACATGCATTTTTTCAGTTTATTACCAGAACTCCTCTGGGTAAAATATTTTGACAGTAGAAATGTTGTTCACTTTTCAACATATTTATTTATTTTCAGGAAAGTAATTCTAAGAAAAATAAATTAGCACCATAATCTTTAAACGTTTCTGTCTTTAAAAAAAAATCTTTAGGATAGACTTTGAAATAATTTGTTTGGCCCATAGGTAGAATGAGTGACATGCCATACATCTTGCAAAAGGTTGAGATTATTTTGACAGGAGTGTTTTTGTTGATGCATTATTTCGATTATTTGATTTGCAAATCTTTACAAGACACATTTATTTTCCATCAAAGTGAGTTCTATCGCAAGCTAAATTATTAGTTTCTATTAGACAGCATCTGCACTCAAGTGGCCCTGATATTAATGGGGAGGCGGCGAGGGGGAGTGGGAGAGCCTGGTAGCAGGTAAAGAACCTGGCAAGGCCGGGGACTTGGAGACCCTGCCAATCTTAACGGCAGGGCCTCATTTACATAAATCAATGCAGACTCCCACCCGACTGGCCGCCAGGTGGGTGCAGGAATCAGTGGCAGGAAGTCACAGCCAGGGACCCATGGAAATGGTCCCCGGCAGCCAGTAGGAGGTGAAGGCTTGGGGCTGTGGTCAGGGGGGAGGGATGGGGGGTGGGGCAAGCATTTCTGCGATCGGGTCAGCGATCAGGAGGGGGGAGCATTAAAGGCTCATGGTTACGATTAGGATGCGGGAGTGTTATTGGCTCGGGACTGCGATTGGGGCTGGGGAGGCCGAATGCTTCCTTGTGAGGCCTGGGAGTACACTCCTACTCCTTCTGGCCCACAAGGAGCTTAAAACCAGGGAAAGTTTTAAAACTTACCTGGGCCTCTTCTGCCCAGCTGATTCCTCCCATCCTATTGCTGCTGCTGAGCAACAGACAGCCTGGAGCTCTTCCTCTGATGAAGTTAAAAATCAGTCGCGCCGCTGATGACTCCACAGGGCTCATGAGCTAACCCCTGCCCCCCCCATAGACCACTTCAAATCTGCTCCCGAGTCTTACCTGAGGGCCACTGCTGGCGAGACAGGCAGCCAAATTTGGTTTCTCCTGTAGAGCGAGCTGCCTGTGGAGGGACGCACAGCACTGGCAGTTCACCCCAGGTATGCAGATGTGGTCTAAGGGCTAATGTCTATCGATCCTCGGGCCTCTTGCTTTAGACCCAGACTCATTTCTACCACATGACCCACAAGCATTGTGGGTATGCCTGCACCATATGGACTGCAGCGGTTCAAGAAGGCGGCTCACCACCATCTTCTCAAGGGCAATTAGGGATGGGCACTAAATGTAGGCCTAGCCAGCCAGTGACGCCCACATCCCAACAATGAATAAAAAAAATTTAAAAAAAGATGGCATTGTACAATCCACAGAGTGAGCACAAATTGTTCCTCTGTCTGTATCCAGTGCCATTTTCTTAAAGAAGCATTAGGACTGGAACGGCCTGAATATGAAGTTCTGGCCCAGTGCAAATCTTTGTAAATTCCCCCTTTGGATGCAGCAATTCTAAAAATTGGAGTCACAATACAGACATCACCTAGAATGGCTTCACTTCGCTTCTAGAGTTGCCCCGTTGCCCCCAGAGCTGCCCCACTGAGAAGATTTGATAATATTGACACTTTTGCGTTGTGGCTACAATTCATCATATTGTCACCAAGTGACTGTTTCAATTGTGGATTGGGTTTAGTCATGCTCAGATTAACCATACTATGAGTGTCAGTCAGGCACCCGTGTGTGATACTAGGTGTAGCTGATGTTGCTTCTTTGGTCTCCACATCACTGCGAAATGTACCTGCATTAGCGACTGAGAATACAGAAAGATTCAAGGTCACCGTTTTAATAGTACCATCAGATTCAGTTCAGCACGAGTGCTCTGCCAACTATGCTCAGATTTTACTCCAGACTGAATCTGAATTTCCGACTTTATGTTTACACAAGACTTCTAACTCCCAGGATTGAATCAACTCAGAAATTAAAATGTTGCATTTGAATGACTGCTCTGAAGGGGATCATCTTGAGGTGATAACCCTATGTCATTCAAATACAGATATATGCAGATCATTTTCAGAGCAGAGACATAATTAACCATCAACGCAGTGCTGGCTTGGTAACTAGATGAATTTTTCCTTCATTCAGCTCACCAATTTAAAAACCTAGGGTGAATAAAAGTTCATTTGAATTAGCAATAAATGAGTTTTCACTAATATAGCAGGCCCAGCACCTTAGGGCAACCCACACTGCGTTGCTTGCAGGTTCCATTTGAATCTTTGGTCTCTCTGCTGGATACTGCACACACAGAGACAAGTGTTATTGTGTTGTGGTCCCCTCACATAAATGTACATGACATCTTTTTAGGTAGATCAACAAACTAAATTACCAATAGCAATTCTAACAATTGAAAGGTTCTTTATTAAGATTACAATGTTTAATTGTTTGGAATATTGACTGTAAAGCACTCTTTATTTTTGAGAGTATTTTACTGATATTGCAATGGGCAGGGGCCGTGAAAATGTAGTGTACACTTCATCTGTGGGCTCCAAGAAATGCATTGTATTCATTATTCCTCTCACATAAACTGTTTTTGTTAGTCCCTTGCTGCTTATGTTATTCTTGGGAATCTCTATTTTTGTTATTCTGCAAGGATTTCCTTGGGAATTACTATCTAAATTTATCCCAGGAAATAAGCAGTGTTTCTTAGTCACAAGGATTTCCCATTTTATTGTTTCTGGGCTTTTCTCTATTTTTGTTATCCTGGAGAATTCTCTGCTTTTTCCAAGAAAATTGCCCTGTTCAATAACTTTCAAACAAAATCTCAGCATAACACCCTTAGCATTACAACGCTATAGACAACAGACATGCAGACAGAATATACCCTCAGACGTAGTCAAATTGACTGGCCAAACTACCCAAGCAGAAAATGCATTCATTAAATGGTGAGTGAAGAATTAATAAATTACAGTCTAAATAGATATTTAATCTATATTTTTAAATGATAACCACCACAGAAAAAATGGCCATCAAATTCACCCGCACTCAACAGAAAATATACTATCTGCAACATTTCAAATTGTTGCTTGGAGTTCTGAATGTAATAAATAGCAAACAAGCCCCTTTGTTCTTTTTGTATTGAAAATGAATGTTTAAAAAGGTTCTTATTTTAAAGAATATGTCCCAAAGATTTTTCTGTAGATTTAACCAAACGACATTAAATGTCTAATCCATGGCTCATCCAGGGAAGCAGTTCATATGGAAAAAGGAAGCACCACCACTTTGCAATGGAATTTAATAAAATTATATCAATGTGAAAATTGGCTGAGAACTTATTGAGGCTGATGGGTGAAGGAATTAAATTAACGTGCATAGCTGCAATGACAAGACCTCTGAAGCACCCTGAGTTAATGAGTGTATCTACCGATATTAATTCAGCTCCCTCACACTGTTGGGCTCAGCAATTCTTTCCATACAGTTCTCTCAGCCATGTCAAGAACATTAAGCAGTCAGACAAAAATATTTTCTGAAATATCAATAGAAATGGACAGAAGACACATTGGCCTACAAATTGGTCCCATTTTTCAGGCGCTAAACAGCCTCCTAAGTGTCCAATATGGCGGGCAGGAAGCGCACGCTGATTACGAGCCAGAAGTGCGCTCCCCACCATACTGGTAAAGGTCAAATTCTGGTCCTTATTTGCATATGCAAAGGACCTGACATCTGTTTCAGGCGTGGGCACTGCATGCTGATTTTTTGGCCTTTACCAATATGGCAGTTGGTGCACTTCCAGGTCGTAATCAGTGTGTACTTCCCGCCCGCCATATTGGAGGCTTAGGAGGCCGGTTAGAGCCTGAAAACCATGCACTGCACGGTTGAATTTCTAGACCATTAGCTCTAAGTTTGTATTGTGGCTCTTTTTAAAACCTCATTTTAATTTGAATTTTTCTACTCATCCAAAGTAGGTTGCCCCCTTTTATTTCTTATTGGAATATGTCTAGTTTGTACCCTTACATCCTAAAAGTATGCCACAAGTTTGAGCACTCATTTGAAACACAAAAACTTACAAATGAACAGTGACAACCATTTTTAGAAACGCCCACCTAACTTTGTCTGATATTCAATCAGTTTTGCCACCAGTGTGAACGAATCTTTAATAAATTATTACGGTCTACATTTGTCACAGTTGAATTCTATCTCTTTTCGTCACACAGACACAGTCATTTTGCATGATTTATTGTCCCTACTTTGAGTGTAATATTCACATAGAGCCAAATATCTACTCAAGTTCTGTTAATCACAGATTCAGACTAAGTGTCACCACAGATTAAATACTGGGGCCTGGAGATGCCGCTGGTTTTTCCAGCACATTCCGCCCGAATTCTGCGAAACCAGCACAAAAGATCGCGGAATTTTAAGCGCAAATTATGTTCAGCACAAATGGAGTTGCCGCGATCTTTTACTCTAGTTTAAAAAACATCGCGCCAGAAGCCGGCCCCACCCACAAAACTGGTCGTGCCCCCGGATCATATTAATCACCATGGCGAGTTTCTGCTAATTGCGCTCGTTTATGGACCTTCAAGGAGGCTCTTAAAATTAAGCTGGTTCTTTTGGGTGCAAGGACACTAATAGGAATGTTTTTATAGCTTTTGAATATAATTTTCTTTTAATTTACTGAAGAACTGACTACTGTACACCAATATAACTAGAAAATGGTTCTGTATAGCTTTTTAAAGTCATTTCAGTTATTTAAAATCAGGTTACTCACAGGTGGTGGATTAGACACTCTAATTAAAATGCTTACTTTTTGAGTTAATCCCATTTTCAGCTGTATTAATCAAGCTGCACCAAGTTACCACTCTTAAATATATCAGAGAATATTTTTTAAAGCAAAAAATGTTTTAAATTACGTTCTAAAACGCTGCACGATTGCGCTGGTTCATGGCAGGTTCTGTGTTTGGCGAAATGCCAATGAGTTTGAGCAGAAACTCTACCCCTAGAATCCTCGCTGCATTTACATTCTGTTGGTGCACATGTATCTCAGCTGGTCAGATCAGAAAGCCGAGATCAAAGATCCATTTTAATAATGAAATAACAAAATACTTCTTCCTCCGTTCTGGTGCACAAGCAGCACGTAACATTCCCCTACCATATGGATGGTCAAGTGACCTGCTCCCAAGCCTCTGACAATACTACTTTCAAACCGCTCATTAGGAGGTGAACGAGAGTGGCCCCAGGTGACTCCCCCATTGATTTTCCCTCCTTCCCTGTGGGAAGCTTGTAGCCTCCACTTAGCAGCTCCAACTAACAGCACAACTGAGACAGAGCATTTGGCTTGTGGGGAATTACCAGTGTATGGTGCACTGCTTTGAAACACTAGCACACTGCATCACTGAGGGCAACAATATTAAATCTTGTGAGACAATCAATTTCACCCCCCAGAAAAGACCACTGCTCCACTTGAGTCCGTCATGGAGCGTTCTCGCATTGAGTTGAACAGCAATGTGTTAAAGAGCCATTGTTGCTCTGTTTTGATATTGTGCCCGCCGTGCCCCAGAACTGGTTGTGAAAATTGGGCACACAGCTCATTGCATTTCTTGCTTATCATATTGCTTTATCTGCATTGCCATCAGTGCTTTAACATTTGTTGCGCTTTAGATCTGATTTATTTTTCATTGCAAGACTTTTATTGCCAATTCTGATTCTTACTCCGTCTTGCTTCCTCCTGCTATTATGCTTGCACAAACCAAAGCGGACAGGATGGGAATTCCTTTAGGGATCTCAATGGTGTTCCTAGATTTGGAGGAGAAAAGGTATAAAAGTCCTTATGGGGATAGAAAAGGCAGCTGCTACTATATTTCACGTGCAAGATATTTACCAGTCTTTACCCCGACCTGCATTTACTGGGCCAGACCGTCATTCTGTGTATGTCAAAAGGACCTGTTTTCAGTTCCTCTGCTTCACAAAGAAGGCTGCCATGTAGTTATGTCACCTCCTGGAGGCTAACCTGCAGATGACTTGTAACACAGGGAAAGCTTGTTACATAGGAATGAAGGTCATTATTGTATTAAATTTTTACGTCACCACAGGTGCCGTATGTCAAATCACAGTCAACTATCCATGAATGCATCGAGCAAGCGATAGAGGCCTTGTTTGAAAGGAGCAGCACATTAATAATTACCCCAGTGGAATTGAGGCATCAGGTGAACAGAACGTGGAGCTTTTCCTAGGTGGCAGGGTTTTCTAAAGTGCAGAGCATTGTAGAAAGCACCTACATATTCTACAGGCCATCGATCCTGGCTGTCACTTCCTGGCAGACAAGGTATACAGCTGTGCTCTGGGGAGGGTGCCCTGCAGTGCCAAACAGTGCAACCCTCCTTGTACTGACCTCATGCTAGTGGCACAAACATTTTGCCACCCATCAAACAGGTGTTGTGCCACTCGATTACTTGCATGTAGATTCTGTTTCATGCCTCCCCATTGTGTTTACTTTCACATCATTTTTGCCTGGCATTTCTCCCTTGACAAAGGTTGATAAATACTTAAAATCACATGTTGAGGCTTTAAAAAGGCAGAAACAATATTTGGCCTCATATGCAACCACTTAATGTTAAGTGGGCACATCACTTTAAATTTGAGCTGCCAGCCACATTTTCCACACTTCCCATTAGGCTAGCTGCTGGCACAAGACCAAAGGTATGCTGGGTGTTCATGCTAATTATTCAAATTACCTTAGCATTCAAAATGGCACACCATCAGCTTTGTGTGAGCTCTGCACTAACAGCCAGGCAGCCCTGCACAAACATTCTAAAAAAGAGGTGTGTTAGCTGGTACTATCAGGGAAGCTGTTTGCTGTTATAAGTCTTTAAAAAAAAACAACTAAAAAGGCATGCATGTAAATGGGAAATAAATACACTGTAAAATTTATGCTACAGCAAAAACTGGCGCTCTCCCCATCAAACATAATGGCAGTTTGAGCTGAATCTTTGGATTAGGCAGTTCCCAGCTGTTCCAGGCACTGAGCCTGCACAAAAAACTCTCCAATATCTTGAAACTGTATCTCCCTTTTAAAATAATTGCTTTACAAAACTTTCAGGATTTTTGATCGTTTCTTCACAGAACTTCGAAACAAAGTGAATTTGCACAAGTTTAAAATGGGCGAAGCCAAAGGTTGCAGGCATGGAAGATATGTATTGAAACCAGATGAGCCAGTTTTTGAAATGTTGCAGCCCACAGTCTGCTTCAAACTGATACAACGAGGGTCAATTGTCTCATCCCAGTCTCATTAGCCAGGGTGGCCCCCATTCACCTTGAGAAGAGTAGGAGATGGTCTCTTCAAAACTCACAGCCCAAGGGTTGGCAAGGTAGCCATTTTTATTGACAGACCTGCTGGCAAATCAATATAAGGAGAAAGTCAGGCCGCAATTTTCTGGTTCAAGGCGGCTTGGGCTTCCGGGTTCCAGTCCCGCCCCCAACGACATCCAGCCCACAGACGTGATTTTGCGTCAGTTGGCCTTATTAAGCCCCCCTGTGGGCTTGCCGGCCAATTAGGATGACGTCATTTGATGATGCGTCACTGCCGGTTTTCTTAAAGGGATCACACACATTTTTTTTGACAGCTGATTTCTTAGTGTTTGACAGCATTGAGGTGCTGCCAACACTGACAATCACTGTACAAAGGTGAGCTCTTACACCCAGGCTCTCCAATGACTCCCTCCTTAGGCTAGAACAGATGGCAGCTGCAGGTAAGGTTATAGAAGCAATCTATCACTGGTGAGAGAGGTTCTCTCAATGAGGTGGGATTACACATACAAATCAAAATGTGTTACCTACAGAAAAGTGTAAATGCATTAAAAATTAATTTCCCAACATTTTCTTACCTCTGAAACTCACCAGTGCACCATTGGATCCTTCACACCAATTCTGCAGCTGTCATCAATGCATAAACATTACAGTAGACCCACAGCACACCACATTTACCTGGCGTGATGTCCGGACATCAGGAAGCCTGCAGTAGATGTGTCAAAATTGGAAAAAGCCTGTTAACTGCCTGTTAACAAATTGTTAACAAGCAGTTAAGTGGCTATAATCCTCTTCCTGCTGCTAGGTGTTGGGTCCATGGGCAAATTGGGGACCCAACACTTGGGAAGATTGATTGGAGGCGGGTTGACAGTGGGTTTCTGACCCGCTGTCAATCTTTGCGATTTTGCCAGATGTCCCACCTCCAAACCCTCCCCCTGAGCGCTGGCAAAATTCCAGCCTCGGTGTCTCGGCCACCACAAAGGGCCAAATGGGGAGAAGGTTTTGAAGCAAGGGATTGTGACATACAGCCCTGGGCTTGGAAGTGGAAATTAAAATATGCAGGGTATCACTTTTGACAGTTAGAATAGTTAGAAAAAATGGTAATGCCAAAAGATGTAAGTCAGCCTCCAAAAGGGACAGGCGTGGCTTATAAACTTTCCCCATATTTTCAAGGAGAGAAGTGAGATTGAGCGAAGAAAGTGGGATTTTCTTTTGCTGTTAACAATTTGTATTTAGTCTTTTCTCACTAAGTGTTATCAGTCCACCTTCGAAAAGATCAGAGATGTGCACGTGACAGCATGTGCAAAAGACATGGGGGTAATTTGAACTTTTATTGCCAAGTGAAACACGGGTGATCATGAATTGGCAGCCTGTTTTACACCCCGTCCAATTTTTTGACTTCAATGGAAAAGATAATCAGTCGGGCTGTAAAACTGATGGTTAATTCACTATCACCCATTTATCACTTGGCAATAAAAGTCAAAATTACCCCCCACCCCGATATCTAGTTCAAATCATAAGGGGGTCCCTGAATTATGCTACAATATTATCAGATATTAGGCAGTTTGGGCACACCCCTGAACATAAGACATTCATGGGAGAATATCTAAGTGTAATGTATACAACATTGAAGGGACTACTTTGTTTTGCGGATGTACATCCTTAGTTGCGAGCGTATATAACAGACGCGTATCGATTTGTATAGACAGTGCCAAAGTTCCAGTTACCCAGTAAAGATCGCTTGAAGTTACTCTCAGTCTCTGCTGCTTTATTATTTTATGTAGTTGTGTATAGCGGTACAAACACAACAAATTGGCGACGAGAATTATGAACCTACGTCTTCCTATTCTGGCATCGCATCCAGAGGACACCGAAATTTGGAAGAAAGGAGCGAGAAGGTAGAGAAAACGGAGCATGCTTGCTAAGCTAGGCAGGGGATACGTAAGTCAAGTGAAAAGTGCACAGGACTTGCATGACGCTAGCTAACTAGTAAAGAAAGAAAAACGGGTTTGGAAAAAAAATGGCGATGATTGGCACGATAGCAGCATTTGATAGCAGCATTGAAGACTGGGCAACTTACATTGAAAGAGTGGAGTTGTACCGTGAGGCTAACGGAGTGGAGGTAGAAAAGAAAGCCATTGTTTTGCTGAGTGTTATGGGCGCAAAGACACACGGGCTGCTACGTAGTTTATTAACCCCTGAAAAGCCAGCAAACAAAACATTCAAACAAATAGTGGACACACTCCAAGACCATTTAAGCCCCAAACCACTGCTCATACCCGAAAGATTTAAATTCCATAAACGGAACCAGTGCAAAAATGAAAGCATTTCTGAATATTTGGCAAAGTTGCGCAAATTATCAGAACATTGCCAATTTGGAGTGGGCTTATCAGACGCATTGAGGGACAGATTTGTGTGTGGCATGCAAAGTGAAAGCACACAAAAGAAGCTCCTGTCTGAAAAAGACCTCACATTGGAGAAGGCTCTGAGTATTGCAATATCAATGGAAGCAGCAGCATGTGGCGCTTTAGAAATTCAACAAAAATCCCTGGAATATTCAACTAATAAAATGTCACTGAAACAAGAAAAGAAGTGCTATCGCTGTGGCAAAATGTCACATGACCACAATGACTGTTGGTTTAAAGATAAAGATTGCAGACAATGTGGCAGACGAGGGCACATTGAAAGGGTCTGCAAAGCAAATAAGAAGCTGAAAACTGATACAATACAGAGTAACAAAAAAGTACATCAATGTTTTTTTGTCTGTGTTTTGTTTTTCATACAGACCCCAGCATCTGCAACATTTGACCCCTTGTGACCCCACCTCATTGTTCTTTGATGTAATGTTTTCCTGACTGACCTGTTTGGACACCATTCACACCTTTGATTGCTGTGATTATCTCTCTGCCAAGGTGTGATAAATGGCAGTTAAAAAGATCACCTGTAATCATCTTGCATTATTCTCTGACTATATAAGCTGTGTCTTTATGCATCTCTCCACTTCACCTGACGAAGGAGCAGCACTCCGAAAGCTTGTGATTTCAAATAAAACTGTTGGACCATAACCTGGTGTTGTGTGACTTCTTACATTTGTCCACCTCAGTTCAACACTGGCATCTCCACACCATTTCAAAGATAGATACAAGAAGGTACACCACGTGACTGGAGACAGTTCAGATAAAGAAAAAAGTGACACAGACTCAGAGGAAGAGGATCTGGCTTGTCTAAAACTACACAGTGTGACAGAGACAGGGGATCACAGAATAATATGGGTTACTCCAGAAGTGGCAGGAGTTAGGCTGAAAATGGCGTTGGACACAGGCTCAGCTTTAACAGTGATCTCTGTACATGACTACAAACGACTGTTTTCACACATACCGCTAAGGCCAACTAAAGTACTGTTAAAGACATACACAGGACAAAGAGTGTGCCCCAAAGGTAAAATAAAAGTGACAGTGACATACAAAGAAAAAAAATACCGCAATTGAACCTCTATGTAGTGGAAAATGGAGGACCACCATTGCTGGGACGCGAATGGCTCAGGAAATACAGTTGGAGTGGCACACCATCCAAGCACTGTTTGTGTCAGCAAAGGAGGACAGCAACGCCACTCCTGAGAGACTGTCACAAATACTCTCTGACTCTCAGGAAATGTTCAAGAAGGGAATAGGAACACTTAAGGGCATGAAAGCAAAAATTAAGATTGAGGAGAACGCAAATTCAAAGTTCCACAAGGCCAGACCAGTGCCTTATGCAATTCGCCCTTCAGTAGAAGCAGAGCTGGAGAACTTGGAGCAGTTAGGGGTCCTGTCCAAGGTGGATTGGAGTGAATTGGCCACACCTATAGTTCCAGTGATGAAGAAAACCTCCAGCACAAAACCAGGAAAGCCAAGAAAAGTGCGCATCCGCGGAGACTTTAAAGTGACTGTTAACCCAGTACTCCACACAGTACAGTACCCATTGCCTCGCATTGAGGACATCTTTGCTTCCCTGTCAAGAGGGGAACGCTTCACAAAGATTAACTTGGCCCAGGCCTATCTCCAAATGGAAATTGATGATGCATCAAAGAAGTACCTGACAATAAATACGCACAAAGGCCTTTACCAGTACAATCGGCTGGTATTCGGAATAGCATCAGCTCCTGCAATCTGGCAAAGGGCAATGGACCAAGTCCTGCAGGGGATCCCAGGTACTCAGTGTTATCTTGATGACATCATCATTTCTGGCGAGAATGACAACGACCACCTTTCCAACCTCGAACAGGTGCTCATCAGGTTACGGGAGTATGGGCTCCGAGCGAACCGAGACAAGTGTGAGTTTTTCAAAAAGGAAATCTCATACTGTGGACATGTGATTGACAAGGACAGTTTACACAAGTCTCCAGACAAGATTGAAGCTGTGATTAATGCACCAACACCTGAAAATGTGTCTCAGTTGAGATCATATCTTGGACTGGTGAACTACTATCACAAGTTCTTGCCCAACCTATCCACAGTGTTACATCCACTAAATGCACTGCTACAGACAGGGTCACAATGGAAGTGGTGTGACAGCTGTGAACAAGCTTTTCAAGAGAGTAAAAGACTCATTACTTCAGAAGAGGTGCTAGCTCATTTTGACCCATCCTTACCTATTTGACTGGCATGTGATGCTTCACCCCATGGCATTGGTGCCGTGTTGTCACATAAGTTCCCAGACGGCTCAGAAAGACCAATAGCCTTTGCCTCAAGATCATTGGCTACAGCTGAACGCAATTATGCACAGATTGACCGAGAGGCCCTCAGCCTTGTGTGGGGAGTCAAGAAATTCAACCGCTACTTGTATTGTCAACAGTTTACACTGTTAACTGACCACCAGCCTCTCATTTCAATCTTCAACCCAAGGAAGGGCGTTCCAGTGATGACGGCACAACGGCTACAGCGATGGTCACTTTTCCTAGGGGCTCACCTGTATGACATTGAATACAAGGGGACCAAGCAACATGGCAACGCCGATGGTTTGTCACGTTTACCACTGCCGACTTCAGAGAGAACTACAACAGTTGACTCAGCAGAGGTATTTCACACAACAATAGTTGAGCAGCTACCAGTGAGAAACTCCCTCATTGAAAGAGAAACACGCAATGACCCTACATTGTCAAAAGTTTATGACATCACTGTGAAGGGATGGCCAGCGCATATGGTGACTCATTGTTTCCAGCATTCTCAGCTAGGAGGGAGCAGTTATCAGTGTGTCGGGGGACACTGATGTGCGGCTCACAAGTTGTGATTCCTCCTAAGCTTCGTAACCGAGTGCTAGATGAACTGCATGAAGGCCACTTAGGTATGGTAAAGATGAAAAGCCTTGCCCGTGGATACGTGTGGTGGCCGGGAATTGACAAACAGATCGTGGACCTGACAAAGAGCTGCTCAGGATGTCAAAAGGTCCAGAACGCACCACCACAAGCCCCTCTCCATCCATGGGAATGGCCCTCATCACCATGGCAACGTGTGCACATTGACTTTGCTGGACCGTTCATGGACTCCATGTTCTTGATTGCAGTCGATGCACATTCCAAATGGCCCGAGGTCATTAAAATGAAATTAACCACATCTGAAAAGACCATTTCAGTTTTGAGGACCATGTTTGCTAGAAATGGCCTACCAGAACAAATCTGCACAGACAATGGACGACAATTTGTCTCTGACGAATTCCAAGGTTTCATGAGGAAAAATGGAATCAAGCACTACACATCTGCCCCGTACCATCCAGCTACAAATGGCTTGGCAGAAAGATTCGTACAGACTTTCAAGAAAGCCATCAAAGCAATGTACAGCGAGAATCTACCACTGCAACACAAGATAGACAATTTCCTCTTTGCTTATCGGAACGCAGTACACGCAGCCACTAATCAGACTCCAGCGATGATGTTTCTGAACAGGAACCTGAGAAACATAGAAACATAGAAGATAGGAGCAGGAGTAGGCCATTCGGCCCCTCGAGCCTGCTCCGCCATTCAATGAGATCATGGCTGATCATCCAAACTCAGTACCCCGTACCTGCCTTCTCCCCATATCCCTTGATACCTTTAGCTCTAAGAAATATATCTAACTCCTTCTTGAATATATTTAAAGACTTGGCCTCAACCGCCTTCTGTGGTAGGGAATTCCACAGGTTCACCACTCTCTGGGTGAAGAAATTCTTCCTCATCGCTGTCCTAAATGGCTTACCCCTTATCCTTAGACTATGACCCCTGGTTCTGGACTCTCTGACCATCGGGAACATTCTACCTGCATCTAGTTTGTCCAGACCTGTCAGAATTTTATAAGTTTCGATGAGATCCCCTCTCATTCTTCTGAACTCCAGCGAGTATAAGCCCAATCGACCCAATCTCTCCTCATACGCCATTCCTGCCATCCCAGGTATCAGCCTGGTGAATCTTCGCTGAACTCCTTCCATGGCAAGAACATCCTTCCTCAGATAAGGCGACCAAAACGGCACACAGTACTCAAGGTGTGGTCTCACCAAGGCCCTGTACAACTGCAGCAGGACATCCTTGCTCCTGTACTCAAACCCTTTCGCTATGAAGGCCAACATGCCATTTGCCTTCTTCACCGCCTGCTGCACCTGCATGCTTACCTTCAGCGACTGGTGCACAAGGACACCCAGGTCTCGTTGCACTTCCCCTTCTCCCAATCTATTGCCATTCAGATAATAGTCTGCCTTTCTGTTTTTGACACCAAAGTGGATAACCTCGCATTTATCCACGTTATATTGCATCTGCCACGCTTCTGCCCAATCACCCAACCTGTCCAAATCATCCTGGAGTTTCTCGGTATCCTCCTCACAGCACATACGCCCACCCAGCTTTGTGTCCATCTCGCATGGATCTTCTTAAACCGAATGTACGTCGTGATGTAGAGAACAAACAGTTCAAACATTTGAATGCTAAGCCAACAAGAAGCTTCAGTGTGGGACAGTCAGTTCTTGCTCGTGATTTCCGGACGGAAAAGTGGCAACCAGGGACAATATCCACAAGAGAGGGACCACTGATCTATACTGTGGATGTGGGAGAGAATGTTTTGAGATGTCATGTGGACCAAATTCTGGATGTTCAGGTGAAAAACACCCCTATACCGCGCCTAGACTCACCTGACATGGAAACAGACACTCCTGATTCATCAGCATCAGCACCAGCCTCATCCACAGCTGAGAGCTCTACCTGTGCTGATAGCTCACCTGATGCAACTGTACCTGTACAGTCTCATTCCCCAAAGCAAAAGAGTCTGGAGAGACATTACCCAGAGAGGCAGAGGAGGCCTCCCCAGAGACTTGACTTGTAAAAGGGCTGTTGACAAAATAAAATGTTTTGTTGGAATTTGAATTTTGTTACTTTTAAGAAAACAAAAAGGTTACTGTAAAGACAGGCTCTGTGTGTTAGTTATAGAAATTTTGCGTTAATATACTATTAAACTAAAGGGGGGAGGAAGTGTAATGTATACAACATTGAAGGGACTACTTTGTTTTGCGGATGTACATCCTTAGTTGCGAGCGTATATAACAGACGCGTATCGATTTGTATAGTCAGTGCCGAAGTTCCAGTTACCCAGTAAAGATCACTTGAAGTTACTCTCAGTCTCTGCTGCTTTATTATTTTATGTAGTTGTGTATAGCGGTACAAACACAACACTAAGGTAGACCCAAAACGTTGTAACAAAACCCTTCACTTAACTGTTTGAACATATGCTGCAGTTTTATGTTGTAGGTTTATTTTTTTTTAAAGAATAAGATCCATTTATAAAATCCTTGTCTCATGTTCAGATATCTCCAAAACAAGTTGTGTCAGAATCTATTTTGTTCACAGTTAATAAATTTCAAATTCCTACATTACGTTTCTTACATTACAGCAGTGGCTACACTTCAAAACAGGTGACTCAACCATGGCTAACAAGGGAAATTAGGGATAGCATAAGATCCAAGGAGAGGACATATAAATTGGCCAGAAAAAGCAGCAAACCTGAGGATTGGGAGCAGTTTAGGAATCAGCAAAGGAGGACAAAGAGATTAATTAAGAGGGGGAAAATAGAATATGAGAGTAAGCTTACAGGGAACATAAAAACTGACTGTAAAAGCTTCTATAGATATGTGAAGAGAAAAAGATTGGTGAAGTCAAGCGTAGGTCCCTTGCAGTCAGAATCAGGGGAATTTATAATGGGGAACAAAGAAATGGCAGACCAATTAAATAAATACTTTGGGTGTCTCTTCACAAAGGAGGACACAAATAACCTCCCAGAGATGTCGGGGAACATAGGGTCTAATGAGAGGGAGGAATTGAATGAAATCAGTATTTGTAGGGAAATGGTGTTAGGGAAATTGACGGAATTGAAGGCCGAAAAATCCCCAGAGCCTGATAATCTACATAGAAACATAGAAACATAGAAGATAGGAGCAGGAGTAGGCCATTCGGCCCTTCGAGCCTGCTCCGCCATTCAATGAGATCATGGCTGATCATCCAAATTCAGTACCCTGTCCCTGCCTTCTCCCCATATCCCTTGATCCCTTTAGCCTTAAGAAATATATCCAACTCCTTCTTGAATATATTTAATGAACTAGCCTCCACCGCCCTCTGTGGCAGAGAATTCCACAGGTTCACCACTCCCTGGGTGATGAAATTCCTCCTCATTTCAGTCCTAAATGGCTTACCCCTTATCCTTAGACTATCACCCCTGGTTCTGGACTCCCCGGCCATCAGAAATATTCTTCCTGCATCTAGTCTGTCCAGGCCTGACAAAATTTTATAGGTTTCGATGAGATCCCCTCTCAATCTTCTAAACTCCAGTGAGTATAAGCCCAATCGACACAATCTCTCCTCATACGTCATTCCTGCCATCCCAGGTATCAGCCTGGTGAATCTTCGCAGTACTCCTTCCATGGCAAGAACGTCCTTCCTCAGATAAGGCGACCAAAACTGCACACAATACTCAAGGTGCTGTCTCACCAAGGCCCTGTACAACTGCAGCAAGACATCCTTGTTCCTGTACTCGAACCCTCTTGCTATGAAGGCCAACATACCATTTACCTTCTTAACCGCCTGCTGCACCTGCATGCTTACCTTCAGCGACTGGTGCACAAGAACACCCAGGTCTCTTTGCACTTCCCCTTCTCCCAATCTATTGCCATTCAAAAAATAATCTGCCTTCCTGTTTTTGCCACCAAAGTGGATAACTTCACATTTATCCACATTATAGTGCATTTGCCATGTTTCTGCCCAATCACCCAACCTGTCCAAATCAAACTGGAGTTTCCCGACATCCTCCTCACAGCATACCCTCCCACCCAGCTTTGTGTCGTCTGCAAATTTGGAGATATTACATCCAATTCCCTCGTCCAGATCATTAAAATATATTGTGAACAGCTGGGGTCCTAGGACCAATCCTTGCGGTACCCCACTAGTCACTGCCTGCCACTCGGAAAACGATCCGTTTATTCCAACTCTTTGCTTTCTGTCCGCCAACCAGTTCTCTATCCAAGTCAATACCTTGCCTCCAATCCCATGTGCCTTAATTTTGCACGCTAATCTCTTATGCGGGACCTTATCGAAAGCCTTCTGAAAGTCGAAATACCCACATCCACTGGTTCTCCCTTATCTATTTTACCAGTTACATCCTCAAAAAATTCCAGTAGATTAGTCAAGCATGATTTACCTTTTGTAAATCCATGTTGACTTTGTCCGATCCTGGCGCTGCTTTCCAAGTGCTCTGCTATTACATCTTTTATAATGGACTCCAGCATTTTCCCCACTACCGATGTCAGGCTTACCGGTCTATAATTCCCCGCTTTTTCTCTACCACCTTTTTTGAATAGTGGGGTAACATTTGCCCAGAAATTCTGGTCGGGGGCATGCCGCGGGTGCAAGCCCCCGACCTGCACTTACCTTGTGCGCCGTCAGTTGAGCTGTAGGGCTCCGTGGAATTCCGCTCCGGGGCCTGGCCCAGTTGCCGGCGTGCTGTGCTTGCGTGTCCCAGGGGCATAGATAGTGCGATGCGTCCCCTGGGATTACGTGAGCCATGGGCAGCCAATCGGAGGAGGGAAAAGCCCATTCATAAGATTGACAGGAAGACCTGTGAAAACTTATGAATACTACAGACCCCAAAATAGCAGTATAGCTTCAAATAAATTTTTTAAAAACATCACACTTTTTAAATAAACAATAAATTACATTAAATAACTATTTTAAACAATAATTAAATTTTTGAAAAAAATAATTTTATAAGAAAACGGGGCTAAAAATAAACTTACCTTGCTTTAAAGTATTTAAAAGTAATAAACCTGAGGAAAAAATGTTTTAATTTTAATTAATTGACCACTTACCTTGTAAAAAGCAGGCCTTACGCCTGCTTTTTAAATGTGTAAATCCTGCAGGCTTAACCTCACGCGAAAACCTGCAAAAAAAACTAAGTTCAAAGCGCACGCGCAGCCTCCCCTGCGCGCGCGTTCGACCTCTGAACCCCTTCGTTCAGAGGATCGGAAGTGCCAGCTTCCCGCGCATGCGCAGTGCATGCAGGAAACCGGCATTTCCATTCGGCCTACGGGTGAGTACCCCATGCGTACTCACCCATGGAGAGCCGAATTTCTGGGCCATTAGCTACCCTCCAATCCATGGGTACTGTTCCAGAGTCTATCGAGTTCTGGAAGATGACCAGCAATGCATCTACTATTTCTAGGGCCACTTCCTTAAGTACCCTAGGATGTACATTATCAGGCCCTGGGGAATTATCGGCCTTCAGTCCCATCAATTTTCCTAACACCATTTCCCTACAAATACTGATTTCATTCAGTTCCACCCTTTCATCAGACCCTATGTTCCCCAGCATCTCTGGGAGGTTATTTGTGCCCTCCTTTGTGAAGACAGAACCAAAATATGTATTTAGTTGGTCTGCCATTTCTTTGCTCCCCATTATAAATTCCCCTGTTTCTGACTGCAAGGGACCTATGCTTGACTTCACCAATCTTTTTCTCTTCACATATCTATAAAAGCTTTTAAAGTCAGTTTTTATGTTCCCTGAAAGCTTACTCTCATAATCTATTTTCCCTTTCTTAATTAATCCCTTTGTCCTCCTTTGTTGAATCCTAAACTGCTCCCAATCCTCAGGATTATTGCTTTTTCTGACCAATTTATATGTCCTTTCCTTGGATCTTATGCTATCCCTAATTTCCCTTGTTAGCCATGGTTGAGTCACCTTTTTTGTTTTATTTTTATGCCAAACTGGGAGGAACAAATTCTGTAGTTCATCCATTCGGTCTTTGAATGTTTGCCATTGCCTATCCACCGTCAACCCTTTGAATGACATTCCCCAATCAATCCTACCCAACTCGCTCCTCAGACCATCGTAGTTTCCTTTATTTAAATTGAGGACCCTAGTCTCTGAGTCAACTACTTCATTCTCCATCTTAATGAAGAATTCGATCATATTATGATCGCTCTGACCAAAGGGGCCTCATACAACAAGATTGCTAATTAATCCTTTCTCATTACATAATACCCAGTCTAAGATGACCTGATCTCTGGTTGGTTCCTCGACATATTGGTCCAGGAAACCATCCCATAAACACTCCAGGAATTCCTCCTCCACAGTATTGTTACTAATTTGGTTAGCCCAATCTATATGTAGATTAAAGTCACCCATGATGACTGCTGTGCCCTTTTTGCACACTTCTTTAATTTCCCTTTTAATGCCATCCCCAACCTCCGCCTTACTGTTTGGAGGTCTATAAACCACTCCCACTAATGTTTTCTTCCCCTTAGTATTTCTCAATTCTACCCATACAGATTCCACATCATCAGAGCTAATATCCTTCATTACAATTGTGTTAATCCCTTCTTTAACCAGTAATGCTACCCCACCTTCCTTTCCTTTTTGCCTATCTTTCCTGAATATTGAATACCCCTGGATGTTGAGTTCCCAGCCTTGGCCATCCTTGAGCCATGTTTCCGTAATCCCAACCAAATCATATTCATTTACCTCCATTTGCGCAGCCAATTCATCCACCTTATTACGAATGCTCCTCGCATTAAGACACAAAGCCTTCAGGCTTGTTTTTTTAACGCTCTTAGACCTATTAGAATTATGATTTACTGTGACCACTTTTGTTTTAAACCGCTGATTTCTCTGACTGCCACTTTTGTTTTTCTCCTTCCTATCTTTTGCTTTTATCCTTGTTTCCCTTTCCTCTGTCTCCCTGCTCAGGTTCCCAACCCCCTGCCATTTTAGTTTAAACCCTCCCCCAGAGCACTAGCAAACACTCCCCCTAGGACATCGGTTCCAGCCCTGCCCAGGTGCAGACCATCTGGTTTGAACTGGTCCCACCTCCCCCAGAACCGGTTCCAATGTCCCAGGAACTTGAATCCCTCCGCCTCTAGCCACGTATTCATCTGAAATATCCTTCTATTTCTACTCTGACTAGCACTTGGCACTGGTAGCAATCCTGAGATTACTACCTTTGAGGTCCTATTTTTTAATTTACCTCCTAACTCCCTATATTCCGCTTTTAGGACCTCATCCCGCTTTTTACCTATATCGTTGGTGCCTATATGCACCACGACAGCTGGCTGTTCACCCTCCCCTTCCAAGATGTTCTGCAGCCGCTCTGAGACATCCTTGACCCTTGCACCAGGGAGGCAACACACCATCTCGTTTGCGACCGCAGAAACGCCTATCTATTCCCCTTACAATAAAATCCCCTATTACTATAGCTCTCCCACTCTTTTTCCTCCCGTGCTGTGCAGCAGAGCCACCCCTGGTGCCAGGAAGTTGACTGCTGCTGCTTTCCTCTGATAAGCCATCCCCCCCAACAGCACTCAAAGTGGTGTATCTGTTTGAGAGGTGGATGTCCGCAGGGGACCCCTGCACTACCTGCCTGCGCCTAGTACTTCACCTGTTGGCCACCCATTCCCTTTCTTCCTGTGCAACCTGTACCTGCGGTGTGTCCAACTCTGTAAACGTGCTATTCACGATGTCCTGAGCATCGCGAACGCTCCAGTATGCATCCAATCACAGCTCCAGTGCCGTAATGTGGTCTGTCAGTAGCTGCACCTGGATACACTTCCTGCACATGTAGTTTTCAGGGACACAGGAAGTGTCCCTGAGTTCCCACATATTGCAGGAGGAGCATATCACGTGGCCGGGCTGTCCTGCCATGACTTACCCTTTAATTAATTGAATTTAAATTAAATCAATCAATCCCACTAATTACACTACAGTTAAATGGTTTACCAACAGTCCCTGCTACACCAGAGAGACCTTAGTAACTATAAACCACAGAGTTAAAGTTTAAAAAAGAGAGAAATACTCACCAACAAATCACTTACCTGCTTCCTCGTGACGTTACACTTTGATTACTTTTTACCTCTCTCCCCCGCTGTTGAATTGGTAAGCCTTGCCTCGCTGCTCCTTTTAAACCCGCCGCGCTCGCTGTTCCATACACAGGTCCGCTCTGGTCGGGCCTTGCCTCGTTGCTCCTTTTAAACCCGCCGCGCTCGCTCTTCCACTCGTAGGTCCGCTCTGGTCGGGCCTCGCCTCGTTGCTCCTTTGAAACCCGCCGCACTCGCTGTTCCACACACAGGTCCACTCTGGTTGGGACTCGCCTCGTTGCTCCTTTTAAACCCGCCGCGCTCGCTGTTCCACACACCGGTCCACTCTGGTTGGGCCTCGCCTGGTTGCTCCTTTTAAACCCGCCGCGCTCGCTGTTCCACACACAGGTCCGCTCTATATCCTAGGGTACTTCAGGAAGTGGCCCTAGAAATAGTAGATGCATTGCTGGTCATCTTCCAGCATTCTATAGACTCTGGAACAGTTCTCATGGATTGGAGGGCAGCTCATGTAACCCCACTATGTAAAAAAGGTGGCAGAGGGAAAACAGGGAATTATAGACCGGTAGCCTGACATCGGTAGTGGGGAAAATGCTAGAGTCCATTATAAAAGATGTAATAGCAGAGCACTTGGAAAACAGTGACAGGATCGGACAAAGTCAACCTGGATTTACAAAAGGTAAATCATGCTTGACTAATCTACTAGAATTTTTTGAGGATGTAACTGGTAGAATAGATAAGGGAGAACCAGTGGATGTGGCGTATTTGGACTTTCAGAAGGTAAGCATGCAGGTGCAGCAGGCGGTTAAGAAGGCAAATGGTATGTTGGCCTTCATAGCGAGAGGATTGGAGTACAGGAGCAAGGATGTCTTGCTGCAGTTGTAAAGGGCCTTGGTGAGACCACACCTTGAATATTGTGTGCAGTTTTGGTCACCTTATCTAAGGATGGATGTTCTTGCCATGGACGGAGTGCAGCGAAGATTCACCAGACTGATACCTGGGATGGCAGGAATGATGTATGAAGAGAGATTGGGTCGATTAGGCTTATATTCACTAGAGTTTAGAAGAATGAGAGGGGATCTCATTGAAACTTATAAAATTCTAACAGGACTAGACAGACTAGAAGCAGGAAGGATGTTCCCGATGGCGGGGGAGTCCAGAACCAGGGGTCACAGTCTAAGGATAAGGGGTAACCCATTTAGGACTGAGATGAGGTGGAATTTCTTCACCCAGAGAGTGATGAACCTGTGGAATTCTCTACCACAGAAGGCAGTAGAGGCCAATTCATTAAATATATTCAAGAATGAGTTAGAGATATTTCTTAAGGCTAAAGGGATCAAGGGATATGGGGAGAAAGCAGGGACAGGGTACTGAATTTGGATGATCAGCCATGATCTCATTAAATGGCGGAACAAGCTCGAGGAGCCGAATGGCTTACTCCTGCTCCTATCTTCTATGTTTCTATGTTTCTAAAAAGTACTTCATTGGCTGTAAAGCGCTTTGGGACGTCTGGTGATCATGAAAGGCGCTATATAAATGCAAGTCTTTCTTTTCTCTTTCTTTCAAATGTTAGAAGTTTAGTTGGCTGTTCAGTATGTTGAGATAATTATTGTAACAGTGAATATCTGTTCTGGACTTCATATATGATGCTATGTCACTCATGTCTACTTTATTATTAGCAGAGCCAATGAGAATAGAAAGCCTGACCTGTCCTACTTATGATCACGTGGCATAAAAGGCCAACTAGAAATGTGTTGAGTAGGTAACCCAACATGTCCCACCTACACAAGATGATGCCACTTTAAATGGGACCAGATATTTACATTTCCCTGCCTGGTGCCAGCACTCTTGTGCACTTCAGTGATACAAGTGTTATATTTCCAACATGTACCTTTTATTTTTAATTTTGGTATTGATGGTAAATTTTAAATAGATGTAAAATCAGCATGCTTGTACAGTAAAAGAGTAGTAGAGGCTCCTTGGCAACCATTTTGTCATTTGTTCTCAAGTGAATTGAATGCATGGAGCACAATCATTTTCTTCACAAAATAACTTTAACATATGGCTGGACTCCTGTCTTGATGGTGAATTTAACTGTTATGAAGTATGTGTTTTCATCATATGCTTTTACATTTACTTTACGCACCTATAAAACTAGCATGTTTTATGGGCTGGTCTCTGTCATCTTTGTTACTGCCGGAAAGAAGGGAAGTTGGCTAACTCGATGCTTGAAATGCTGTTTTGCTCTAATCTTAACCAGCAGACCATTCCAGAGTCATGCTTTCTAGCAATGGCGCTGGAGGGACAGGCAATTGGACCCTTGGACACAGCAGCCCTTTAGGCCATCAGCAAAGTTCAAATATAGTTTTCAATGTATCACAAGATTGTAAACAACATTGGGGGCGATGTTCAACCTGAGCGCACATCGTGATGAGTGTTGGGAAGGAGCGCTCTCGCTGCCCACCCGATGGCCCCAGTGGAAGACTCGAACCGTTTACGTGGTCAGGCCTCATCTAAGTACTATGGTAAGCTGCCAGCTCTCAGTGAGCACAGACAGGCAGCTCGCCGTTGGTGGGGGGTGCGGCAAATCCGGTGGCTCATCCATGAAGCTGAACTGGATGCCAGGCCATGGGAGAGAGGGGTTGGCAATCTAGGGGGCCATGCTGAGCAGCCAGCATCAATCTGGAAGATTTCTGTGGGCCTAGGGAGAGCATTTGTGCTCCTCCTGGCTTCACAGAAATCATTGTTACAAAACATTTGGGTCCATTAGCTAAGAGGCCTCCGTTGGTCAGGCCACTCGATGCCTGGCATCAATGGGTGGAGCATGCACAGTGAAGCAGGATCCTACAACCAGCGTAGGACCCTGATTTTAGTATTTTAATAAGGCTCAAACTAGTCACCCATTCCAAGCCCACTCAAAAATCAAGCAGAGCAGGCCTTGGGAAGCCAGTGGGTGGAATCTTGTCTTTTTTTTTACAATTTTCAACTGCCTAGCGCTCCAATTTTCAGTGAATGGACTTGGTGGAGTTGAAAATCACCCCCATTATGTCAGATTCAGCCCAGTTTTAAAAACAGTTGGCACTCTGTAAGATGCGCTCTTTTTTTAAATCAATCTTATGAAGCATGTATAACGGGACAAACGTTATAATAAATAGCTGAGGGATGCAAGCGGAGAGGTGAAAGTTTTAAAATACATGCTTTGCAGCCTTAGAAATACTGTCAAATATTTATTTGCTTTTTATAACTTGTTCCTATTTATGTTGAAAATACATTTTTTGAAATGCATTTTGGAATTATTGGGTAACTCATTTCATCAAATCTGCAGATAGAGGCCCCGCACCTATTTGTTAACTAATGACCTCTGTTGGAAGGTTTATGTGTGTGGGAATACCGGGCGAGGGACACCGGGCGAGGGACGCCGGGCGAGGGACTCCGGGCAGGGGACACCGGACGAGGGGCACCGGGCGAGGGACACCGGGCGAGGGGCACCGGGCGAGGGACGCCGGGCGAGGGACGCCGGGCGAGGGACTCCGGGCGGGGGACACCGGGTGAGGGGCACCGGGCGAGGGACACCGGGCGAGGGACGCCGGGCGAGGGACTCCGGGCGGGGGACGCCGGGCGAGGGGCACCGGGCGAGTGGCACCGGGCGAGGGATACCGGGCGAGGGACACCGGGCGAGGGGCACCGGGCGAGGGGCACCGGGCGAGGGATACCGGGCGAGGGACACCGGGCGAGGGATACCGGGCGAGGGATTCCGGGCGAGGGGCACCGGGTGAGGGGCACCGGGCAAGGGGCACCGGGCGAGGGACACCGGGCGAGGGGCACCGGGCGAGGGACGCCGGGCGGGGGACACCGGGCGAGGGGCACCGGGTGAGGGGCACCACGCGAGGAACACCGGGCGAGGGAGACCGGGCGAGGGACACCGGGCGAGGGGCACCGGGCGAGGGGCACCGGGCGAGGGATACCGGGCGAGGGACACCAGGCGAGGGAGACCGGGCGAAGGATTCCGGGCGAGGGAGACCGGGCGAGGGACACCGGGCGAGGGATACCGGGCGAGGGGCACCGGGCGAGGGAGACCGGGCGAGGGACACCGGGCGAGGGAGACCGGGCGAGGGACACCGGGCGAGGGGCACCGGGCGAGGGGCACCGGGCGAGGGACACCGGGCGAGGGGCACCGGGCGAGGGAGACCGGGCGAGGGAGACCGGGCGAGGGAGAACGGGCGAGGGACACTGGGCGAGGGACACCGGGCGAGGGAGACCGGGCGAGGGACACCGGGCGAGGGAGACCGGGCGAGGGAGAACGGGCGAGGGACACTGGGCGAGGGACACCAGGCGAGGGAGACCGGGCGAGGGAGACCGGGCGAGGGACACTGGGCGAGGGGCACCGGGCGAGGGAGACCGGGCGAGGGACACCGGGCGAGGGGCACCGGGCGAGGGACACCGGGCGAGGGACACCGGGCGAGGGAGACCGGGCGAGGGAGACCGGGCGAGGAAGAACGGGCGAGGGACACTGGGCGAGGGACACCGGGTGAGGGAGACCGGGCGAGGGAGAACGGGCGAGGGACACTGGGCGAGGGACACCGGGGGAGGGAGACCGGGCGAGGGACACCGGGCGAGGGACACCGGGCGAGGGAGACCGGGCGAGGGGCACCGGGCGAGGGAGACCGGGCGAGGGACACCGGGCGAGGGAGACCGGGCGAGGGGCACCGGGCGAGGGACACCGGGCGAGGGACACCGGGCGAGGGACACTGGGCGAGGGACACCGGGCTTGGGAGACCGGGCGAGGGGCACCGGGCGAGGGACACCGGGCGAGGGACACTGGGCGAGGGAGACCGGGCGAGGGACACCGGGCGAGTGGCACCGGGCGAGGGGCACCGGGCGAGGGACACTGGGCGAGGGAGACCGGGCGAGGGACACCGGGCGAGGGACACCGGGCGAGGGGCACCGGGCGAGGGACACCGGGCGAGGGAGACCGGGCAAGGGAGACCGGGCGAGGGAGACCGGGCGAGGGGCACCGGGCGAGGGAGACCGGGCGAGGGAGACCGGGCGAGGGGCACCGGTCGAGGGAGACCGGGCGAGGGACACCGGGCGAGGGGCACTGGGCGAGGGACACCGGGCGAGGGACACCGGGCGAGCGACACCGGGCGAGGGGCACCGGGCGAGGGAGACCGGGCGAGGGACACCGGGCGAGGGACACCAGGCGAGCGACACCGGGCAGGGGACACCGGGCGAGGGGCACCGGGCGAGGGACGCCGGGCGAGGGACTCCGGGCAGGGGACACCGGACGAGGGGCACCGGGCGAGGGACACCGGGCGAGGGGCACCGGGCGAGGGACGCCGGGCGAGGGACGCCGGGCGAGGGACTCCGGGCGGGGGACACCGGGTGAGGGGCACCGGGCGAGGGACACCGGGCGAGGGACGCCGGGCGAGGGACTCCGGGCGGGGGACGCCGGGCGAGGGGCACCGGGCGAGTGGCACCGGGCGAGGGATACCGGGCGAGGGACACCGGGCGAGGGGCACCGGGCGAGGGGCACCGGGCGAGGGATACCGGGCGAGGGACACCGGGCGAGGGATACCGGGCGAGGGATTCCGGGCGAGGGGCACCGGGTGAGGGGCACCGGGCAAGGGGCACCGGGCGAGGGACACCGGGCGAGGGGCACCGGGCGAGGGACGCCGGGCGGGGGACACCGGGCGAGGGGCACCGGGTGAGGGGCACCACGCGAGGAACACCGGGCGAGGGAGACCGGGCGAGGGACACCGGGCGAGGGGCACCGGGCGAGGGGCACCGGGCGAGGGATACCGGGCGAGGGACACCAGGCGAGGGAGACCGGGCGAAGGATTCCGGGCGAGGGAGACCGGGCGAGGGACACCGGGCGAGGGATACCGGGCGAGGGGCACCGGGCGAGGGAGACCGGGCGAGGGACACCGGGCGAGGGAGACCGGGCGAGGGACACCGGGCGAGGGGCACCGGGCGAGGGGCACCGGGCGAGGGACACCGGGCGAGGGGCACCGGGCGAGGGAGACCGGGCGAGGGAGACCGGGCGAGGGAGAACGGGCGAGGGACACTGGGCGAGGGACACCGGGCGAGGGAGACCGGGCGAGGGACACCGGGCGAGGGAGACCGGGCGAGGGAGAACGGGCGAGGGACACTGGGCGAGGGACACCAGGCGAGGGAGACCGGGCGAGGGAGACCGGGCGAGGGACACTGGGCGAGGGGCACCGGGCGAGGGAGACCGGGCGAGGGACACCGGGCGAGGGGCACCGGGCGAGGGACACCGGGCGAGGGACACCGGGCGAGGGAGACCGGGCGAGGGAGACCGGGCGAGGAAGAACGGGCGAGGGACACTGGGCGAGGGACACCGGGTGAGGGAGACCGGGCGAGGGAGAACGGGCGAGGGACACTGGGCGAGGGACACCGGGGGAGGGAGACCGGGCGAGGGACACCGGGCGAGGGACACCGGGCGAGGGAGACCGGGCGAGGGGCACCGGGCGAGGGAGACCGGGCGAGGGACACCGGGCGAGGGAGACCGGGCGAGGGGCACCGGGCGAGGGACACCGGGCGAGGGACACCGGGCGAGGGACACTGGGCGAGGGACACCGGGCTTGGGAGACCGGGCGAGGGGCACCGGGCGAGGGACACCGGGCGAGGGACACTGGGCGAGGGAGACCGGGCGAGGGACACCGGGCGAGTGGCACCGGGCGAGGGGCACCGGGCGAGGGACACTGGGCGAGGGAGACCGGGCGAGGGACACCGGGCGAGGGACACCGGGCGAGGGGCACCGGGCGAGGGACACCGGGCGAGGGAGACCGGGCAAGGGAGACCGGGCGAGGGAGACCGGGCGAGGGGCACCGGGCGAGGGAGACCGGGCGAGGGAGACCGGGCGAGGGGCACCGGTCGAGGGAGACCGGGCGAGGGACACCGGGCGAGGGGCACTGGGCGAGGGACACCGGGCGAGGGACACCGGGCGAGCGACACCGGGCGAGGGGCACCGGGCGAGGGAGACCGGGCGAGGGACACCGGGCGAGGGACACCAGGCGAGCGACACCGGGCAGGGGACACCGGGCGAGGGGCACCGGGCGAGGGACACCGGGCGAGGGACACCGGGCAGGGGACACTGGGCGAGGGGCACCGGGCAGGGGACACCGGGCAAGGGGCACCGGGCGAGGGCATGATGAGTCAGTCACAGTGGTGATGCATTTATGAATGAGTAGCCTGCCAATACTCGTTGTCTTTACTCACTTGGGTGAAGTAGTATTGGCTGCTGACACCTGTGTGATCATACTCCAGCCAGAGTCAGAGCCCTCTCTGAAGAAAGGGTAGAAAACTGGTGGATAAAATGGGCCTTACATTCCTGGACGTCCGCTGGCCTGTTCCGCATCAAGGAAAAATTATCACTTTCCATTGCGATCTTTTTTTTTTTTTTTCGAACCATCAACCTGTAACTTCACAGCAGGCTGGACTGTTCCTCCGAAGGATTCACCATTTGAGCCCATCATCCTACCCTTAATGTACAAAGATATAGAAGCTCGAGGTTATCCGTAAGTGTCCTGAAAATGGGAAATTGTTAGGCTTCTGGAAAAAAAATGTACTCAAAGCCCGCACACAAGTTCTGCTGCATTGCAGTTTCCCTTTTAAAGTTCTGCACATCATACCCATCGTATTTTGATGACACAAAGATTTTGCTTAATGTTTTGAAATATCCCTTAATGTTTTGAAATATCCCCAGATCTAGTAATTGGCAGATGTCCTTCAATCAAGTACTCCCTAAGCCTGATTGTTATATGAGGAATCTGGGATGTAATGATGGTGAATGATCCAGTTGGCCAGTGAAAATGGGTTCTTTCCACTTATAGTGGAATACTAGTGACTGTCATTGTTGCAGAGTAATAAATTAGAATTACTGCTTACAGCAAAACAGCGGTTATTTTTTGATTACTAAAGTGCTCAACGCTAAAACATAACTGTAGTTCCATTGTCATTTTTGGTGAAAAAAGTAATCACAGGGATTTCCGACAGCCACCTACTAAATATAGTTTACTGAGAAAAATAAATATTTTGTCATTTCCAGTGAAATGTTCTTGGAATACAGAGCAGATCTCAAAGGGTTAATATCTACAAAGTCCGCAACTCCTTGTTGTGTGCTGGACAGTGCCCCAAGGGCGTATATAAATGCATACTCAAGACTCCTTGTGATGCTGTTCTAAATCTCTGCACTTGATGCCATTAAAGACAATCTGCCAGCAAGCAATCAGATTGTAGGCTGATTTTATGAAGCCTGTAATTTGTTTTGTTAACACCAGCCATCTATTAGTATCATCTACATCTTAAATGTTGTAGTTAAGATTTTAATCAGGGCAGTATGCTGTGAAAGATATATGATGGTTTTTTTTTGCTGACACTAGCTATTAAAACTATCTACTGTTTAGACAGGTCACTCTGAGAATCTTTGCACGGAGGATGATGGTGGGCCATTTGGTTAAATACTATTTTTACCCTCGGTAGTTAATTGCTGTTTCCAACAGACGTAGCCAACAAACAAAGCCTAGAATGGATGGGTCAGAACGTATCACTGATAAGTTGCAGTTGCTATTAGTTGAAAGTGGACTCCATGAATCATGTATCACTTCATTTAAAAGCACTTTGTACACAAACACTTTTGTTGTCAGAACGCTGCTAGATTCCGCTATTTCCCGTACACAAGTCTTTTCAGGACAACAAATGCATTGGAAAAATTATGTGTGACAGTTGTCAGTGCATTAAAAAAAAATAGGTTTAGTCCAAAGATGTGCGAGTTAGGTTGATTGACTATGATAAATTGACCCTTAGTGTTAGGGGGATTAAATACGTGGGGTTACGGGGATAGGGTGGGATATGTGTTGGTGTAGGGGTTACGGGGATTGGGTGGGATATGTGTCGGTGCAGGCTCGATGGGCCGAAATGGCCTCTATCTGCACTGTGGGGTTTCTGTGATTCTGTGATTCAACCTTGGGAGAGATGCCTGAGCTTGTTATAGCTTACAATCCTACATGCATTATTAGTCAGTAGCTAAGATATAGATCAATATACATTTAATGTATATTGAATCTGGGTCGATATTGTTTGCAAAATGGAAGATTTAAGGAGGTAGGAACGACCAACATCATTACCTGGAAGCTTTTGCAACAAAACACCACAAATTATGACTTGTTTCTGGACACAGTAAACTTTCTAACCTGGGATATGAGTCACTCTTGGCAGAGTTGTATATCAAAACGTAGGAGAATAACAGTGTCTTGAAAGAATTCCAACGAGGTGATTTGGCAAGCACGCCTTGTTTCACAGTGAGAAACATTTGTTGCCGCGTCTGCTACACCAGGTAGGAGCAGTGAAGCCTGAACTGCTCTCAGACTTGCATATGGAGTTAGCATTAATAACTTTATTGAATATTAAATATCACATTCATGCAGGATCTGCTGTGCCAGAGAGGAAGTCAGTGGACCCGTTCCTGCTCTAGCCTTCGGGTAGTTATATTCACTGTCATTCTGCATATGCTGGGCACGTAAAATAAAAAATACACCGATTATATCACATCATGAAACAAAATATCTTTGCAACATAGATAACAATGATATGCTAATGGTGTAAGTTAGTCCTGATGACATCTGTAAGCTCAGAAATACATGTTGCAGATTAAGTTTTAGAGCATTCAATATCCTGTGTAGTTTTACAATACACATACGCTTCCCATCATTTAACATCTGCAAAACTGTGCTATATTTACAGAACTACTAATTCACAGCGCTTTCATAAAAGAACTTACCATTACATTTATTGTTGGGTGTCATACTTTAATGTTTATTTGTCAATATTATCGCCCTGATTTTGTGAATCAGGTAAAAATAGAGCACTTGCTGGCCCACAGCACAAACGTACATGCACCAGCAGCTCAGGTGGGTGAGTCATGCCAAATTTTGCAATGAGGGTCTCTCCGCCTCATTTTAGCAGACAACTGGCACAGGAAAAGCTTTCCCAGAGATCTTGGCCTGTAGCATACTTGCCAGAGAGCTTAGTCTATAGCACACTAGCCCAGAGCGCCAGGCCTATAACACACTTGTCCAAGGAGCTTGAAATCCTGCAAGACAGCAGGTCGTAAAGAGCTCCAGCAAAGGGAGATCAGTGGTGGTGGAAAAGTGGATGAATTGGCCACAACAGAGACATGGGAGAAATGCTGCTCCACTTTGCTGCTGTAGAGATAGAGGAGCTACTGCGGGAGATGCACCACAGAAGGTGGCTCCATTTGGGCTGAAGGCCACCCCCCAGTAAAAGCACAAGTACCAGTGGAGGGAGGTTACCTAGTCAGTCAATGCAGTCACCCAAGTACCTCATATCTGGCTACAATTAAGGAAGATGTTTGCTGATATTAGGAGCAAGGTGTGAGTATGCTCCACATTTTTACGCACATTTCTTGTGGGATCCACCATCCACAGGACAATCCTAATTTGGGAACTGCAACACTCTCTGGGAAGTACCATTTAAAGCACTGTGGTGTTATCAGCCATGAATATAGAGGAGTGCCCTGTTCTCCTAAGAGATATACACCCAGAGTTTTTTCAAATAATATAAGTACTGTGGATTGATGAAGACATCATGGCTGCTTTTTAGATAATGACCACTAACATACATGTTAATGTTTGCGTGATCAGATACCAGCTGCACAGTAATTCAGTACAAACCCTTTCTGTTCATAAAGGTCATGGGATTGCTTTGAAGAGCCCTGGTGCCCACATGGGTACCATGTCCATCATTTTACATTTGATCAAAGCATGACACCCAGTGAAAGCCATGGGGGTGATTTTCTCAGCCCCGAAGAGGCGGGTATGGAGGCGGGACTGCTTGGAAAATGGCAGAATTTGGGGGCGGGTGGCAAACCCGCCCCCAACCCGCCTCCATGCCATCTTCCCAGGAGGCAGGTTGCCGTCCCACACCAGGTCCCATCTCCTTGGAGGCGGGAAAGGATTAAAGCCTATTAACTGCCTGTTAACAGTTAGTTAACAGGCAGAAAATAGGATTAGGAAACTCTCTTTTAACCGGCACCTAAATAACCGGAACTCTCTGTTAACCGGCAAAATTCAGGAGTAGGTTCAGGTAAGTTTTACTTCATATTAGTGGCAGTTCCTGGATCTGTGGCTGTGTAACTGGGGTTCGTGCACTTGTTGCTAAGCAACAGGGACGCTTGGTCTGGGGCCGGAGTTCCTGCACATGTTGCTAAGCAACAGGGAAGCCTGGATTTGTTGCTGTGTACGGAGCTCTCGTACCTTTTAACTATACCTCTCTGTAATCCGGACTTTTTGATAAACTGGCACCATGCCGGTCCCGTTGGTGCCAGATAATAAAGAGTTTCCTGGTGTATCCTGCTTTTGCCCTCACAAGTGCGGGCTTCCCAAAGGCTCGAAAACCCACCAGGATCACCAAGGCGAGTAGTGGGTCTGCGGGGGTCGGGGGGGTGCAAAGGTGTGGTGTGAAGGTAAGTGATGGGTGCAAGAGTGTAGAGATGAGTATCTGAGATAAGTTCTAGGTGTTTTTAAAAGTGTACTTACCTTTGTTTCTTTCTGCAGGCTTCAGTTGGTTTGTATGCGGATGAGAGATGGCCGTTGCATTCTCAGATGCAACAAACATCTAATTTCTGTAAAAGAAAGAAGGTTGATGAGGGCTTGCACGTCATACGTTGACATGCTCTGCAACTGGCTTCCCCCTAATTGGCCTGCTAAGCCCACTGGGCAGGCTTAACAAAGTCAATCAGGGGAAAATCCCACTGGTTGGCCAGAAGCTGATGGAGGCAGGACTGAAACCCGGCAAGCAGTCCCACCTCCAAAAGCTTCCCATTGAGAAAATCGCCCCCATGTGTCCTGTCTAACTGATGCCTCCTTTCTACAGGAAACACGATGAAGGTGTTACCCCTTGAAAACATAGCTGTGGTCATTTGCTGGGCACATCTGTGTACTGCAGAGTGCCTGATGTGGCAGATGCCCCCTGGTGTGGCGGGGGGGTGAGGGTTTGAAGCATCTGGTAGCATGGAACCTTCATGCTGCGGTAACCTTTATTTCTATGGGGAATGCATCCCGAAGCCAGATGTTGGGTGCAGGCCATTACGCAGCAAATGACACAGCTCCAGCAGCTTGCCTTGTGAAGTGGAGGGGGCAAAATCAGGTCTCCTGCCCAAGTACAGGTGAAAGGGTCCATAAACGCAGGTAGCGATGGGCAGAGCCAAAACCCACATGGGATTAATTGCAACTGCATTTATTGGTCCCTCATAAACTCCTCTTCCTTACCCCTTGGCCAGGTGTGACATCAAAACCAGCAACAAAAGAGCACTGAGCTAAAGTAAAGTGGAAAAAAACAGGAAAAATTGGAGACCGCCCAGCAAAGTGCACGCAAATATTCTGCATTTCTGTTGCGAGTTCTCTATAAGTACTGTTCTGAGCTTTCTGAAACTTTTCAAATACCTGCCTATATTCTTCTGGCATTAGGTCTTAAACAGTAAGAATCGCTTATTTTACATAATCATCACATGGATCCACACCTAAAATTGCAGTAGGCTTTTTACCACTACCTCATGTTACCAGCCTCTCTGTTCAAATGTTTTTATTCCACTCATGATGGTTTGCGAACAATTCAGAAGACCTTAAAAATTCATTTATGTCATCCTATCTTCAAAATTTGGAATGAGATTAGATGAAGTAAAGGTATTCTGCAGGAAGTTATGGGCTGGCTCAACAAAATCCCCACTCATTGGTTTCACCGTCAATAGGTTTTTGTTCACCAGTTAAAGGGAATGTCAGTACTACTTCTCCTCCCTTTGAATCTGCGATGATGCTCCTCTTCACCCTTGTCATGTTGGTGTTGAGCCAACTTGTGCTTCCGCTTAACCTCCTCCTACTTATGTTACTGCTTTGCAGCATCCTGTTTAAGTCTTTCTAAGCCCTGGTAATTGGACTTTAATTTTAAAATTTACAGAGAAAATTTGACCTGAAATGATATTTATCTCTTAACTTTAACTACCGAACGTTTTTACAATTCAGGCTTCTTCCCAATATTTTCACTTGTGGAGTCGGTGGAGAGCAGGTGCACCACCCACCAGGAGGCCATGGGTTTCCGTCCTGTTTAACTTCCACACTAAATCCAGCCCAGGGGGAAAAGCAGATGAGTTCCTTCCAAGTGAACGAATCTGGGTGAGTCCTGGGATACCCTGGCAATTCCTCCACTTATGCTGCCATTAGGCGTAATGGAACTCTCCCCAGTGGAGAGCTGGCGAGTGTTCTGCTCAGTGCCTAATAAAAACCTCAGAACTTCTCTAAAGAATTAATTGTTTCCCACATTGCTTTTATCAGAACACGTGCCTCTGATGGACCCTTGCACGCACGGGTCACCTACAGCATGCCGGGGTCCTACTCTGCCACATTTCTAGTTTAGAGAGGGACTCTTGGAATTAGGCCCCCTTCCATCTTCCTTGGAGCAGATGTTCATGGCAGATGAGTGGCACAGTGTGTTGGGAAGTGGATGAGCCTTCTGCCTCAGCATGCAAGTGGATATTGGGGGAGTGTGCTTTGGTCCCCTCTTCCATCAGTGAGAGATTTAGAGGGAAGGTGAAAGGTATGCCAAGCCTGAATTTAGGTTACTTTGTGCTGCTGTTAGAAAGGGCAAAAAGGTGTGTAAAGATAAGGAAATATCCGATGTGAATATGTAGCTGGTTGGGGAGCAAGTCTGTGCAGTACATTGTTAAGAGATAAGTGCAGCAGTCAAACTTCTTCAAGGTGTTGAATTTCTTTCTCATTTGAAAGGATGACCTCTTTACTGCAGAAACTGTAATCAGCTACTTGGCCATCATTTGCCAGGCATCCTTGGCTGCACTCTCCTAAGGAAGCTGCTGCTCACATCCAAAATTGGCACCTCCTCTTGCCATCGCCTCCCTCAGCATGACCTCCAGGGCTCTCCTAGAAAAGGAAGAACTCCTCCCTCCCCTTGGAAGTTGGTAGATTCCAGGCTTATCTCAGCACAATGCGAAGCAGAATCAGACAATTTGTAGCCAACAGTAAGTGCAGGTACAGCTTTAGGGAGATACAAATTGCTCTGGGAGTGCACAGCTGTATGTAAGTGAGGGGGGCCACAGAAGAACCAGATAGGTCCCCTCCATGCACCAGAAATGGGGAATGCACTGGAGCAAATGCACTTGCATTGCCCATGCACCATGACACAATGGCAGCCTTTATATTGGTTATAGGTAAAAACAGCAAATTGTATTAAGCCCAGTACCATTGTTTTTAAATGTCCAGCTTAATTACATGGTATGAATCATAATCATAATAATCATAATCAACTTTATTGTCATTGTTAGTGCACAAGTGCAGTACAACGAAATGTAGGCTTGCGGCTCCCGACAGTGTATATTTTAATTAAGACATTTAGGCCTATAAATTCGGTGACGCCCCGCCAGCACGTTTGCGCCGGAAATTTAGCGCCCGCCGCCGAGCCAGTTGTGCCCGCCCCAAATTCACTTTCAGCGCCCCAAAGCGGAAGCGGGCGCTGGTACAGGGTGTGCCCGCCCCGCTTGGGGTGCTGAAAGTGAATTTCAGCGCTGCCGGTCCCGCTGCGCCACCCGATGCAGAGCGGCAGGCTGCTGTACTGCAGGCCTCCCCCTTCTCTTAAGGGGGAGGTGCCTGCAACGGCCGGAGCCCCGTTGAAAGTGCCGGCAAAAGAGCCCGGCACAACGGCGAAGTGCCGGGCTCCACGGAAACCAGCCGGCAATGCCGCGGGGGGGGTGGAGGAGGCCGGGGAAGGAGGTGCGGGCAGGCGGCCGCCGAAAAAGCGGCCGGCCGCACCTCCGCTTTAAATAGCGCCTCTAAGGCTGCAGCACGGCCAGGTTTTCAAAACGTTGTTAGCGGCCGCCAGGGAAGAGGCGGCCGCTACTGAAGATGGGGATCGGCGTGGTTTCAGGCGGTACCGGGGCGCTGCGCACACCGATGACGTCATCGGTGCCGGCGCAGCGCTACCGGCTTACGCCGATTTAAAGGCCCACCTAATTTCAGCGGCGACGCAACTTCCGGCGCAACCCACTCTTGCGCCCCTAAATGGGCGCAAACCCAAGGGAATTTCTAGGCCTTAACATTCAACATTCATTTGGCTTGTAATACATAAACATAAACATAATAAAGTGCATTGGCAGATGTGCAGGCTTTAGAGTTTATTTGTGGAGTTCAGTAGGATGACAGCCCTGGGAAAGAAGCTGTTCCTAAATCTGGTCGTTCGGGTGCGAATGCATCTGTAGTGTCTCCCAGATGGCAGGGGGGCGAACAAACTGTGGCTGGGGTGGGTAGGGTCTATGATGATGGTCAGTGACCTCCGTAAACAGCGTTTCTGGTAGATGTTCTCTATGGTCGGTAGCCGGGTGCCGGTAATGCGTTCTTTCCTTTTTTTGTAACTGGATTGTAGTTGCTGCAATGCAATGGTATATCTCCCAGCTCCACTGTTTGTTTGTAAGAATGTGAGCTCAGAAGTAAAGGAATTGTGGAGTATAGAATTTTTGCTCACACACGAGCAACTCAAACACCTCTTCTGGATACACTTCTATGGCACTGCCTACGCTACAAGCTTTATCCCAGGGTTATTCTACTACTGTATTGATTAGACCCATGGTAAAAATTTGTTATGTAAACTCTGCTGGTTTAGTTATTTTCTATAAACTTGGCAAAAGAACCAGAGGGGAGATGAGGAGAATTAATTTTACGCAGCAAGTTGTTATGATCTGGAATGCACAACCTGAAAGGGTGCTGGAAGCAAATTCAATAGTAACTTTCAAAAGGGAATTGGATAAATACTTGAAAAGGAAAGAATTGCAGGGCTATGGGGAAAGAACAGTGGAGTGGGACAAATTGGATTGCTCTTTCAAAGAGCCGGCGCAGGCACGATGGGCCAAATGGCCTCCTTCTGTGCTGTGACAGTCTGTGATTCTGTGAAATTAATATTTCCCTTCTCCCCATGGACTATTGGAATCAGTACCACATTTACACATAACTCCTATTGGGGCAGATGCTGTCACTGGAATTTGTATCCCATTGGTCTTCTTAGTTGACATAAAAAGCCAGCAGCATAATATGGAAAACTGTGTAATAATGCTCACATACAACCTGATGCATAATCTATTCTCAGTTGAACAGACTATAATCAGAATGCCCCATTGGGTCAGGAGTGAAAATAGGGCAGCCATGTCAGGGAACAATGCCTGTATCACCGAGCATACTTGTACACATGAGGACTTTGTCACCGATGTACCAAAATGTAGCCATTTGTACGCGTGGAACTCAGGCTGCCTTGTGCATTTCCCCATATACACACACAATTGTACTTGAAGGAGAATTAAAATTCAGAAGGTACATGTAAGCTACTATTTTGCACTGTTCTGATTTCAGTTAATTATAATTTAGTCACAAGCAAGTCTGATATTATAAATAGACATTATGGAAAAGTACCAGCACGTGTAGATTTTTATAATGGAAGTGTGTTAAAAGTATACACAATTCTAATTTTTTTTCTGGAATTTTAGATTTTTCAATGCTAAAATGTCACCCTTAGTTACACTTAAAAATCTATAATTGTACGTGATAAATTATGCATTAAGTAGTCAATTATACAGTCATGAGGACAAAAACAGGCAAATATTGAATAAAAGATAGAGGTGCCATAATTTACAGAGGAAAAGCTAATGAGTTTGGCACTTTGCTGCTGGAAAGAATTTAAAGATGGTTGATTTGAATCTTCCCTCAGTCTTCCATCAATAAAACAGAGACATGGTGAAGTTGAAAGCTGATCTGGGAGAGTCATGTTTTTATAATTGCTTTCTACCCTCAGGCAATAAAAATCCAGAGGGTCCCCATTGCTGGTGTTAATGCTAGTGCTGGCCAAAAGACCCAGTCAAAGCCTCGATACACCAATTAATTTGTTTATGGTTCTGATTCCTGCATTATGAACAATGGGAATTGTTTGGCTTCGTTTTAAATTATATAACCTGATTAAAGGTGATGGCAGCGGCAATATTATTTTATAATGTCAGGGAAATGGGGTATTATTTTGAAAAGGGGTATTGTATTCTTTGACTATACTCAGTCTAAAATGTACCATTTACCTTTTTGTTTAAAGTCGGTGCTTTCTACTTTTTTTTTCTGGCTGCTTAAATCCTCCAGACAGCAGACAGATTTTCTTGCTTTTCGTAGATTTATTTTTTGATGCAGATTCCTCCCGCCCCCACCCCCCAGACAAGTTTTTTTGATGCATAATAATAGATTCAACTGCAAAATCTTCATCTTTGTACCTTTTCAGAACATAAATGGCATCAGCAGCAGGCAATAGTTAGTTTGGTAAACAAATTCAAATATAACCCATTTTTTTAAATGACCTTTTTATTTCGAGGCGTGAATTTAAAGGAGAAGCCACACCGTGCAAACAGAAAATAGCAACATAAACCAGAGGAAAATAGAAAATAATATATGAGAGAGGACAAATATAATTTAAAGGGGCTGTGTCACCTTGCAAAAAATTCTTGCAACAGAGAAACCACATGGTCCTAGTTTAGCTGTACGTGGAGGGATCTAAGCTGATTCTTCTAATCGTGATGTGTTTGAACAGTCGCTGATCTGGAGTGCATCTTTGAAACTGCCCAAAAAAATGAGTCATTATCAAAACTTTGCCAGGAACTATGGCCACAGCTATGCTGAGAGTTTTCGAATTTGGCTGTGCGGATGTGCCTGATGTTTTTTTCAAGGCGGTACACCCCTCTAAATTATATATGTTCATTATATTTAAGGTGCTGTATGAGCTTAACAGAAAGTAGAGGGATGAAGTCTTTGCATGAAGAGATGAAGTAGATGAAAATTTCCTGAAGAGGTTTTGAACATTGGCCTGTATGAAGATCTGAATATTGTTTTCTTTGTTCCTTTCTTAAGTTCTTGTACAACTCTGATTACATTAATCCATATATGGTTACTTCTTGGCCCTGTCAGGCTTCTATTGTACATGGAAAGAATAGGCTAATCACAGACTCTGCGAGAACATGCTGCTTCATAGATCTGCCAGCAGGAGGCACCCTGAATATACTGCCCGATTTCTGCCATGCAGGAATACAGCACCTAGTCATCAGGGGCTTGAGACTAATTGCAGATTTCCCGGTGCATCTAATTAAGGTAACTGATTCCATTTCTAGCACATTTCAATGTGCATCTCCTGCCGCTAGATGACAAATTTTTCATGTAGGCACAGATGCACAGTCGCAGCTGCTGTGCCACGACTGGAGTCAGGCACCAGATAACAACAGTGCTAACCCCCCATCCATATTAACTATATGCTGCCTGTCGTTTCCACATTCTGTGAACTTTCCTTAACATGTTGAAGGCATAACACAGAGTCCAAGTGGTTTGCTTTGTTTCACAGTTTTTTTTAATACAACAGCTGAATGAACTACTAACTGGTCCAGATACCTGCAATGACTTTTACCAACAATTTTAATTTTTTAAAAAGGGACACCACAGTATCACAGTAATGGAAAATCAAATGCATTAGGGCAGATCGCCAAACAAGGAGTTTGATTCAACAACAAAAACTTGTCTTTATATAGCGCTTCTAATGTAGTAAAACATCCTATGGTGCTTCACAGGTGCGTAATCAAACAAAATTTGACACCGAGCCACATAAAGAGATATTAGGACAGGTGACCAAAAGCTTGGTCAAAGAGGTAAATTTTAAGGAGCAACTTAAAGGCGGCGAGAGGCAGAGAGGTGGAGAGGTTTAAGGAGGGAACTCCAGATCTTAGGGCCTAGGCAGTTGAAAGCACGGCCGCCAATGGTGGGACGATGGAAATTGGGAACGTGCAAGAGGCCTGAAAGGAGGAATGCAGAGATCTCGGAGGGCTGTGGGTCTGGAAGAGGTTACAGAGATAGGGAGGGGCGAAGCCCTGGAGGGATTTGGACACATGGATGAGAATTTTAAATTCGAGCCGTTGCGAGATCGGGAGCCAATGTAGGTCAGTGACCACAGGGGTGATGGTGAATGAGACTTGGTGCGAGTTAGGATACATGCAGCAGAGTTTTGGATGAGCTGAATTTTACAGAGGGTAAAAGGTGGGAGGCCAGCCAGCAGAGCATTGGAATAGTCGAATCTGGAGGTAACAAAGGCATGGATGAGGGTCTCAGCAGCCGACGGGCTGAGGCAGGGGCGGGGACCTGCTGAGTTCAAACCTTAAAGCACCTCATTTGGATCAACTCTGGTCCTTTCTGAATTAACTCAAGTGTTACTTCCTAAGTGCAGCAACAGGTGTTGCAAGAAAAACACCTGAAGCTGTTGTAGTATGTTGACTACACGGTTAAGGAATCTCAACTTTTGGCTTTTATTCATCTTTCTCTAACAAGCTGGAACTGAGAATGAGTGGCAATATTCTTTCAGAGTATTGACTTGCAGAACTACCCACTAAACATTCTGTACGGTGCAGGTCAAGATATCTTGTTTCTACATTTCTTCATAAGATCTGTGCTGCCACTCTAAATTCAATGGTGTATTGTTTGTATTGTCTAGTATCATGGTTTCCTATGGTCTGCAGTTAAAATAGCATCAACTTTGAGAAAAATATTATCAATGATTTAGTTTCATTAATGGTGTGAAATACAACACTTTAAAATGTACCATACTGTTTTATACATTTGATTTTTTTATTAAATTTTGTAAATGTTATGCTCATGAAGGTGAAAGGTGTCAAGGAATGGAACAGTTTGCTACCCAGTATAAACATCAAGCACTCCCAGATCAGGCATAGCATGCGTTACCTGCAGGGTAAAGCTCACAAAAATATGCCCTGACCCCCAGACCTCCTACTGCACCAATGTGGCAATTCTATTTCACGCACCGCCCAGACCTGTGGCCTGTCTGAATGAAATTGCCAATTCAGTGTCAATTAATGTAGAATTGTGGGCTGTTTTGTGCTGGGGAGTCACCCCTGCTAATAATTGGGTTTTGACCTGCTAAACTCATTTCACTTCGATCCCTCACAGCTGTCAGAGAGAGAAAACTTTCATCCTATCACTTTGGGCCAGTTTCAGAAATTTCGTGCACTGCCCAGGGAATCGCACCAATGCAAGTTAAATTTAGTGAAATAAACTATAGGTCCCATTGTACTCAAAACATCTGTACGCATATGATCAAAAGATTCTGCTAGTCCTTATTATTTGTCAGCCTTGGCTCACTGGTGGCACTCTCACTTCAGAGTCACGTAGGTCATGGGCTCAAGACTTGATTACCTAATTTAGGCTAACACTTCAGTGCAATACTGAGGAAGTACTGCACCGTCAGAGGTGCCGTCTTTTGGATTAGACATTAAATCGAGGCCCTGTCAGCCCCCTCAGGTGGATGTAAAAGATCCCATGGCACTTTTATCTGGTCATTTATCTCATTTCTGTTTGTGGGACGTTACTGTGCACAAATTGGCTACTGCATTTGCCCACATATATAACACTTAAAACATACTCCATTGGCTATGAAGCACTTAAGGACATCCTAAGGTTGTGTAAGGCACTATGTAAATGCAAGTTCTTTTTTTATAAGAGTTATCTGCCATCAAATCCTAATTTTACGTATGTATAAAGCATATTTGCGTTAGCTATGGCTCAGTGGTAATACTCTCGCCTCTGAGTCAGAACGTCATGGGTTCAAGCCCCACTCCAGAGCCCAGCACATAATCCAGGCTAATACTCCACTGTAATACTGAGGGAGTGTCTTTCAGATGAGATGTTAAACCGAGGGCCCACCTGCTCTCTCGGTGTGTAAAAGTGTTTTACTTGCACGAAAGAGCATGAATAACAGCTCCCATGGCACTATTTTGAAGAAAAGTAAGAGAGTTCTCTCCGGTGTCCTAGCCAATATTTATCTCTCAACCAACATCACTAAAACAGAGTACCTGGCCGTTATCCCATTGCTGTTTTTGGGACCTTGCTGGGTGCAGATTGGCTACCGCATTTCCTACATTACAACAGTGACTAAATTTCAAAAGCATTTTATTGGCTGTAAAGCACTGTGGAATGTCCTGAGGTCATGAAAGGTGCTATATAAATACAAGCTCTTTCCTTTCTTTCAAGTACAATTTACAGGATCAAATCATTGATTTACATTGTAAATGCTGAATAGAATTGAGCCCAGTCTGACACTTGAGGTAATTGCTTGTTTATTATCTTACATTGCTTGCCATTACACCTACTATAGCACATGCCATAGCATACTTAAATCATTGAGTTCAGAATAAAGGGAACTGAAAGTTCCACGAGAAAGATATATGACTGAAATATTAATATATATAAGAATGTTATCCAGGTTCACATTTATGTTAATGTCAAAAGTGAATGGCTATTCCATTAGATTAGTTGATGATTTTTTGAGATTTTTGATACTAATTCTACATTTGCGATTAATTCTATGCCTCCGTTGCTGGTGATCGCGGTCTAGATCAGGGTGTGCATGTTTAAATGACATAGTTACAAGCCGTGCTGTCTTCACCTATACTGTGGAGGACATACTGCACTTGCCCAACATGTTAGCTGTTAGTCATGCTCTTTCGTGCAAGTAATACACTTTTATACACCTTATCCAGAAGCTGAACCTAACTGAAGAAGTATGGGTAGAAATGACAGCCATTATAGATTAGAGAGCAACCAATGAAGGAGCGAAAGCTTTTTAAATTCAGATACGTAGATAGAAAGATATGTATGAGTATTTAAATGTAGAGACAAAGCAGGTATATGACATAGCAGGATGGATATGGGGAGATATAAAGAAAATATGAGGAAGGAAATAAAGGGAAAAGCCAAGGTGCTCCCCTCTTTTTCAGGCAGCTGGTAGTTAAAAAGCACCTCAGTGACTGCAGTGGTCTCCTTGTTGTTCTTCTTTCCTCCATCCTCCAGAAACTTTATCTGCCGCATGCATCTGGGTGCACACTAAATCCCACTTGGCCATCAACACAGAGGTCAGTGCAAAGCAACATGAAACAATTGCCTGTCTTTCTCTTTTTTTATGCTTTTTGTGTGATGAGTGTGATAGCAATACTTGGTTTGATAAGAACAAGGGTGTTATGCCAAGTGATGTTATCAGGCACTGATTCATTTTTTATTCATTCTCAGGATGTCGGCATCACTGGCAAGGCCAGCATTTATTGCCCATCCCCAGTTGCCATGAAAAGGTGGTGGTGAGTCGCCTTTTTGAATCGCTGCAGTCTGTGCGGTGAAGGTGTTTCCACAGTGCTGTTAGGTAGGGAGTTCAAGGATTTTGATCCAGTGACGATGAAGGAACGGCAAAATACGTCCAAGTCAGGATGGTGTGTGACTTGGAGGGAAACTTGGAGATGATGGTGTTCCCATGCACTTGCTGCTCTTGTCCTTCAAGGTGGTGGAGGTTGTGGGAAGCCTTGGCAAGTTGCAGCGTGCATCCTGTAGATGCTATACTATATGATTAACTATGCCATCCTCCTTCAATGCCTCTCCCCTGTTGTCCAGTTGAGTGCAACTGTCCTTGTCTGGTTCCACTCTTACCTATCCAGTCATAGTGAGAGAATCTCCTGCAATGGCTTCTATCCCTGTCCCTGCACCATTACCTCTGGAGATGCCCAAGTATTATTGGTCCCCTTCTATTTCTCAGCTACATGCTGCCGCTGGGCGACATCATCCTTGTTCACAAGATGTCTACTGTGTTTATCAATAGTGACTGCATTTCAAAAGGAATTAATTGGGTGTGAAATGCTTTGGGATGTCCTGGAGCCAAGAGGTTCTGGTAGAACTTGAAATGAGCATGAGTAAGCAGGTTAATGGTGAGTGGGTGCCACTTGATGACACTATTATTGGCTCCTTCCATCACTTAACGGATTATTGGGAGGGGCTGTTCACACAGTAATTAACAGGTTACATTTGTCCATTTTTGTGAATAGCATATACCCGGACAATATTCCACTTAGTTGGGTGGATACCAGTATCATAGCTGCATTGAAATAGCTTGACTAGGGGGTCCAGCTGGTGTTCCAGTGCACAGGTCTTCAGCATTATAGCTGTGATCTTGTCAAGGCATATAGAATTATAGAATCATAGAAATCTATGGCACAGAAGGAGGCCATTTGACCCATTGGGGGGAATTTTGCCGGTGCTCAGGGGCCAGGTTTGGAGACAGGGCCAGTGGCAAAATTGCAAAGATTGACAGTGGGTCCCGAACCTCTCTCACCAGTGACAGATCACTTCTGTAACCTCACCTGCAGCTGCCATCTGTTCTAGCCTAAGGAGGGAGTCACTGGAGAGCCTGGGTGCAAGGGCTCACCTTTGTACAATGATTGTCAGTGCTGGCAGCACCTCAATGCTGTCAAACACTGAAAAATCACCTGTCAAAAAAAATGGCGTGTGGCCCCTTTAAGAAAACCGGCCGATGATGCGTCATCAACTGACATCATCTGACATCGGCTTTCTCTTCATTGGCCGGCAAGCCCGCAGAGCGGGCTTAACAAGGCCAATTGATGCAAAATAGCGTCTGTGCATCGGACGTTGTTGGGGGCGGGATCAGAACCCGGAAGGCAGCTGTCCCGCCCCCAGGCCGCATCGAAAGACAAAATCCAGCCCATTCTGTCTGTGTTGGCCAAAAAAGAGCTATCCAGCCTACTCCCATTTTCCAGCTCTTGGTCTGTAGCCTTGTAGATTACGGCACTTCAAGTGCATATCCAAGTACTTTTTAAAAGTGATGAGCGTTTCTGCTTTTACCACCCTTTCAGGCAGTGAGTTCCAGACCTCCCCCCCCACCCTCTGGGTGAAAAAAGTTCTCCTCAACTCCCCTCTAATCCTTCTATCAACTACTTTAAATCTATGCCCCCTGGTTATTGACCTCTCTGCTAGGGGAAATAGGTCCTTCCCAACCACTCTATTTAGGCCTCTCATAATTTTATGCATCTCAATCAAGTCTCCTATCAGCCTCCTCTGATCCAAAGAAAACAACCCCAGCCTATCCAATCTTTCCTCATAGCTTAAATTCTCCAGTCCTGGCAACATCCTTGTAAATCTCCTCTGTACCCTCTCTAGTGCAATCACATCTTTCCTGTAATGTGATGACCAGAACTGTACACAGTACTCTAGCTGTGGTTTAACTAGTGTTTTATACAGTTCTAGCATAACCTCCATGCTCTTGTAATCTATGCCTTGGCTAATAAAGGAAAGTACCCCATATGCCTTCTTAACCACCTTATCTACCTGTCCTGCTACCTTCAGGGATCTATGGACATGCACTCCAAGGCCCCTCTGTTCCTCTACACTTCCCAAGTATCCTACCGTTTATTGTGTATTCCCTTGCCTTGTTAGCCCTTCCTAAATGCATTACCTCACACTTCTCTGGATTGAATTCCATTTGCCACTTTTCTGCCCACCTAATCAGTCCACTGATATCTTCTTGCAGTCTACAGCTTTCTTCCTTACTATCAACCACATGACCAATTTTTATATCATCTGCAAACTTCTTAAACAAGCCCCCAACATTGAAGTCTAGATCATTGATGTATACCACAAAAAGCAAGGGACAGAGTACTGAGCCCTGCGGAACCCCACTGGAAACAGCCTTCCCATCACAAAAACATCCGTCGACCATTACCCTTTGCTTCCTACCACTGAGCCAATTTTGGATTCAACTTGCCACTTTCCCTGGGATCCCATGGGCTTTTACTTTTCTGACCAGTCTGCCATGTGGGACCTTGTCAAAAGCTTTCACTCTCGTACCCTTGGAGACTTGGTGGTATAGAATGATGCTGCTGCTGATGTCCCACAACATCTCATTGATGCCCACTTTTGGGCTGGTAAAACTGTCCTCAGTTTGTTCCACTTAGTGCAGAAGTAACGTTATACTACACAGTGTCCTCACGCAATCGCCATTCCTTTCAGTGCCATCATGAACAGATGTGTTCGTGACAGGGAGGTTGGTGAGAATGAGGTCAAGTGGGTTACTTTCCTGTGTTGGTTTGCTCACCATCTGCACAGGTCCAGTCTAGCAGCTTTATGACCGCTTTCATGGATATTTTTCTGATAATGACCCGCAAATTATCTGCTTTACTAAATTTAGTTTCACAACTTGCCATGGTAGGATTTGAAATCACGACCTCCGGGTTGTTCAGTATCATAAACATTACTGTACCCACACTGGTATGACTTATATTAGGATCTTATAATGTTTTATTCATTCATGGGATGTGGGCGTATTGCCCATCCATAATTGCCCTTGAGAAGGTGGTTGTGAGCCGTCACCTTGAACTGCTGCAGTCCGTGTGGTGAAGGTACTCCCTCAGTGCTATTAAGGAGGGAGTTCCAGGAATATGACCCAGCGACAAAGAAGGTACGGCGATATATTTCCAAGTCAGGATGGTGTGTGACTTGGAGGAGAACTTGGAGGTGGTGGTGTTCCAATGCGCTTGCTGCCCTTGTCCTTCTAGGTGGTAGAGGTCACGGGTTTAAGAGGTGCTGTCAAAGAAGCATTGATGAGTTGCTGCAGTGCATCTTGTAGATGGTACACACTGCAGACACGGTGCGCCGGTGGTGGCGGGAATGAATGTTTAAGGTGGTGGATGGGGTGCCAATCAAGCGAGCTGCTTTGTCCTGGATGGTGTTGTGCTTCTTGAGTGTTGTTGGAGCTGCACTCATCCAGGCAAGTGGACAGTATTCCATCACACTCCTTACTTGTGCCGTGTAGATGGTGGAAAGGCTTTGGGGAGTCAGGAGGTGAAACACTCACCGCAAAATACCCAGCCTCTGACCTGCTCTTTTAGCCGCTGCAGTTAAGTTTCTGGTCAATGATAATTCCCCAGGATGTTGATGATGGGGGATTCAGCAATAGTAATGCCATTGAATGTCAAGGGGAGGTGGTTAGACACTCGCTTGTTGGAGCTGGTCATTGCCTGGCATTTGTGTGGCACGAAAGTTACTTGCTAATTATCAGCCCAAGCCTGAATGTTGTCCAGATCTTGCTGCATGCAGGCATGGACTGCTTCATTACCTGAGGAGTTGCGAATGGAACTGAACACTGTACAATCATCAGCAAACATCCCCACTTCTGACCTTATGTTGGAGGGAAGGTCATTGATGAAGCAGCTGAAGGTGGTTAAGCCTAGGACACTGCTCTGAGAAAAACCTACAGCGATGTCCTGGGGCTGAGTGATATGAAATTTGCAGATGTAAAGCTATATCCTAGCTCTGTGTGGTGCATTTTGTTGGTACAATATACTGCAATACATAGCACAAAAAGAAAGTAACTTTGAAGACATGGCTGTGGGCAACGTGTCCTTCTAACAATCCTCAATGGTCCGTAACCCCTAAAACTCGGAACTTTATTCACAATATATATTAATGATCTAGACGAGGGAACTAGATGTTAATATCTCCAAGTTTGCAGATGACACAAAGCTGGGTGGGCATGTGTGCTGTGAGGAGGATGCTGAGAAACTCCAGTATGATTTGGACAGGTTGGGTAATTGGGCAGATGCATGGCAGATGCAGTATAATGTGGATAAATGCGAGGTTATCCACTTTGGTGGCAAAAACAGGAAGGCAGATTATTACCTGAACGGCAATAGATTGGGAAAACGGGAAGTGCAACGAGACCTGGGTGTCCTTGTGCACCAGTCGCTGAAGGTAAGCATGCAGGTGCAGCAGGCGCTTAAGAAGGCAAATGGTATGTTGGCCTTCATAGCGAGAGGATTCGAGTACAGGAGCAAGGATGTCTTGCTGCAGTTGTACAGGGCCTTGGTGAGACCACACCTTGAGTATTGTGTGCAGTTTTGGTCACCTTATCTGAGGAAGGATGTTCTTGCCATGGAGGGAGTGCAGCGAAGATTCACCAGACTGATACCTGGGATGGCAGGAATGACGTATGAAGAGAGATTGGGTCGATTGGGCTTGTGTTCGCTACAGTTTAGAAGAATGAGAGGGAATCTCATTGAAACTTATAAAATTCTAACAGGACTAGACGCAGGAAGGATGTTCCCGATGGCGGGGAGTCCAGAATCAGGGGTCACAGTCTAAGGATAAGGGGTAAGCCATTTAGGACTGAGATGAGGAGGAATTTCTTCACCCAGAGAGTGGTGAACCTGTAGAATTCTCTACCACAGAAGGCAGTTGAGGCCAATTCATTAAATATATTCAAGAAGGAGCTAGATATATTTCTTACAGCTAAAGGGAGCAAGGGATATGGGGAGAAAGCAGGACAGGGTCATCATCGTACGTGTCTTCACACTGTTCCCTTTGGGGAACTGTATGAAGTGGTGGAAGGATTTCTGGCCGCGATTAATGCTCCTTCCGTGACCGTAACTGCAGTGTATGTACCTTTAGGAGAGAACTACTTTCACAGCTCCTGTATACTGTAGTACCGGCAGTGACCACACCTGTATATAAGCCTTGAGCATGCCTGTGTACCCCAGTCTTGAGACTACCCTACTCCAGTAAATACCTGTTGATTGTTAAGTTACAGCACCCGTGTGGTTATTGAAAAACATCATACTCTCAGAATCACGGATCTAACAGTGGTGACGAGTGTCGATTCGAATCTACCTGCAACTCTGCATTTCCCTTTGAGGATTCGCTCTGGGAGGGCGGTGGAAGAAAGTCAAGGCCAGAAACACGGGCGTCGACCACGAGCAACTGCTCAGTCGTCCGGCAGAGAGTGAACATCGCAGGGGAGGCTGTGGAGAGCCGGGCTTGGTTCCCCAGCCACGACGATCAGCAATAGACTGACGACAGGTACAGCGCAGACCCTTCCCGGACAGCGGCAGCTGGAGCCGACCGACGGTGGAGAGAAAGCCGAGCAGCGTCGATGGGGTAAGACAGAGGGTGAAGTGCACAGGGCGCAGCCGGGGGTTGAAAACCGAGCGGCGTCGAGGAAAAACAAAACGGAGAGAGAGAGGGTAAAGCAACAGCCGGGTTCAGGACTGAGCGGCGGAAACAGGAAAGGCGCACAAAAAAAAAAGAACGCGCAGAGCACAGCCAGGGCTCAAGGGCTGAACAGTGTCCGCGGGGAGAAGAAGGGAGAGCACGGGAGACGCCATTGAGCTGCGGAGAAGAAGGAAGAGCGCGGGAGACGCCATTTTTAGAAGCCGCAGCGGAGAAGAAGGGCGAGCGCGGGAAGGAAGGAAAGCGCGGGAGATGCCATTTTGTGCCAGCGGAGAAGAAGGGGAAGTGCGGGAGATGCCATTTTTGACAGTTAAATCACACCCAGGGATGCCGAAGAGTGGCAGTATCTCTACGTTCGACAATGAAGTCGAAGATTGGGCGACATATGTGGAACGTATTGAGGTGTACTGCAGGGCGAATGAAGTGCCAGATGCTAGGAAAGCATTGGTTTTGTTAAATTCCATGGGTGCAAAAACTTATGGGTTACTGCGAAACCTAATAACCCCAGAGAAGCCTGTGAACAAGAATTTCGAAAGCATAGTAGAAATCCTACAGAACCACTTAAACCTCACACTGCTGCTGATAGCAGAACGATTTAAGTTCCATAAAAGGAACCAACACAAAGACAAAAGCAATGCTGAGTACCTAACGGAACTGCGCAAGCTATCGAAACACTGCCAGTTTGGAGCGGGACTAGCAGATACGTTAAGGGACAAGTTTGTGTGTGGGTTGCAAAGTGAAGGAACCCAGAAACGGCTTCTATCAGAAAAGGATCTTACGCTGGACAAGGCTTTCAATATGGCAGTATCACACGAAGCAGCTGCAAGGGGCGCTGCAGAGATACAACGGAGACCGCAAGAATATGGCACCAATGAAATGTCCTATGGAACAGCGAAGTGCTATCACTGCGGCAGAACAACACATGACCAGAAGGATTGTTGGTTCAAGGACCAAGTGTGCAGACAGTGTGGAAAAGCAGGACACATAGCAAGAGTCTGCAGGTCTGGGAAGAAAACCAACAGTAAGAAATCTCCACAGGAGAAGTACAAAAAGGTACACCAGGTGATAGACAGTAGTTCAGACGAACAGAAAAGTGACACAGACTCCGGAAGCAAGGAGCTGGGTTGTCTGAAACTACATAAGGTAACCAAAATGGAGGATCACCAGACTATCTGGGTTACACTCAAGATAGACGGAGTCCAAGTGAAAATGGAATTGGACACAGGATCAGCCCTAACAGTCATAAACCAAAGGGACTACAAGCAGCTATTTTCACATATACCCTTGAAAGCTACAGAGATTGTCTTGAAGACGTACATGGGGCAAAAAGTCTACCCCAAAGGAACAATAAGGGTGAAAGTGATATATAAAGGCCAGGAAATACCTAAAATGGATATATATGTATTGCCAGATAGAGGACCACCACTGCTAGGACGTGAATGGATCCGGAAGATACAATTAGATTGGTATTCCATACAAGCACTGAAGGTTGAGGCCAAAAAGGATGACGACGTCACACCTGGACGACTGTCAAAAATGCTAACTGACGCAAAAGAAGTGTTCCAGGAGGGACTCGGAACACTAAAAGGCATAACAGCAACGATTAAAATAGAGGAAAATGCAAGCCCAAAGTTTCTTAAGGCCAGACCAGTGCCTTATGTGATCAGACCAGCTGTCGAAGCAGAGCTGGAAGGGTTGGAACGTTCAGGAGTACTGTCCAAAGTAGACTGGAGCGAGTGGGCTACACCCATCGCTCCTGTAATGAAGAGGTCGTTGAGTAATACGCCTGGGGAACCAAAGAAGGTCCGCATCTGTGGGGATTTTAAGGTGACAGTGAACCCAGTCCTTCACACGGTACAATATCTGCTTCCACGAATTGAGGATATTTTTGCCTCGCTATCTGGAGGTAAACGCTTCACCAAAATTAATCTAGCCCAGGCATACTTGCAAATGGAGGTAGAAGAAGCCTCGAAACAATACCTTACGATTAACACTCATAAAGGTCTTTATCAATACAACCGGCTGGTGTTCGGGGTAGCATCGGCTCCGGCTATTTGGCAAAGGGCGATGGATCAAGTCCTGCAAGGGATTCCAGGGACCCAGTGTTATTTGGACGACATCCTGGTCACGGGCGAAAATGACAGTGACCACCTCGCCAACTTGGAGAAGGTGCTCACCAGATTAAAGGAATATGGGCTACGAGCTAATCGCCACAAGTGCGAGTTTTTCCAGAAGCAGATCTCGTATTGTGGCCACGTCATCGATGAAGAGGGGTTACATAAGTCCCCTGAAAAGATTGAGGCAGTAGTCAAGGCTCCAGCACCGGAAAATGTGTCACAACTGAGGTCGTTCCTCAGGCTGGTAAACTACTACCATAAGTTCTAACCAAATTTGTCCACTGTATTACACCCACTGAACACCCTACTGCAAACAGGGGTACCATGGAAGTGGAATGACGAACGTAGACGAGCTTTCCAGGAGTGTAAAGAATTGATCACATCAAAAGAGGTGTTGGCCCATTTCAACACAGCACTACCAATTCGTTTGGCATGTGATGCGTCACCTTATGGTATTGGAGTGGTGCTGTCGCACAAATTCCCAGACGGGTTGGAGAGGCCAGCAGCCTTTGCGTCTCGGTCACTAACCTCAGCCGAGCGCAACTACGCCCAGATTGACAGGGAGGCCCTCAGCCTAGTATGGGGAGTAAAAAAATTCAACCACTATCTGCATGGGCAGAAGTTCACCTTGCTGACTGACCACCAACCACTTGTCTCCATCTTTAATCCTAAGAAGGGCGTTCCAGTGATGACGGCACAATGGTTACAAAGATAGTCCCTGTTTCTAGGGGCGAATCAATATGAAATAAAATATAAAGGCACGAAACAGCATGGAAACGCTGATGGGCTATCGCGCCTGCCACTGCCTACTGTGGAGGAAGCACCAGCAGTGGACCCTATCGAAATATTTTATTCGTCGATAATTGAACGATTGCCAGTAACGAACGCGGATATAGAGAAGGAGACCCGCAATGATCCGACGCTGTCTCGGGTATATGATTTGATGGTGAGGGGATGGCCAACACATGGCGACTCACTGTTGCCAGCATTCTCATCCAGAAGAGAACAGCTGTCAGTATGCCAGGGGACAGTGATGTGTGGATCCAGAGTGGTGATTCCACCCAAGTTAAGGGAGAGAGTGCTAAATGAGCTACATGAAGGTCATCTGGGGGGAGTGAAAATGAAAAGCCTTGCTAGGGCTTATGTGTGGTGGCCGGGAATCGATCAACAAATCGAAGACCTAACCAAGAGCTGCTCAGGATGCCAGAAGGTCCAAAATACACCACCACATGCCCCTCTACACCCATGGGAGTGGCCCTCCTCTCCATGGCAACGGGTGCATATTGATTTTGCTGGTCCATTCATGGACTCAATGTTCTTAATAGCAGTGGATGCTCATTCGAAGTGGCCTAAGGTGATAAAAATGTCCTCAACCACTACAGAGAAAACGATTGCAGTCCTACGGACCATATTTGCCAGAAACGGCTTGCCAGAGCAGATTTGCTCTGATAATGGACCACAGTTTGTGTCCGAAGAGTTTCGAAAATTTATGAGAAGGAATGGGGTAAGGCATTACACATCCGCCCCGTATCATCCAGCCACAAATGGATTGGCTGAGAGGTTCGTACAAACCTTTAAGAAGGCAATAAAGGCCATGTGCGACGATGAAATTCCACTACAGCATAAGGTGGACAATTTCTTATTAGCCTACCGAAACGCGACACATGCAGTTACCAACCAGACCCCAGCCATGATGTTCTTTAACCGAAGGTTGCGATCTCGTCTGGACTTGCTTAGACCAAATGTGCGAAGAAATGTTGAGGATAAACAATTCTAGCACATCAATGAGAAGCCGACAAGAAGCTTCAATGTAGGACAACCAGTCTTGGCCCGTGACTACCGAACAGAGAAATGGCAACCCGGAATGATATGCACATGGCAGGGGCCATTAATGTACACAGTGGATGTCGGGGAGAACATTGTGAGACGCCACGTTGATCAGATCTTAGCGTCACAGGAATGAGTCAACCCCATGTCTTGCGTACCTGGGGATGAACCCGACATACCGGTAGCACCTACCTCCGAACCAGTAGCAGTGGAACCCGATGAACTAACCGATGAAAAGGGGCCAGAATCGCCTCCGCACCAAGAACAAGAACCTCAGGAAAGACGCTATCCCGAAAGGATCAGGAAGCCGCCCCAAAGACTGAATCTATAAATGGACTATTGTTGTTTAATGTACATGTTAAAGTGTTAATTGTTATTTGAATATTATGGGTACTACTAATCTAAAAGGGGAGGAATTGTAGTGTATGTACCTTTAAGAGAGAACTACTTTTACAGCTCCTCTTTACTGTAGTACCGGCAGTGACCACACCTGTATATAAGCCTTGAGCATGCCTCTGTACCCCAGTCTTGAGACTACCCTACTCCAGTAAATACCTGTTGATTGTTAAGTTACAGCATCCGTGTGGTTATTGAAAAACATCATACTCTCAGAATCACGGATCTAACAGTACCCATCTTCGTACCAGCCATTAGGGTGGTTAGTCCTATGGCGGGAGGGTTTTACGGGCTCCCACAACACATACGAGAGGGGGGGCCACCCACACCCACGGACACAAGTATCCTGCTGGATGTCAACCCAGAATTTAGAGCCGGCACTCCGACTCCACTTGCCGGGACTGTCTGGAGCGGGGTTTGAAACCCTACGCCTTCTTGGCCCAGCAGCGGGGATGCTACCGCTACGCCAAAGGCCCACTCCAGGACAGGGTGATGTAAGAAAACTACTAGGCACTTGGTGTGAGTATTAAACAAGGCTTTAATCAACTGTTTTTCAACATGGAGATCTAGTTGTGTCTTTCACTAGTTCCTGTTAAAGAATGTCCTGAGCAAGCTGGACCCATGCCCGAGTATTTATACTCTCCATGGACAGCACCACCAGCAGGCCGCCCAGTATTACTTCATAAGTCATTTCCACATGAATGACAAGATTCATGTCGCAGGGTACTGAATTTGGATGATTAGCCATGATCTCATTAAATGGCGGAACAGGCTCAAGGGGCTGAATGGCCTACTCATGCTCCTATCTTCTATGTTTCTATGTTTCTATGTTTATTGTCTTTATGCTGAAGGTCATCCCTCACCCCTCCACCCAACTTTGGTTAGGCTACTCCAGGATAATAAAAGCACTGAGGGGCATTTTCAACTGCTGGCAACTGGGAGAGGCAAATCTGATGGGATTTTTGGACAACCATTTGCCTGCCTGATTCAATTTTCAGACAGGCCTTTAAATGAGCGCATAGCACGCCCGCCCAAAACAGGCGAGAGGCTCTTTAAATATGCAGATTGGGATCCTACGCTGGGTGTAGTACCCCAATTTTAATTTTCATGGAGAAATGAGTGGAGCGTGTAAGTCCCAGTTTTTCCTGGTGTCGAGCGGCCTAACCAGTGGTCCTTAAATGGACCAATGGAGGCTGCACAGAAAAGGTGGTGTTTTTGCTTTTTTAAAGATTTTTTGTGTGGGGCATTGATGCTCCTCTGGACCGCATGAAAATTTTCCAGGCTGCTGTCGAGTTATTCTCGCCTTTCCCCAGCAATCCGGCCCCCTCCCACCAGCTGGAAGGCTTCTGATCTAAACCGGCGAGCTGCGCTGTGCAAATGTAAATGAGGTCCAAACCTGAAAAAGGTTCAGGCCTCCCGACTGTGGCCTGGGACGCACACCATGGGCGCGCCACCAATATCACGCCCGGCTTGAAAATCCCCTTCGCTATGTTAACTATAGATTATTATTGTGCTCTGGTGATGCAATCCTTGAGGCTGGCAGGACTGAGCCAGTGTCAATAGTGTAATTAGGACAAACCTGACAGTTTAATTTTGCCATAGACGAGCTGCCTTTTAAATGTATTTTTCCAATTTTGAAGTTGCGTTTTACCATTATACATCGGTTTGAAATAAGGGGCCATAGGGAAGCTCCTGGTCCAAATGAGTTGGTCAAAGATAATGGCCCTCGTCCTCCCACAACCCATCAGAAGAACAACCCGCTGCATCACCCCGCATGTCTTGCCCAGTTACCTTTCTGACTGTATAATCAAAAGAAGACTTTTTAGGTTAAGAAAAGAGAATTAGCACGAGCTTGTGCCCTCCTGCCAAGCAGTAAGCTGATAACTCTGACAAATGTATCACGCATTTGACTGCAATTTGAAGCAGACTCCTACAGGAAATCAAGCCTTGCAAGCACAGAGGCATGAGGCAAGTGTTTTACCACTGGGCCACCGAGTCACACGTTTTTTTTCTCTAATTTATTTGAACCTTTACACAAGCCCCCATAAACGTTGTTTGCTTAAATTGCAGGGATTGCTTACTAATTCTACGGCTTCAAACAATGTGCTATCTTTCTTTTCGAGTCGACTTTTTGCATTTTTTTGGTAAATATTAACATTAATTAGCAGTGAAGTGTCTGTCAACAAGGCAGAGCTAGCCTGCAGGAAACAGCCTCACTTTGATTCTTTCTCACATTGCTATGCTGAGCTCTGTTTTGCTCTCCTTAAGTGGGCCTTGCCACCTATGAAATGTGTCTGGAAACTGCCTCTGCAGATGGTGTGGAATGTTTTTTGCAGGAAATATTACTTAAACGCTGAAAGATATCACATTTCTTGTAAAGAAATGAAAATCTGGATTTAATTTACATTTTTTTTCATAACTTTGGGAAAACTAGTTAATACGGTCACGATCCCCAGATTCAGAAGGGTTAAGTGTCAGGCAAGTTGTATAATATATTATGAAAATAAAGTTTCAGTAACAAGAAGCAGTCTGTTGAAATAATTTATTTATACTCCTTTAGCCATTTAAAATCGAAAAATATTTTTGCAACACAGAACAGCTCACTGATTTCTGTGAATATTGCAGCATGTTAACAGTATATACTGGAGAGCAGTGAAAAGCATCGACTGCTAACAGCCATCTTCCTGGCACAAGCCTGCTATTGCCCAGCTGGGAATCTACTAAGGACCCCTTTTTTTTTCCTGGGCAAACATAGCTTCACCTGCCCTCCAAATCCCTCCTTGCAATTTCTTCCCAGCCCTCCCAGCTGAGCTATGATAATCAGGTGGAGGACACAAGGTAACAACTGACTAATTCAGCCAATTACGCTGGAATAGTTTGCATCCAGCAACATTTTGTATTTCTGCAAATGTGTGAAATGCAAAATGTGCCCTGCAGCAAAAATGACAGCAGCCATGTACTGGCTTTGTGTCAACAGACTCGCAGAATGGCTGATGGGTGATACTGATGCATACATATGTGTGTGTGTGTGTGTGTGTGTGTGTGTGTTTTTATGTGTATGCTTTTCTGCAGAGAGAAGTCACTGCGTAGGTCTTTGTGGCAGATGGGAGAGGGTAACTGGGATTGGCTAATCCCAAATCTGCATTCTTCTTCCTCACAGCGATGAGGGAAGATGGAGCCAGCTGTCAGATGGAAGGCTTTCATGGTCCCTTGCACAGAACAGCTGCACAGGCCCTGCCTGCTTGGTTCTAAATTATTAAACATCTTTTTAGTTTGTTCCAGCTGCAGGCATCAGTGTGTTTATACAGCCTTTGTGCATTTTACATACGATTTCTACTCCCCTCCTCTCATCAAAATGCTGTTTGTAAAATCCATTATCCCATCTGTGCCCCAGTTTGGCCAGACAGCATAAGACACATCCTATGCTATTCTCCTTCTATGGCAATTTGGGAGCTGAAGATGATTTCAGTGACTGACTTTGGGGGTTTGGTGTTTTGCCTGCGTTTACAGCACCACCTGTAACTGATGGTGTCAACTTGGCGGCTCAGCAGTACAAGAGTGTAATAAGGATCTTTGCAAGTAAGATCGCATCCTTGGAAAGACATCTTTAAACAAGACAGACCCTTTCTGTCTTCAAGGATTTTTCTAAGCCATCTTGGGCAGGTTTAAATAATCTATTACTGGCAGCTTCTCTTCCCCAAAGACTCCTGCAGTGGTAATGCTATTATTACTTTACAGATCTGTGAATATTTACAGGCTAGAAGCATAGCCATAGCTATACAATGTTTAAATATAAAGACTTTCCAGACAAGGGCTTCAGCTTCAGTTACATTCTGCCATAAAAGATCGCCTACCTTTAACCCCATAAGTGCTTGTCACATCTACTTTCAATTAAAATAGAGTGGTTCAAAGCTGCTTAAAGACAGCTCTGAATACAGAGAAAATAAGGTAAATGAAATACTTTTAATAGGCAGCAATTTGCATGCTAATTTACTATATTGTGTTAGTCATGATAGTCTAATTATGAACTTTAACACCAGGTTGCCAGATGGGAAAGGATATTTCATGTGACTGTTGGCCTCTCCTATTTCAATTAATGTTTCTCATTTTGCATATTTCATATTGATTTGGAGTACAAAAGCCAACAATTCAGAAATCAAAAAGAATTCTGTGACCTAATTGTAATAGCATTAGCTACCTTCAATTCCTTTTTTTAAAAAGGTACTATTAAAGATTTATATTAACTTATAAATTTATCTCACCATCTGTTTGGGAGAGGAAGGAAGTTGTGGTGTTTTGTATTTCAGTATTGACTGCTGATTTTAAGCAACAGCAAAAAATACTATTGAATACTGGATTACATGTAATGTAAAACTTTCAAAATCTACATTTATTAAAAAAAGCTATCAATTTCAAATCATGAAATGGAAATACAGAAATTGTGTAGAGCACACAGCATTTGCATCCTCTAAATAAAAAGCATTCTTTGTGGAGCATTGTACTTCAGTCCTTGAATGGTTAAAAATATTAAAATGTATGGCAGAAAGAAATGTTTATATTGCACACAGAGTCATAAACAACAATCCTATAAATACTACAGTAATCAGAGTATCGGCTTTACAGTTCTGAATGGCATTGTGAAGCTATGTATTACTGAATAAACATACCATAACAAGCCAGACCTGGATACTGTGGTACACGTAGTATATTCACAGTTAACATTTTGAATTATAAGTACAGGAGAAGTTCAAGCCCTACCATGACACAGTAAAACTGGGTATAATATTTTTACTTTATTTGTTTATCCTGCCCGTGCCTGCTGATTTTAATTGTTGAATTTGTCAAAAGGCGCAAAATGTTTGAATGAGAAACAATTTTGAAAAACAACAAGGGTTAAAATAGCTTAAAAGAACAATTTGGACACCTTTGTAAAATTTAGAAAGATTTTTTTATCAATCCAATTTTGTTGTTAGAAATCTAAACCTTAACAGCATCAATTTTATGTAGTGCATGTAATTGCTAGAAAGGAGCAGCCAAAGACTTAGCAGATTTCAAGGGAATAATGTTCATTTCCTGCTAATATGCTGTGCTTGGAGACTAAAAAAGCTACGAAGCTGCTCATAACTGAATCTATGTACGGAGAGGAGAGTTACTGGCACTATCTGTACATGTAAGTCCTATAATAAGATATGTTTGGTTGTTGGTGTCCTTCAGGACTATTCATTAATATCTCATAAGAAATCAAAATGATTGAAAAATGAAGTTGCCAGTATATCTTTTCTTTCTAGATTTTTTTTGTGCAGTAGAATGAATTATTCTACATGGAACTCGAATACACCATAAGTTTGTTCAATGGTCCATATATTGCGGGTGTTGTCATGAACTGGTGTCCCAAGACATTGGCTTTCAGCTTGCAGACCATCACCGCAATAGCAATTTTTTTTATTCACAGAAAGGCGTCTGTTTTGCTAGCAGCCTGCTTATGGTGATGCGTTGTGAACTGCAGCTCCCAGCATCTTGGGAGACTTACAGCATCAGCACAAGCTACATTCACCACTGCTGGAAAAGATGCACGTTAGTCAGAAATAGAATTCTGAAATCCAAACTTTGATGGTTTTCACAGCGCGCCGTACTGGGCCAAATGTAACATTTGTTGTGTTGTGTCGCACGCGTTGACACTCGTACAAACTATGTTGCTCTGTTGCAAATGTGAGTGCTGAATCTGTTGCAAAATGAGGCCAAAAGGCTTCATTGCAGCTTTGTGGCGCCAACAGTGGGTCAGCTGCATTTGTTGAGACCTTTAACAATTTTTTATCGAGTCACTCGGAAGGCTCTTCTTCTCCCACCAACTCAATGTTTTTATCAGTGTGAACATTATAAGCAAATAGGGCTTTGCATTCATCCCACTACCACTTTCTAAGAGATCCATTTTAATGGAAGAACTATATCTACATTAGTAAAAGTCTTGTGTCTTTAGGTTTGAATGAATAGCATTCTTGCTGGTTTTCTGATTGGTCGGTGTTGATCGTGTGGATCGTGTGGTTTTATCAGTCAAAAGCTTAATGGAGAACAGTTATTATTAAAAAAACAAAAAACAGAAAGATACCATTGAAATTCGCAGTACTGGCAATGTTGTCTTACTAATAGAAGCATGTTTTATCCACTGCTCTATCTCTTTCTTTACTTTATTCCCACTTGTCAGATCAACTGTTTCTGTTGCTGGGTTTTCTTGAGATGAGCACTGACCGGCACTGATATTTTCTGCTAGTACTTATTATAGCCTCGTTTCAACCTAACTCATCGTGAGCAATGCCACAGGACATCCATTATAATTCTGCTTTTTGAAAGCTTAGATTATTTTCGCCCACTTCGATATATTTACATGTATTAAATCACATACTGGCTGAAATATGTTTGAGTTGCAAAGCAATGTAAAATTTGCCAGAGCAAATGAATATTGAACTGGATCTGTATCCTGGAAAGGGAGTGGAAAGTATTCAAAAACAGAAACTCTTTTAATAAATCTCAAGAGGTAATCAGTGTAAGTCACATCAACGTGACATTGTCATAGAAGTACCTTAAATATTCAAAATCAATTTGAAACAGCTCTCAAGTCTTAACAATTTTCAGACTCTTTGAGGGGGGGAAAACCACACTATTTAACCTAAGTTGACAGACGCGGCAGCTTTTGATTGACAGTGCAGTTAGCCATTGAGGAGATGCTGTTGCTAAGACTTTGATTATCCAAGTAGATTGACTTGAACACTATCAATCAGGAAGCTCTACAAATGTTTCAAGTGATGGGGGTATACTAAGATAAAGCTGTGTGTTACATATTTGCAGTCTGAAAATGTATTGAGAGACTTTGAGAAAGGATTTTAATTTTATAAACATGCTAGACAATACAATTTGCTAGAGTAATTTATACAACACAAATTTGAATGATATAATTGCAAAAAATCTTTCATTTATGTCAAAAAAAATAAAGCTGTTCTATTAGATCCCAAAGCTCAATGTCATTTAGCCCAGCTCCTTTAGATCCATTTACACTGTCTGCTTATTTTCACATACACAGACTCTTTTGTAATCACTCGTTCATTCACACACACAGCCACAATAACTGATTCACACATGCAACTATATTCTCGGCAATCTCCATTTTCACAAGGACTTATCTGTTAACTGAAGGGAAATTGAACTGCGCAGCCCTCGAGAGTCACACATAAACCTCATCCGTAGATATAGCCGGCATCACATCTGGAACGTGTTTTACTTACATTTACCTTGTGAAACTACAGGAAAGTGATTTACTTGTAGAAATGTGAGAAAAAAAAATCCCAGTACTTCATTTCTAAACAAAGTATATCTCCCTTCAGCTCTTCAATATTGCAGTTGGTAGAAGGAAGGATTGTCCTGCTATGCTTGAAAACATGCAGTTTAACCTTTGAGGAAAGTGCTTCTAAATAAAAAAAAATCTAATATACAGTTAGCTTAAACAGGTAAAGAGAAAATTAACTTTACCTAGAAAAAAATGTTGCATTCCTCAACATGTACAAAATATGTATTTATGCATTTATGCCTTTATAATTTTCACTAACTTGATAATGATTTGGCTTTACGAGCACAGTAGCCCTTCATTACAATACTCTCTAACACACCATAGCTTTATTATAATATGCATTCTGTAAAACTCATAGAGGTGAATATTAATTGGGCCATTTTGTGTCTATTCAAAAAGATCAGTTTGATTCTTATTTGCTTCAGATGATGATGATTATGTGGTGTTGGGCAAATTGTTTATTTTATGTGTCCCTTTCATTGACGCAGCTACAGAGATGGGTGTTTTCTTTTTCAAATAGACTATATATTCCTAGAGGTCTAGTGTGGAAAGCATCCAAGCCCCAGTGGAACCTGTGGAGGGGAAACATCTGATCCATATCCATGTTGCCTTGCAATATAGTGGGGGATGAGTCTGACTTTTCATGGAATCTGGGGAGGCTTGTCTACTTGCCTGAGGGATTGGGATCTTATTTTCAGTGTTAACTTCATAAATATACAAATTTCACAAGGTCTGCAGTCAAAACCTGATAGCTCATGCCTAATAACCAACCCCCTCACTAATAGAGTCCATGCCTCTCTGTAACATGGCCTTCACAATCATTTGATTTTGGTATAGCTCACAAAAACATTATAAAGTTGGGGAAATGGATTCTAAAAGCACATTTAGAGTCAGCATTAAGCAAGACTATGCAAGCCATGCTGTGCCCCATGGTGGAAAGATTGTATTCTACATGATGGCACAATGTGGTGCTGATTACCACAAGATGGATGTATATGTTTAGGGCCTTCTGCTAAGCTTTCACATGAGTGGCACCATTTTCACACTGCCGCATGGAGAGAAAAGCAACACATCCTGCTAGCAGTTAAAGGAGCCTTCCCTCATGGACCAGTTGAAAAAAAAATTAAATTCTCTTAAAAATGCTAAGGCCGTTCGGCATTCCTACCATAGGGGTTTCTCGTTTTGCTAGATTCAAATGGAAGTGGGGAAACCGCTCTTGATCAATGTAGTCATTACATTTTCTCAAAGGTTGCTCATGACAGTGCTGGCGCTCGTGTGAAAGCACTGTAGAAGGCCCTAGACATTGTGCATTCATCTTGTGGCAATCAGTACCAAAAGAATACTGCATTCTTTGTAACATTGTTCATTCTGTTGTTACGATACCTGGCGCAGTTTCATATAAAAAAGACTTGCATTTATATAGTGCCTTTCATGATACCGGATGTCTCAAAGCGCTTTACAGTCTATGAAGTACATTTTTTTGAAGTGGAGTCACTGTTGTAATGTGGCAGCCAATTTGCACACAGCAAGGTCCCACAAATAGAAATGTGATAATGACCAGATAATCTGTTTTTTGTTATGTTGGTTGAGGGATAAATATTGGCCAGGACACCGGGGATAACTCCCCTACTCTTCTTCAAAATACTGCCATGGGATCTTTTATGTCCACCTGAGACAGCGCCTTGGTTTAACATCTCATCCGAAAGATGGCACCTCTGACAGTGCAGCACTCCCTCAGCTCTGCACTGGAGTGTCAGCCTAATTTTATGTGCTAACGTCCCACTTGAACTCACAACCTTCTGATGCCAGAGGCAAGTGTGCTACCCACTGAGCCACAGCTGACACTATACTGACCACAGGCACAAAATGTTTGCAAGTTAATTTATCAAGTGGGTGGGTCTAGGCATTTAACGCCTGCACATGTAAGCTAGGGTGGCTATTTGCCATTTGTGGCATTTTAAATATTGTAATTTACTATTGGAAGTATTCAGCAGTTTAACACCTGAAGCAAAATGCATATACTGGCAGATGGATGGGTGTGTAGCTCAGCGGTGATGCAAAGGTTGGAAACATTTTTTTGTTGCAGTGTAACGATGCCATTAGTTATTGTTGGCTAATATGGTTCGAGTCCTGCCCCTGCTGAGGTCAACACTCTGCAACTGGTCACAGGGGGATATATCAAGGAAAAATATCTAGCTCTGGTGGTGATAGGGGCAGTTCCAAGTTTCCCTTAATAATAGTTCTCATTCAGCATTGGAAAGTCAAGACCAGCAGGCAATTACTGCCATCAAATCCCAATTTTACGCTGAAGTATTGGTCAGTTATTACAGCTCCAATGGACAGTGTGCCAGCCTAACTCCATTATGACCATCAAAAAATTGATGGTAACCAAACTGCCAATTGAAAATCAGCCCCAGCATCCTGCTTTATCTTACCTAGAGAAATGGTCCTGTTATGTACAAGACTTCATTCAGTTTTCACAATGAAAGCTTCTCTGCCATGATTCATCAACCTTCTTCAGCTTTTTCTCCTCTTCGATCCAAAGACTAATAACAATTTTGGCCCAAAGGCATACTCCTGTCCACCCAATTAAAGAACTTGTATTTATATAGTTCTTTATCACATCCTCAGGAAATTCTGTTATGTATAAAAACACAGCAGCCAAGTTATATACAGCAAGATCTCACAAACAGTAAATGGCATGAATGAACATTTAATATGCCTTTGGTCGGGTTGATACATGGAGGAATTTGGCTGGGGCACCAAGAGAACTTCAAATAGTGTCATAAGATCTTTTAAATCTACCCAAACAAGCAGACAGGAACACAATTTAATGTTTGATCTTCAGGATTACATCTTTGTCAATGCAGCACTCCCTCAATACCGCACTAAAATAGATTATGTGTTCAGCTCCTGGAGTGGGCCTTTTAACTCATAACCATCTGACTTAGAGGAGAGAGTGCTACCAAATGAGCCAAACTGACATTTAGGTATTGGCAGGAAATCCCAGATTGCTTCACACAAAGGGGGTGACAAGTAGTTCCATTCCAGAATAATATTACCATTCCTTCTTAATCTTGCTTTCTCCAATGTAGTGACAAGGACACAGATGAGTGGCTGACTCAGATGAGGAGCAAACGCTGTTCTTCAGTCACCATTTTATGTGCGTATAAATGGCAAATAGGATGCAGTTTTACTGCCTTAAAATAAAGGCCACTTTGTCTCAATTTATTTATTTTTATGTAATGATACTTCAGATTTGATTCAGCAATGGTAGCATAGTGGTTATGTTATTAGACTAGTAATCCAGAGGCCCGGATTAATAATCCGTGGGACATGAGTTCCAATCCCACGCCAGCTGGGGAATTAAAATTCAGTTAATTAAATAGATCTGGAATAAAAAGCTAGTAATGGTGACCATGAAACTATCAGATTGTCATAAAAACCCATCTGGTTCACTAATGTCCTTTAGGGAAGGAAATCTGCTGCCCTTACCCGGTCTGGCCTATATGTGATTCCAGACCCACAGCAATGTGGTTGACGCTTAACTGCCCTCTGAAATGGCCTAGCAAGCCACTCAGTTGTAACAAGCCATTATGAAAAAAAAGTCAGCATTGTTGGGTGTACCTTTACATGGGCTGCAGTGGTTCAAGAAGGTGGCTCAACACCATCTTCTCGAGGGCAATTAGGGATGGGCAATAAATGCTGGCCTTGCCAGCGACGCCCACATCCCGTGAATGAATAAATTTAAAAAAATTGGTATGCCTATGTACGATTTTTGGAATCTGTGCAGAAATAAGTCTAGCTGCTTTAAACTGGTCTTATCTGACTGTGGTCGTTTGAAAATCAAGGCACTGGCCGCAAGTAGCAGTGACCTATCCTGAAAGAAACCCACCTGCTCCTTCTGTACAGCCACCATTGCGCCGGCCGGCACAGACAGATTACCATGGACACTAGTGCAGATGCAAACTCTCCACTTGTGCCTATGACAGCAGTGGAAATTGCTTTGTAATTGAGTGGAAAATCAAGCCCACGATCTCTATACATTAGGATGTATTGATGCATGTACACTCATAGTGTGGCCTTAGACACTGTATTAATGCTGTTTTCACTTTCACTCTGTCATAAAGTAATAAAACTCTCATTAAAAGCTCATGCAGGGCTTTTTAACTAAAGCCTGCTCACAAAGGCAAGGACGAAAGTCACAAGCAGGGTCTGCTGTTCTTTTAAAAAAAGGTAATCACACAGAACTTTATTGTAAAGCGCTTTCGGACCAGAATGAGTTGGGCCAACACGAGCCTCCCAGAAGATGAAGTGGATGTAGTGTAATTACTGATCTTTTAACCCTCTGTGAGCAGGGAGGATTTAATCCATGCATTAGTTACGATGTCTCCCTGCTCCAGAGATTGTATCTGTGGCACTTGTACAATGTGCTTGTGGAAGGCCTTGTATCCTCTTTACAAGAAAACGCTCTGGTATGACTAAAAGCATGCAGTTGATGATTAACATCGGTTTAGGAGGAAGTACAATATTATCACCATACGCTAGAGCATTATTTCATCCAAGTGTAAAGAAGCTCACATATTGAGTCCAGGGTCTTTTGATTCCTTTAAGCACTGCGCAAGAGGGCTAATTTTTTTTTTATAACAAATTTTAATAAAAAAAATTGCAAATTGCCAAAACATAATCATATCAGATAGCAGCTGATTTTTAATGGGCACTTTGAGCTTGTATTAATTAAACAGTCAGATTGACACCACATCTGTCTCCTGAACAAATGAAGTGAGATTCATCTAAACCACAGTGCGAACTTCTGAAATCAGTTATTAAGCTGCAGGTTTCTGTTTCATTTGCCTGCTTTTCGCTTTAAAGCATTCATCAGCCACGGTGAACACAATAATGAGATGAGGTCATGGAGCACCAGTTGTGCATGAAAGATGTGAAAATTTACTGCAAATGAGACAACAGCAGTAAATTCATTTTTATTCAAATTACTGTCATCGTACATTACCACTTTTCTTGTAAACATTTTGCCTCAGACAGTGTGACAGCATATTATTATTTGTGAGATTATACTATTAAGCTATTAACATGTCACCTCCTGCTTGAAACAATGCCTCAGCTTGGTACTGCAAAATAGGACAAGTTAGGGAAACATGCTGATGTGACACGGAGGTCTGTCAAGTGAAGAGGCACGAGGCAAGAATCGAAAAGATGGTATTTAAAGCCAAACTGGGCTCCTGAAGTCCCGCAGATAACAGAACTATAATTCCATTACAGGCAGACAAGATATTGCTGGGACAAAAAAAAAATTACAAAATACAGAATTCGGAGATTATAATCCTTTAATCTTTACTCTTAATGCAGTGCTGTTTGCCAGTTTTGTAGATTAACACACACTGTGTTGTGCTGCCAAAACTGTAATTTCAAACTCACAAAACTTTATGTTTGAAGGAAACTTGATATACAGGCATTCTGCTGTTAAGGAGATTATGGTGCTTTATTGCAAGATGGGACACTGGTTCCTATGACATTCTTTCTTGTGTTAGTCTGTTTTAAAATATTTAACTTTCTCTTTCCAGCACTGTATATTTTACTGATTGTAAAATTAAATGATTTCAAGAAATAGGCAGAAGAATCAAAAGCCTTTCCTCCACATTCATTTTAGGAATGCCATGTTTCTTTGTAAACATCCAGACATTTAATTTAATTTAAAGCCATTTTCATTCTTTTTTTATTTCCTTACACTACATCAATAATGGGGCACATTGAACACCAATGTATTATAACAGCGCAGGGACATCTGCAATTGCTAATAAAAGTTTTGACAGAATGACAGAGCAGGCACATTAAAAACAGAAAGCTAAAGCTGGGAGGTAAATGCACAGAATTTTTGTCATAACGCATCTATTACATTTTTGTTTGACTAGGGATATTGCCTTCAGACCTCATATGGACCTGGTACTATGCCTTAGCGCCACTATTTTAAAAGAAAGATAAGGCTTATAAAGGCACAACCGTAAGAGTGGCCCGGGAAATATCAGGTTAGAGTTTAGTTTAAGAGACAATAACTGGACCTTGCTTTGCATGCTGTTCTAGCCTTTCAGAGACATTCATGGGCAGGCTGAACAATGTCATCTTTGACTAGCAGTTTATGGGACTTTAGGACAGGTCAGTGATCCATGGAACATGGGGCAGACTATGAAGGAATGAATCATTCTTCTGCTTCCTGCCATGTTATCACACCCTGCTTGCCTTCTCAGTATCCTTGTAAATGTTACAAGATGCATAGCAACATTCATCATCCCGACTATAGCCTGTTATGAATGGGCTCTCATCTGTTTGCCACTAATTAGCTGGCTTTGCTTGCTATGATACTATTGGATTTCACACTAGGAATAGATGGTGCTTGAGTATCTAAAGGCTGTGCTGAGGCTCTTTTCACAACCTGAAAGTTAATATCTTACTTTCAACTTTTTTTTTCCAGCTTAAAAGAAGCTTTAGGAGGAATTAAGGGGCCTCTGAGCTGAGCTGTAAAAAGAGATGATCTATCTTCCAGGTGAAAGAGTGGCCAAAACTGTCTTTTCTTTGCCTATTGAAAGTAACAGTGGCTCCATATTTGCATAGGTAATTTTATCTCAGTTTTGCCAAGGGGCAGAACTTTGAGACCCTAAGGTGAACGTTGCCTATGAAGAACCTCTTCCTCCTGTCATTTATTTCAGAGAGGAAGAGAAAACATTGTGCTATCCTTTGTGTTCGGTTTACTAACCTCCACAACACAACAGTCCTGCAACTTTTGAAAATAGCAAGGCATGTCTGTGACCTTACATTTCACTCACAGCGAAGGGCTCCCCTGAGCTGCACAAGCATCTTCTGATATTTGGAAATGTGTCATGGATTTTACACAGAAAAGTGTCACATATTCACTGCCAGAAAGTACAACACTTCCCAAAGCTGTGACTTCATCACTTATAGAAAAATGACACCTGGGTGACTTGGCTTTTTTTTGTTGTTGGTAGAAACAGTTTGCTGTTAATGACATTAAATCTATTAAACCATTAAAATACACACTCACGCGAGGTAGGAGACGAGGGCGCATTGTCTGCTAAAATTTATCTAGAATTTCAGATTCAGAATTATAAATAGGTTTTATCATTTCATATGACAAAGTTTAATCCATGCAAAATACACCAGTCATCTTAAATTATTCCGTAGGATTTGCTTCAAAACCTTCCACAGATCGTGTCGAAACATACAGCTTTTAAGCAGGTTATGATATATTAATGCAAGCTGCTAAAATATTTTTGAACTTCCTTAGAGCAAAACATTTTGTGCGATATAGTTTAATTGCTATGATATTCGGAATCTGTTTTAAAGGTCGTTACTGTGAAACTGGACACACTTTAACTTCCGTTACAAGGTGGAAAGAAAACTGTATAAAATGGGTAACAATCCACTTCAGGGATCTACATCACTAAAAACAGGTGACATTTATATTTTGCAGACTTCTTGGTTGTTGAAATCACATTTCACATTATTGCGGAGGAAACAGCAGGTTTTAATTCAGGTTTTTAATTTGGAGAGTTATATCTTTTTCCTGTGTTGGTTTGGCACACAGTACGTGTCATTATACTCAAGCTACAGCAACTCTGGAATCACTGGCACTAGAGCGCCACCAGCTGGATAGAAATAATAACTGATGGTCAAGAGCTGACCTTTATAGCGACAGCTAAGGTTATGCACAAAATCTACTTCTTTACTTTGCAAAGAGTAAACTTTGAAGACAATGCCTTGGTTTACTGTGCAAGATGCTTAATGCTGCCTGCATTTTTTATTTTGGAGGGGTGAGTGGGGGTTGTCACAAAGCAAGCAGTCTGGGTTGCTTGATCTTCATCATGATGCAACTTTAATAACGTTGGCAAAGATTGCTCTGAAATCACAGCTGTAGCTTCAGGCAAAAGCTAAAATGAGGTGCGTCTCCCATGTCTCACCTAGAGAGCACAGCATTGGCTATGCGTGAGAATAACTGGACGAATCGATCGCTGCAGTAGGCTGATGGTTACTAGCCATTTTGATGGATATGACTGTAAAAAAAAGTCCAGATTGGTTCACAGTGGACCTAAAACCATGTCAGCTAAAACCAAAGAGACAAAAAAGTGACAGCTGCGGTGAGCACACTGCAGGCAGTCGATGGCTTCCGTGATTTATTGTTCCATCTGCCTCACCGCATTGAAGACAAGTTTCCCCTGATTTGGTTAAAATGAAAGGACCTCTGAGAGCCCCACACATTTTTTAAAAATGTGCAGAAACCGGAGTTTTATTTTCTGTTTTATTAATGGCAGCCTGCCTCTAATTTAGTCCCATTGTTCCTGACTCCAATCATTAGTAGTTACATCTAGTTTCCAGTAACAAACTACAAACATTGGTGCAATGCCTGTGAACACTAACCTTTGCAGTATATTGCCCACCTCTGTACAATCTTACTCTGTATGTCGCATCACTGTTTCCTTTTTTTTAAATTACCGAGTTTGCAGCAATCTGCCAACTTGCAGCATGAGAAATTTCTGCCAAGAGTCATTTTCAAAACAGGAGAAATAAAGCTGCTCTTTTTAAATAAAAAAGCTGCTTCTTTTTTTTTAAAAAGGGGTGAAAACCTTAACCATTTGTTATTTTCATAATTTGCCTTGACGAAGCTCAAATCATATAATGCTTTTGAAAGGTACAGTTTTGTTGGAAATAAAACTATAAAATGTGATATAATTTGCAGATTATATTTTATCAATGATTCGAAAATCATTTCCTGAACAGTACGAGCCTTGTAACAGGAACACCCCTGTGGCAAAAAAAACATTTCCTTTATCCAATCATTCCTATTGAGCAAACACTGTAGAATGTATGGGGAATTAATTGGTGCCTGAGCAAATGTTCCCTTTAAATGAACATTCATATTAACAGGGTACCCATTAGCAGGCGTCTACTGTAACACAATTACTGTTAGAATCCAGTGTCGTTTTTAGTACAGTTCAGCAAATTTAAACTCTTGAGGACTAATTTCCCATGGAAAAATAAAAAGCTCATTGGTAGTGATGGGGCATGGAAAGTTCTGCTCTCCTTTGCCTTGTTTCTACGTCCCTCTTGTCCTGACCCAGCGCCAGGCCCTTCCTGTCTAAAGGTTTCCCCAGTACGTTTCTCCACCAACTTGGTGTCAAAGGCTTGCCTGTCTCCTGTCTCAGGATGTTGGTTTTACCTCTTAAGTGTTTCCTGAATTTGTGAAAATTCTTTTCTGGCGAGCTTGCCCACAATTGTGAGTTAATGTTCGCTAAATATTGTCTTTTGTTTTTTTTGGAGGATAGGCGATTGTTGCTACTGTGGTGGGTGACAGCGCTTAGTGAAGGGGTGGGGGTGCAGGGTGAAGTGGGGAGGGGGGTAAAGGAGGGGGGACACGCACAGTTACCCCAAGGGACAAGTTCCACTTTTGGAACATGTTTTGTCGGCAAGGGTTAGTCTCTCGCAGCTTTTCTCATTATTCAAAACTAGTTCCAACGTTATATGTTTTAGCTATTTAAAAGCCAGCTGTTCTTTTAAGGGTGTCATTGCAAAAAAATGATTTGGTGTTTTGTTGGAATCACTGTAGATTGTAATACTGTAGCTAGCCTGTGTATTGTCTTTCACAAAACCTAACCTTTCAATGTCTAATTTGGTAGAAAGTTTTCAAATCATATTAATCTAAATTTAGGTAATTCAAAGTCCATATGTATTAAGTCCCAGTCCACCTCATTTAATTATAGCAGTAAAACACATGTTGTGTACATGTCCAAAACACTTCTTTACTTCTTGACTGTATTAACCCTCAGGGCACTTCATTTTCTGCATATTGTGTCACAGTAGCATTTTCCCTACCACATAATAAATTTGAATAATGTTTGCAAAATTATTTTGAGTAATTAGATGAGGGATCATAGCAAGCAAGTATGATAGCTATGTATACATATCTACATGCAAAGAAAACGACAAGTATCATAATAGCTATACCATATTTAAAATAATGTCACAAAATATTTTGAATATGTACTGAATAGTTTCTTTTCCTGTATCGAGCCACTGGGAACAAAAATGATGAATGCTAAACTATTTATTACATGATGCCACCTACTTCCGATCTGCTGCTACTTTTAGCCTTGTTACCTATTTGTTTATGTTGTGATGCGTCTATCAGATAACCACGCTTCGTATTCCTGTATGCTAAGGCAGTCAGGAAAAAATTATTTAAAATAACAACAGGTATATATATAAGGGCAGATAATTGAGGGTAAGTTTAAAAGACCGTTTCAGTCTCTCAGTGCTACTATATTGTTCATAAAGCAGTCTGACAAATAATGATGTTACTGAAAACTCTCAATTAAACTACAGTATTGCCATTCGCTGCCAACTATCTATTGTCAGGCATGAAAAATAAACATCAGGCATCTTTCTTATATCTCACACCTTGCTGTAACCTTCTGCTGCAGTTTTGTACCTTTAATCGTTGTAAATCTAAGTCAGTGACACTATGTTGAGGATTTCAAAAGGTGTCTGAATTAATGCAAGTAAGCGGACCAGTTTGCATTAATGTTTTCACATTAGGGAGAAAATGGAGGCAAGCAAAAGCAATTGGTGGATAGCAGTTGTGCAGAAAGTGCTGCTGAAAATCCCACACGTACTGGTGTGTGGAAACGCCGTACCTGTAGGAATTCACCACTTACTCTACTGGGTTTGTGGGATTCCTTTGTCCCACTGGAATCCCACGCATCCTCAGCCCATATTATTTCATCTCTCCCACTCTCTTAAACATTCAGATAGGTCTTCTTAAAATATCACAGTTGAAACAGGGGAATTTCCAATAAGGCGTGCATGAGCTATATATGTAAAATATTGAACATTTTTACTTCATTATTAACAGTTATTTATTCAGAATGTCAATCAAAGTCATTTTGAGTAAAGAATAACATGCAATTGTGATTAACCATTGAGAACTAAGTGGCTACTTTTAACCAAAGTAATTGTGTAACACAATTTGGATTTTTTTTGTTCATGGGAAGGGACTGGGGGTAATACCAAAATAGTTTATTATATTTCTGTAATTCTACATGTTATTGAATACTAGAAACCTACACAATATTATTCCTGCTCAAATGTTATGTATCTATAAGGTAAAAAAAACATATTTTGAAATTTGTAATGGAAATTCACTGCTCAAAATGTTAGCATCAAACATAAAACAAGCTAATTCACAGAAACACTGATTGTTTAGTACAGCCTTAAACAGTCAGTTCAAAATCTAAACAGTTTTTAAACCACAAGCAGGAACCGAATAATTTGATGTTTTGTCTTTTCAATGTATACATAAAGTATCAGCACTGGGCAGGAAGTCAGCTGACAAATTAATACTGTAAGAAAATAAACGGTGCTGGTATTTACCATAGAGCAACTTTATTCAGATTAATTTGTGTTGGAGTGACTCCAGCGCCCATTTGCACAGACCTCAAGTCAATGTGAAATAAATTTCCTGACATTTAGGTGAGTACAGCCTCAGTTGCATAAGCTGTGTTTCGGTCATGATTTAAGTTGCTTTAAGCAGGCTAAGAAAGGTAATCATTAGCAGAGTGCAGGCAGCACTAAACTGAATCCCATTACGCCTCAACAAGACTCCACATACCTCTGCTATTCTCCCAAATTGTATTCTCTTACTTGTTTTTTTTGGTATCTGCTTTTAGACTGCACCAAACACCTGAACTTAACAAACTGTGCATAAAGCCCAGGCATTAATGTGAAAAAAGTATGCTGTCAATCAACCTCGTGCACTGTACAATCATTTTCCTGATGTGCTCAATTGCGATGTGCCACTCTCTCATGAATTTTCTTCACAAATCTCTCTACCACTGAAGGGTGACAGATATGACAAACTAAAATCACCTGCTTTATGCATTAGGTTATTATTACTTAACAAAATTACCCTGTTATGAATCAAACAACCCTTTGAGGAGTGAGGTTCTAGCACCAAAGCAACACCACTGCATTGGTAGTGGGGGGTTTTAATTCTGAGAATGCGCCAAATGAAAAGATGTGGTTGGATCCTTGGCTTTTTTTTTATTTTCTAAAAAATCTGCTCTCAACTATACAGGAAATAATTTTTGCAACCATTATAAAATAACACGCACATGTATAAAACTGCAACTAAAGTTGAGCCCCTTCTGACGCAAAGTAAACTTTCTGAATTACCTCACTTTTAGCCGGGATTTTATTATCCGTTTCCTAATGACAAAAAATATGATTTACTGCCTCCTGTGAAGAACAGTAAATTCTGTTTTAGCATCTTAAAAGGTCTGTGTCATTCTTTAAGAAAATATGGCAGGACAGAAATTGATTGCTGTAAACATGCAGGTCTGATTCAAGGGTCATGGTGTGGAGATGCCGGAGTTGGACTGGGGTGGACAAATGTAAGAAATCACACAACACCAGGTTATAGTCCAACAGCTTTATTTGAAATCACAAGCTTTCGGAGCGCTGCTCCTTCTTCAGGCGGCAGCAACTCATTCTCTCAAATGCTCACTGCCACTGTCATTCCCAGACACTCCCGAATGAGCCTCATGTTTGCACGCATCAAATTTCTGTCTGACACAATTTTCTTAAATGATTACATGGCCCCTTTAATTAAAAACACATGAAGTAAAAATGGAGCTGCTTTGCTTCCCAACGTGCTTCAAATAAGTAGGAAAGCACAGCACAGGCATAGTTAATCTGAATGAAGTCTTAATTTTGAGTGACGAGCAAATGCGACTGTGTAAAGAGGTTTGCAGTAGGCTTGACATTTAAATGTAAGCTTTGGCTTTCTGACGGATGTGCCCTCAGGCTGTCACAGCTCTCCTATGAATTGAATGAGGGGAAAAGCACCATAAGGTGTGAATTCCCTCAGTAGAGCTGTGTCCAGTCCAAACTACCAGTGATGTAGGACTTGGTGCATGTAGTGCGTCTAGATTTACAAGCACTTTATTTGCATGGCTCAGATGTCTGTAATATGTGTCACTGCGGACTGCTCTAATTGTTCTTACACCAGGCGTTTTCTACTTCTATTGATAACTGCATTAAGTAACATGGCTGATGGGATAAACTGTTTGTGACACTAATGTGCAGCATTTCTGGCAGAATCTCTTTTCTGTTATATTTTACAAATTTAACACTTAGACTACTGGAGGCACTTAAAAACACAAAGGAGTTCTTAACACTGAACACTTGTGTATTCATTATATTGAAATATAACCAAGAACTGAATAGAATCCCAGGGCTGTCAGTTTGGTCTATCTGGAGTAGTTTATTTTTCAAACTCCACAATGATTATGCACATGTCAAGGCCCCACCAAAATACATCACCATTAAAGCTCTCTCTTCTTCAATTACAGAATTCGGCATAATAGTTATGTTTCTGAAATAATTCAAATTCAAATTCAATCTGTTGTGCTTGTAATAATGATATATTACAAAAGGTAAAATGGATGACCTCAGTCCTTGAAGTTTCAAATCTGAAGGTATAAACCTCTTTGAAATGAGCTTGAACACTCACTAATGGCATTGAGCAGCACTCATCTAGTGTAAGATTAAATATGATGTCAGATTTTTGGTCAAAGATTATGTGCATTATCTAATACAACACTATTATCATGTCAAATAAATCCTCCCTATAATTAGAATCATCCTTGTACACAGACTGTTCTCAAAGGCAATTTCAGCACCTTTTATTAGCTTGAATAATGCAAATATAATGTGACTATAAATGTACTTTTATCACTTTTATTGTCCGGAATACTAAACCAAAAAGCTTGCAGTTGTGCAGCATGACTTGCCTTATGTGCCAATGCCAGATGTGGACAGGAGATGGCGCTGTTCTCTGGCCTCAGCCCTGGAGATTACAGCAATGTACAGGGCTGCAGGGAACAGCCAGCAGACTACGTGTTGTAAACAACACATGCTTAAAATTCATTTTCATTTGAATTTCACATCTAATTTAGTAAATAGAACTATCATTACTGTTAATGTAATGAAAGTAATAATTAAGAAGCTTGCAGTCTAATAAAACCCTCTCTTTGTTGGTCTATCCATCTACATCATATCTATCTAGCCTGTCCTCAATATGTCATAAGTATAGCCTTCATTTTTAGCACTTGAGCCCTTTGATGTTGCCTGGGATTCTCCAAATAGTCATGAGTGACACACAAATAGGATAAGCAGATGGTTATCGTGATTTACAAGGTAGTAATTCAATTAGTGCTTCTAATATGCCATAAACCTAGAAAACAAAGCTCAAAAGGTTTATGAACAGCACATAAGGACTAAACTCCTCCCTTAAACTCTACTCTTTATAATTTAGGATGTGTACACTTTTGGGCTTCATACCATTACACAGTAGAGGATGGTAGCAGTGGTCTGACCTAGGTGACAAGGCAATAAAGGGAACTGTGACATAGGTATATTTTGCATCGTGACTATCACAACAATAGTAAGAGATAAAAACAGAAAATGCTGGAACTACTCAGTAGGTCAGGCTGCATCTGTGGAGAGAGAAACAAAGGTCATCGACCTGAAACGTTAACTCTGTTTCTCTCTCCACAGATGCTGCCTGACCTGCTGAGTGTTTCCAGCATTTTCTGTTTTTATTTCAGATTTCAAGTATTGTTGGTTTTGACAACAATAGTAAGAGTTTCTTTCAGAAATGCAAGACAAAGAAATGAGCTATGCACTATAAATTATACACATTAAATCTATGTTGAAAAAATAATCAATAAATCAGCTCAGGGTAGTCCTGCCTTTGCAATTCAATTCATTATGATGCTAAAAGAATTTAGTAAATAGAAGTGTTGATGTGAGTTGCGTTGGCTGTAAATCTATATCCAGTGTTGCTTTCAAAGAGACAGTTAAACTACAACACTAAAAATCATCTCTTGTTAACAGATATGATGCAGTGCTTAAGTTTTAATCTGTTCTAAACCTGTCTTACTGCTATGGCAAAAATAGAAGGTAGGAAATTAGTTGTCAATCTGCTGTCCCCAAACTATTAAACAAAAAATGCAAAAAATTCTAAGCATAACACAATCTTTACAATAGGGACAAGCATGGTTTTGGATTTAGCATCCTTCTTCCCATTTACCACAAAGTTAGAGTCCCAGAATCCTATTGGCATATAGCAGTGCAGTACAGCCAAATCCACATTTCCAAAAATAAGTCTTAATAAGTCCAAAGATATCTTAAAAGAGCTAGAGTTAAAAAGCTTGTAGCTCACGAATCTTGAAATCACAATATTAGAAGTTAAGTTTGATTACATAGAGCCTACATGTTGGTGTTGAAGGAGGTTATAAAGTACTCTCAGTGATGCAGGTAAAAAAGACTTGCATTTATATAGCGCCTTTCATGACCTCAGAACATCCCAAAGCGCTTTACAGCCAATGAAGTACTTTTTGAAGTGTAGTCACTGTTGTAATGTAGGAAATGCAGCAGCCAATTGTGCACAGCAAGCTCCCACAAACAGCGCTGCGATAATGACCAGATAATCTGTTTTTGTTATGTTGATTGAGGGATAAATATTGGCCAGGACACCGGGGATAACTCCCCTGCTCTTCTTTGAAATAGTGCCACGGGATCTTTTACGTTCACCCAAGAGAGCAGACAGTCTCATCCGAAAGACGGCGCCTCCGACAGTGCAGCAGTCCCTCAGCACTGCACTGGAGTGTCAGCCTAGATTTTTTGCTCAAGTCTCTGAAGTGGGACTTGAACCCACAACCTTCTGGCTCAGAGGCGAGAGTGCTACCAACTGAGCCATGGTAGATAAGATGGTACACCACTAGTGAGGATGGAAAGATTCACATTTCAAGTTGGGAAGTGGAACACTATTAGTCCACCATGATGCCGCTGCTGGGAACATCACTGACACTATGGGCTGAATTTTGCCGGTGCTCAGAGTGCGGGTTTGGAGACGGGTCCGCTGTCAAAATTGAAATGATTGACAGCGGGTTGGGAACCTGCTCCGAACCCACCTCCATGTAAGTTTCCAAAGCGTCGGGTCTGCGATTTCAGAACAGACCCGACACCAAGCGGCGGGGGAGGCATTTAAGGTAGTTAAATGTTTGTTAAATGCTTGTTAACTACTATTTTGCCAGCCTATTTCTGTTTTACCACTTTTTTACGAGGTTCCCGTCGCTTGGGGATCACATCAGGTAAGTCGGTCGGGTTCTCTATTTCTCCCCATTGCTGTGAATAGGTGACAGCTGCAAAAGTGGTATGAAAGCTACCATTTCACAACTGTTCACTTTCCAATGTCAGAAGCTGGAGCCTTCAGGACTTGGAAGACACTTTTGAGCTGTATGCAGTTTGGAAGTGTTTGGAGTAAACTCTCTATCCACTGTCACCTCCTTGGAGCAAGCTCTCTCACCATTGACAGATCGCTTCTGTCATCTCAACTTCAGCTACCACCTATTCCAGCAACATCGGTGCCCTTGAAAATATCTTACCTTGATCCTCTGAATCCCTCCAAGGTCAGCCCCAACATTAACATCACCAGGCACACCAACATCACCAACAACAATACCAACCTTCTCCGCAATCACTTGATGCTGCACAGGACAAAGGGCATCAGCACCCGACATCATTGCTGCCCGGGTGGCCAGCGATGGCATCACGATGGCCAGATTTACTTCACCTGACGCTGCACATCCTGGCTGCCACATGATGCGCCAGGTTGACACCACCCCACGCCAGCACCGTGAAACATCCCTACAATGTCCGGGGGAGGGGGGCAGTGGGGTTATGTCTCACCATTCACTGGAACTCACTAATACACTTCTCAAGGTGAGCACAAATCTGTCCAATAAGGTAAAGTGTTAAAAATATAGATTTCAATGTTTGAAAACACATTAACAGAAACTTCATATGAACATTGGTTAAATCTCTCAAGTGCCTACCCTTGTGTGTTGTTAGTTGGTATGCTTGCAGTAGTGCTTGCAGTAGGATGAGGCTGAGTGTGAGGGGTGGCTAGTAAGATGGGGAAGTGATAATGTAGATAGAGAGGGATGGGTGGAGGTGCAAGGTAAGTTGGTGTGAGTAAAGATGTGCAGGAGTAGGGTAGGGAAGGCAGAGCGATGCGAATGTGATGAGTGGCACAGCAGGATGAGGTTGAGTGTGGTTTTGCAGTAATGTTTCGTGATCTGCTCAGATCATTGAAAGGTTTGCGCCACTGCAGCCTGGTCCTCCTGACGACATCCCTGCTTGTGTCCTCCTGTGCAATGTGCAACCAGGCTGCGTTGGTGTCCTGAGGAGGTCTCTTCCGCCTTTCGGAAGGGAAGAGAACCTCCCTGCGTGCTGTGCATAAGCATATGGAGGGAATCATGCGAGAGCCTGGGTGCAGCCATGTACCTTTGTGCAGTGCTTGTCAGTGTTTGCAGCACCTCAATGCTGCAGAACATTGACAGCACAACTATCAAGATGAATGTGGACATGGCCCCTTTAAGGAAACCGGCTGATGACGCTTTATCAAATTATGTCATCAGACCCAGTTCCTTTTAATTGGCCGGGAAATGCGCAGGGCAGGTTTAACGAGTCCAATCTACGTAAAAATCACTTGGAGAGAGCGGGACTGGGACCCGCCACCAACCTCTCCCACCGCAATCCCGCTTCCGCTGGCAAAATCGCGGCCTATAGATTTTAATCTATCTAGCAACGTATATATATACATATACGCATTTCAAAAAATTACTTTGAAAATGAATTATGTTACAGAATTATCAAATATTTCTAACGTGTCCAGTCCGGCACTAGCATGAGCACAGAGCTCAACATCAGCGCTACACATTGGCCCAGTAATTCCGGGCACAACGCGTGAGTGCGGACGGGGTACTCACGCGTGTGCCCGGAGGAATTGCCGGTTTTCAGCATGCACAGCACATGCGCTGAAAACCGGCATTTCCTGTCCTCTGACCCAAGGGGTTAAGAGGCAGAACGCGCGCGACTGCACAGGCAGCGCGTGCGCAGTAAAATTCCTTTTTTTTTTCAGAGTTGCGCACGTGTAAGTATTTAGTTTTTCAGGTAAGTGGGCTTTTAGTACAATGTAGAATTTTTCCACAGGTTTGTTATTTTTAAAGAATTTACAGGATGGTAAGTTTAGTTTTAGACCCTATTTTTTTTTAATTTATTTTTTTCAAAAAATTGATTAATTGTTTAAAACATTTTTAAAAACTTATTTATAGTTAATATAATCAGTGGGATGTTTTTTAAAATTTTATTTAAAGTTAAAGTAGTGTTTTGGCAGCCCATACTTTTCATGAGTTTGACAGCTCTTCCTGTCAAACTCATGAATGAGTTTCCCCTCCCCTGATTGGCTGCACAGTGCTCACCTGATCCCAGCCGGCACATCGCACTAACTACGCCGCTGGATCAGGTTAGCACAGCGCGCTGACATCTGAACCGGGCCTGTGACAGGAAATGCAAGCAGGCCCGGGCTTCAGATGTCGGCGCACAGGGTGAGTGCACATCGGGGGCTTGCACACGCGGCAAGCCCCCGATCCTAATTTCAGGGCCATTGTGTTAGCCAGGGTCTAAAAACTGATGTTTTCCTTCTAAAATATAATAAAGCATGAGTTTGGGCTGTTAACTGCACAATCACATTTAGGAACTGCTTGCCTGCCTCTTAGAAAAACAATTTTTTGTTTCTCTGTTAAGCAGACAGTCATGTCCACCTCACTGTCCATCTGCCCACTTGCCAGCCTCCTGAAGGAAACATTGACTGGTGCCAACTGCTCTTGCACCTGTAACTAATGCCCTTGTTCGACTAGGATCTTTACAGTGAGTGTTTGCCAATAGTAGTGTGAATACAGTGCGAATGTCTTTGCATGGAACAGCCAAATCTAACTCCAACTCCGCTGCTCCAGATCAGCAGGACGTATGATACACACTGTTTGGTGGTGGAGTAACCATGTGCCAGCTTCAGTATAACAGCTGGATTAGACACATTGGGATAAATTTCAACTTGCCGAGTTCAATGTTAGAATCGTGCGATCTCCATAAACGGGCGACCGATTCGCAAATCTAGTTGTATTCTCAAGTTGTGTGACGGGGGAGGGGGAGGGGGGATTTTAAAATCTACCCCATTGCTTCATAAACAAAACACATAGGGCTGGATTTTGCTCTCAAAATAACGGTGAGGCTAATGGCGCACGCCATTATTTATGCGTAAATGCCAATATCCAAAAGTTGCTGTCTGAGTTAGCTTTGCGAAAACGGCATTTCATTGTCGACCTCATTGACATGCATTTCATTGACATGCATTGAATAGCATGAAGTTATTGTATTTGCGCTGTAGAAACGAACTAAACTCACCACAGAAAGTTAAGCCTTGTCACTACAAGCGTAAGTACCCTTTTAACGACATGATAATTGTTAATTACTGCCAATCAATCTCTCTGGCACTGAAAATTAATTTTTACAAGTGTGGAGTCTCATTCCTTCAGGTATTAATTGTTGTTGGAGATTTTTTAAATGCCAAATTTTTAAAAAAATGAATAACTTTTACTTTTCCCTTATCTCTCTTTTTCTCTCTCTCTTAATCCAATCTTTCTTTCCATCTCTTTGTTCCTCTTTTTGTACCTGATTTGACATTGAATTCACCCACCGAAATTTATATTTCCTTCTGCTGTTTATTTCTCAGTCCTTCAATCTGATTGATTAAGGAGATAGCCTGTTGGTTGCCCTGTTCACTCAAGTCCCAGATACCCTGTTTCCTCGCTGTGCCTTCATCAGCTCACACTTTCAGCAACTTTGTGGGATAAAATGTTTTGAGCTGAAGGGTGCAGAGGCGAGTTTAACTAACGGCAGATGCTGTTAGCTGCCCTGCTACAGCAAAATCTGGCCCATTGTAATATCACAAGTTACACCAGATAGCAGGTTTATGTGTGCGCAGTGAGGTATAGTGGCACACAGACTGGGTACTCTGGCTTTTTAATGCATCGCACATAGCTGCCTGTGGATGTTTAGTGATGTCCTAAGATTTGGAAAAAAACAAGAGTCTCGCTGGCTATGAGTAGGTCGAAGCTTGTTAGAGCTAGTGAGGTGGAATTGCTTAATGTGTCTCACTTATTCAACGTCCTTAATAAAACAAGCAGAGCTATCAACATTGGACAAATCCTAGAGGTCAGACATTCAGTCAAGGGTCAGCCTCATACCCGAGGCTTCTTCTCACATCAAAAACATGCATCACTGTGAAAATAGAGCAAATAATTCATCCTCCAGTGCAGTATAAATGTTGCATATTACTCTATCCTTCCCTCATCCATATTTATTTTTCACCTTTTAGTCTTTCTTTTTCCCTTCTGCTCCATTGTGGAGCTGCTGTTGGGTATAGTGTGCCGTGCTTGATCTTGAGTTGATCCTTGACATTTTGCTGCAGCTGGGGTTGAGGATCAGTCTTAAAACCTTAACTGTTGACTTGAATCTTATTCCCAGACCCTCTTACATAGAAACATAGAAAAATAGGAGCAGGAGTAGGCCTTTCGGCCCTTCGAGCCTGCTCCGCCATTCAATATGATCATGGCTGATCCTCTATCTCAATACCATATTCCCGCTCTCTCCCCATACCCCTTGATGCCTTTTGTGTCTAGAAATCTATCTATCCCCTTCTTAAATATATTCAGTGATTGGCCTCCACAGCCTTCTGTGGTAGAGAATTCCACAGGTTCACCACCCTCTGAGTGAAGAAATTTCTCCTCATCTCAGTCCTAAATGTCCTACCCCGTATCCTGAGACTGTGACCCCTCGTTCTAGCCCCCCAGCCAGGGGAAACACCCTCCCTGCATCCAGCCTGTCAGAATTTTATACGTTTCAATGAGATCACCTCTCATTCTTCTAAACTCCAGTGACTACAGGCCTAGTCGACCCAATCTCTCCTCATACGACAGTCCTACCATCCCAGGAATCAGTCTGGTGAACCTTCGCTGCACTCCCTCTATGGCAAGTATATCCTTTCTTAGGTAAGGAGACCAAAACTGCACACAGTACTCCAGGTGTGGTCTCACCAAGGCCCTGTATAACTGTAGTAAGACATCCTTGCTCCTGTACTCAAATCCTCTTGCAATGAAGGCCAACATACCATTTGCCTTCCTAACTGCTTGCTGCACCTGCATGTTTGCTTTCAGTGACTGGTGTACAACGACACCCAGGTCCCTCTGTACATCAACATTTCCCAATCTATCAGCATTTAAATAATACTCTGCCTTTCTGTTTTTCCTACCAAAGTGGATAACCACATTTATCCACATTACACTGCCTCTGCCATGTATTTGCCCACTCACTCAACTTGTCTAAATCGCCTTGAAGCCTCTTTGCATCCTCCTCACAACTCACAATCCCACCTAGTTTCATGTTGACAGCAAACTTGGAAATATTACATTTGGTTCCCTCATCCAAATCATTGATATATATTGTGAATAGCTGGGGCCCAAGCACTGATCCCTGCGGTTCCCCACTAGTCACCGCCTGCCACCCCGAAAAAGACCCATTTGTTCCTACTCTCTGTTTCCTGTCTGTTAACCAATTTTCAATCCATGCCAGTATATTACCCCCAATCCCATGTGCTTTAATTTTGCACACTAAGCTCTTATGTGGGACTTTATCAAAGACCTTCTGAAAATCCAAATGCACCACATCCACTGGTTCTCCCTTATCTATTCTATCAGTTACATCCTCAAAAAACTCCAGTAGGTTTGTCAAACATGATTTCCTTTTCATAAATCCATGTTGACTTTGTCTAATCCCGTTGATATTTTCTAAGTGTCCTGTTATCACATCCTTTATAATAGACTCTAGCATTTTCCCTACTACTGATGTTAGGCTAACCGGTCTGTAGTTCCCTGTTTTCTCTCTCTCCTTTTTTAAATAGTGGGGTTACATTTGCCACCTTCCAATCTGCAGGAACTGTTCCGTAATCTATAGAATTTTGAAAGATGACAACCAATGCATCCACTATTTCCATGGCTACCTCTTTTAGTACTCTGGGATGCAGATTATCAGGCCCTGGGGATTTATCATTCTTTAAGGTTTACTGTGCTGTCTTTTGTCATGGGTGTAAACCTGGTGCACAGAACATAGATGTGTCTGCAGAGTTTGTTGGAGGTAGAACAAGAGTCCCAGGTGGGCCAAGCTTGCAATGGAGCAGGTGAATTGTCCAGTGCCTCCTGGAGAGAGAGGACCCCTGCAACATGCTGAATGGCACAGCTCTCACTACTACCTGCAAGAAAGTGCCTCGGATCCACAGTGCCAGAATGCAGCTCTCCCCACACTTGTGTGGAGGAATCAGAAGCACCTGTAGGACATATCCCAACAACAACAATTTGCATTTATATAGCGCCTTTAACTTAGTAAAACATCCCACGGCGCTTCACAGGAGCCTTATCAAACAAAATTCCAATCTGAACGAGTGATAGTCAGCTTCTGACGGGAACTGTAAAACAATACCAAGCAGCCTGGGCTTATTCATGTGGGTTACCCATCACTACCCCCTCCCCAAACACATCTCATGAGGAGAATACAGATTAGCAACAGTGATCAACCCATAGACAGGCAAGGATAGCAACTGCAATCAATATGACTATTATCAGGAAGGGCTCCCTCCTCAGCTCCCTGATACAGCTGCACACCAGAGGCCAGGAACAAATTGCTTCAACCTTAAGAATTACATTGATCCCAACATAGGCAGAATCATTGCAAGAAATCATAACGTAGCAACGTGCTATTCCCGCCACCACTGTGCAATCAAATTGTATAATAGGCCTTACAATCATTGGGGGAGAAATTCGGCATGTTAGTGCTTCCAATTAGCGCCTGGTGGGGGCGCTAACGGGGAGCTCAGGCAGTAGTGCCGTGGCGGAGTGAATCCCACGCCATGCGGCAAATTCATCGGCCCCGCAGCGTCGGCGATAACAGTTAGCGCCTCAGCACCTTTCGCCATGCAGATCATGACGTCAGCGAATGTGCAACGCTCACTGGGCGCCTGACCTGCAAACTTCAGTAGCGCCCCCCGCCTTACCGCCTCACGCCGACAGCGCCAGGGAGTGGAGGCATGAACCAGCCGGCTGGCAACTGGCGGGGCGCTACTTAAAGGGATGCGCCCCAGCTGTCAAGGAACTTCCGTTTCAAAGGCCAGTTATGAGTGGCAGAGAGCGCAGGATGTATCTGCAGCCAAATAAAGGCTGCTTAGTCCCCGGAGTGCTCCGGGCCGTCAAAGGACTTTGCATTTCATCCCACAGCATATCACCATTCTGCACTCCCCGAATCATTGGGGGCTGGTGTGCGGACTCCAGTCACCCTCCCCTTTAATGGTTGGAAGGCGCCTTCGCCAATGCTCACTCCCGATTACACAACACCTCACATTCCTTATCGCTTGGAGCTTAACGCCACTCACCTACGCCATTAGTGCCTGATTCAGCGCTCCCCTGCATTCTTTGAGCGCTGAGACTTAACTCAAAAGTTAGCACCCCAACCTGAGCGATTCCGAATTTCTAGCCCTATAGAATTTTACAGCACTGAAGGAGGCCATTCTGTCCATCACACTTGAACGAGCTATCATTGTACTTCCATTCCCTTACCCTTTCCCCATACCCTTTTAATTTTTGTTCAAATATTTATCCACTTCCCTTTAAAAGCCATTATGGATTCTGTTTCCCACCACTGTTTCTAGCTGAGCATTCCATATCCTAACAACACTGCGCAAAAAATATTCTTCGAACCACTTCTTTTATTCTGTTGTTATCTTAAATTTATACCGTCTAGTTATTAACTCACCAAAGCGTGGAAAGCTTTTCATAATTTACCTTTTCAAAACCATTCATAATTTTGAACACCTCTATGAAATCATCTGTTAAATATTTTTATTCTAATGAAAGTGGCCCCAGTTTCTCTTGTCTCTCTTTATAATAATGACTCTCATTGTAGTGTATGTAACCTGTACCACCTTAAGAGACTACCTTAAGGTGATGAACTACTTTCTGATGGCTCCTGTATATTGTAGTACCGGTGGTGACCACACCGGTATATAAACCCTGTGGAGCAGTTTGTATTTCAGTTCAGCCCTGACCCTCGATTACTAAAGACCTGTTTAAGTATTCTGTTGTCTGTGTTCAGTTATTCAGCATAACTACATTTGAGAAACACAGACTCAACAGTGGCGACGAGTCTGATCGTACCTAGCGGCAGTTTTGCATCCAAGGAAGCTTCGTCCTCAGAACGGGCGTCGAAAAGGGGCATCCGCCCTCATCATCCTGCTGAGCACCGCATCGCACGGGAGGCATCGAGAACCCGGTTTGGATTTGCTGGCCACGAAGTCCACCATCAGCAACAGGCAGTGATCATCCCTTCTACGACAGCGGCGGGTAAGCCGATCTAGCGACACGGAGAGAAAGTCGGACGAGTTGTCAGTGGGAGAAGGGGAGGGAAACCGAAGAAAAGGGCGGTGAACACGACCGCAGCCGGTGTAAGGGGCCGGACTGCAATCGGGGCAGAGACGCGCAGCAGCCTGAAAGGCGTTAATGTCCTCGAGGACCGCGGGAGCGGCGGGGAACAAGAGCAGCAGCGTTGGGGGAAATAAAGGACCGCTGGGAGGCGAGAACGGCAACAGCGCGGTAATCGCCATTTTAGTCGGCGGGGGAAGAAGACAAGCGCGGGAAAAGCCGCCAAGCGCAGGAAGCCACCATTTTGGAAAATAAATAAAATAAAGGAAACTCAACAAGATGCCAAAAACGGGTAACATCACTGCTTTTGATAGCGATGTAGAAGATTGGGCCACTTATGTGGAACGCGTTGAAGTTTACTGTACAGCGAATGAGGTACCGGCGGATAAGAAAGCACTAACCATATTAAACTCGATGGGTGCGAAGACGTACGGGTTATTAAGGCACCTTGTAACACCAGCTAAACTGGTAGGAAAGAGTTTCGCGGAGATTGTTACTATCCTGCAAGAGCATTTAAACCCCACGCCGCTGCTGATAGCGGAACGATTTAAATTTTACAAAAGAATTCAGCTTAAAGAGGAAAGCAACGTTGAATTCTTAATCGAACTGCGCAAGTTATCAAAGTACTGTCAGTTCGGCACAGGACTAGCAGACGCTCTGAGAGATAAGTTCGTGTGTGGGCTACTAAAGGAAGGAACCCAGAAGCGACTGCTAGAGAAAAAGGATCTTACGCTGGACAAAGCTTTCAGCATTGCAGCATCGCACGAGGCAGCAGCACGAGGCACTGCGGAAATGCAGCAAAGGCCATCGGAATTCAGCACCAATGAAATGGCATTGGGTGCAGTAAAGTGCTATCGTTGCGGAAGGACAACGCATGATCAGAACCAGTGCTGGGTCAAAGATAAAGAATGCAGGAAATGTGGCAGACTTGGTCACATAGCGAAAGTATGCCGGTCAGGAAAGAAGACCAGCAACAAAAAGTCGCCGCAGGAGAAGTACAAAAAAGTACACAAGGTGACAGAGAGCAGTTCGGATGAACAAAAGGCGGATTCAGACTCCAGCAGTAAGGAACTGGGTTGTCTAAAAATACATAATGTGGGTAACACAGCAGACCACCAAACTATCTGGGTCATGCTTTGGATAGCAGGAGTCCAAGTGAAGATGGAACTGGACACTGGATCGGCATTGACGGTCATGAATAAGCAAGATTACAAAAGGTTATTCTTGCACATTCCCCTGAGGGATACGGAGATTGTATTGAAAACATACACGGGGCAAAGAGTATACCCCATCGGAAAGATAAAGGTAAAGGTGGTCTACAATGGTAAAGAAAGTCAGGGAATGGACTTGTATGTGTTACCTGAGGGAGGTCCACCACTACTGGGATGGGAATGGATCCGGAGAATAAATATGGACTGGCATTCCTTACAAGCACTAACTGTAGATTCCTGTAAAGAGGACGACGTCAAACCTAAACGACTGTCCAAAATATTGGACGATGCTAAGGAGGTGTTCCAGCAGGGACTGGGAACACTGAAAGGAATTACGGCAAACATCAACGTTGAAGAACATGCAAACCCAAAATTTTTCAAAGCCAGACCGGTACCTTATGCGATACGACCTGCTGTGGAAGCAGAGCTGGAAGGGCTAGAACGTTCAGGAGTACTGTCAAAGGTGGACTGGAGTGAATGGGCCACGCCCATTGTTCCCGTCATGAAGCGTTCGTTGAGCAACAAGCCGGGGGAACCTGGGAAGGTTCGCATCTGTGGCGATTTCAAGATCACTGTTAATCCGGTTCTTCACACGGTGCAATATCCGCTTCCGCGGATTGAGGATATCTTCGCTTCGCTGTCTGGCGGGAAACACTTCACCAAGATAGACCTGGCGCAGGCGTACTTACAGATGGAAGTTGATGAAGCGTCACGCCAGTATCTCACGATCAACACACATAAGGGCTTATATCGGTATAATAGACTGGTTTTTGGAGTGGCATCGGCTCCAGCGATTTGGCAAAGGGCCATGGAGCAGGTATTACAGAGAATTCCAGGCACACAAAGCTACCTGGACGACATTCTGATTACAGGAGATGATGATAAGGAACACCTCGCGAATTTGGAGCAGGTGCTCACCAGATTGAAAGAATATGGACTCAGAGTTAATCGCCAGAAATGTGAGTTCTTTCAGAAGCGAATCTCGTACTGCGGTCACGTCATTGACCAGGAGGGGCTTCATAAGTCACCTGACAAGATCGAAGCTGTTGTGAAAGCCCCCGCTCCGGAAAATGTATCCCAGTTGAGGTCGTTCCTTGGGTTGATTAACTATTACCACAAGTTCCTTCCAAATTTATCCACGGTGTTACACCCGCTGAACACTCTTTTGCAAATGGGAGTACCATGGAAGTGGAGTGAGGACTGTAAGCGGGCTTTTCAAAAAAGCAAGGCACTGATCACCTCTAAGGAAGTGTTGGCTCACTTTAACCCAACGCTGCCTATTCGTTTAGCTTGTGATGCTTCTCCATATGGTATCGGGGCAGTGCTCTCACATAAGTTGCCAAATGGCTTGGAAAGGCCAGTCGCGTTCGCATCCAGATCATTGACCTCCGCTGAGCGCAACTATGCTCAGATAGATAGGGAGGCTCTCAGCCTCGTGTGGGGAGTTAAGAAATTTAACCATTACCTGCAAGGCCAAAGGTTTACGCTGCTGACAGATCACCAGCCGTTGGTTTCCATTTTTAACCCTAAGAAGGGTGTTCCGGTTATGACGGCGCAGAGGCTTCAGAGATGGTCCCTTTTCCTAGGGGCACATCAATATGATATTGAATTCAAAGGTACAAAGCAACATGGTAATGCTGATGGGCTGTCGCGCCTGCCACTACCTACAGCGGAAGAGGCACCGGCAGTTGACCCTGTCGAGATATTTCACTCGACCATCATCGAATGCTTACCAGTCACCAATGCGAATATTGAGAGATAACCCAGAAACGACCCGACACTGTCTCGGGTCTATGATTTGACAGTGAAGGGATGGCCAACACATGGCGAACCACTGTTACCGGCATTCTCAGCCAGACGAGAGCAGCTGTCCGTCTGTCAAGGAACATTGATGTATGGAACAAAGGTGATTATTCCTCCTAAATTAAGGGAGAGAGTTCTGAAGGAACTGCATGAAGGTCATCTGGGGGGAGTCAAGATGAAAGGCCTTGCTAGGGCTTATGTGTGGTGGCCAGGTATCGACAAACAAATAGAGGATCTGACTAAAAGCTGCTCAGGGTGCCAAAAAGTTCAAAATGCACCTCCAATTGCACCGCTGCATCCGTGGGAATGGCCTTCAACCCCATGGCAACGTGTGCATATCGACTTTGCAGGTCCATTCATGGATTCCATGTTTTTGATAGCGGTAGACGCACATTCTAAATGGCCAGAAGTGATTAAGATGTCGACCACTACCTCTGAAAAGACGATCGCAGTTCTAAGAACCATATTTGCAAGGAATGGGTTGCCGGAATAAATATGTTCAGACAACGGACCACAGTTCGTGTCAGAAGAATTCCAGAAATTCATGAAGAAGAATGGGGTGAAACACTATACATCTGCCCCATATCATCCGGCTACCAATGGGTTGGCCGAGAGATTTGTACAAACGTTCAAAAAGGCGATAAAGGCCATGAGCGAAGACCATATTCCACTACAACACAAGGTGGACAATTTCCTGATGGCATATCGAAACGCCACACATGCAGTGACAAATCAAAGCCCTGCCATAATGTTCTATAACAGGAGGTTGCGGTCCCGGTTGGATTTGTTAAAACCCAATGTGCGTAGGGAAGTCGAAAACAAACAATTCCAGCACGTAAGTAACAAGGCCACTCGGAGTTTCGAAATAGGACAACCAGTGTTGGCCAGGGACTATAGGAATGATAAATGGCAATCCGGAACAATTCGTGCCCGACAAGGACCCTTGATGTACACGGTAGACGTTGGTGAGAACGTAATATGACGTCATGCTGACCAACTTGTGGAATCGAGAACAAGGGTCGACCCCATGGCTACGGCAGAGACACCAGTTGAAGAAGTTATTGAGCCTGTAGCATCTACCTCAGACTCGAACGTACATGATGATGTTCAATCCATAAGAGATCAAATGGATGAGTCACCCCAGCAACGAGAACCAGAGACCCCTGCAAGGCATTATCCGGCCCGGATCAGGAGGCCTCCTCAGAGACTGAATCTTTGAACAGTTTTGTATGAAAGTTGTATATATGTTATCCATGTTATGTTTAAATTGGGGTGTACACTGTTAAGCTAAAAGGGGAGGAATTGTAGTGTATGTAACCTGTACCACCTTAAGAGACTACCTTAAGGTGATGAACTACTTTCTGATGGCTCCTGTATATTGTAGTACCGGTGGTGACCACACCGGTATATAAACTGATGTAAGAAAAAGGAGGCTTACCATCAAGTAACTTTAAAGTAAGCTTTAAGTAACTTATAAACACACTATATACAAGAGAGGTCTTTACCATGCCTCTGGTAGAAGCCTCTTACAATACTGAACAGACCAGTATTTATACCAGTCCAACAGGAAGTGACACATGACAGGAAGTGAGGTATGTACACAGTTCATAGTTCATAGTTCACAGTTCACAGTTCACAGGAAGTGATGACATAACTTCCCGGAAGTTTTTATTTTTATCACATTCTTCCCTCCTGCAGGTTTAGGAGGCTGTGGTCTACCTTTTGGTCCGCAGCCGCCGAACAAGGAAGAGTCGCACCCGTTTGGATTCCCGTCGTAGAGGGTCGCTGGTCCGCTTACATGCGGTTGGCCATTGGCCAGAGTCCGTGTGGCCTGGATTGCCCTGTGAAGGGTCGGGGAGATCATGGCTTCGAGTACGAGCCCCAATAGGTGCAAAGTCAGACTGCCTCTGTTCAGAGGGAGGTGCAGAGCTGGTCTGTGGCGGACCAGTACTTTCATGCGTGGTACTGGGAGGGTCGCAACCTTGAGCACGGGGTTCTACCGGCACCAAGCTAGTTGGTGTCCGATCAGGATCCTGGAGAGGGGTACCCGATAGGTCCCAAGAGTTTCCTGGTGAAATGCCATCACCCGATGTCCCACTAGGTCCTGGTGGGCAGGGAGCCAGATCCCGTAATGATACGGTAGATTCTCGGCCGTCGGAATATCGTATGTTTGCATAGGTGGGGTTGGCATCGGTTAGTTCGACCTCGTCTACAAGAGGGTCATTTTTAGACGTCCGAACGTATCTTCGGAGTAATACAGGTCCAGGAGTAGTTAGCCATGACGGGAGTGATGTCCCATGAGATGAGCGACGCTGGAATCCAAAGAACCGCTCATGAGGTGTAGTATTTGTGGCTGTAGAAAGCAGGGACCGTATAGAGTGCAATGCACCCGGAAGCACTGTTTCCCATTGCTGGTCTGGTAGGCCCCGAGATCTTAAAGCGAGACGTACGGAATTCCAGATGATACCGTTATACCTCTCTACCTGCCCATTTCCGATGGGATGGTATGGTGTTGTTTTGCTTGTAGCAATTCCCCGTTCTGAGAGGTAGTCCTTGAGTTCCCTCGACATAAAGGATGGACCCCGATCTGAGTGAATATAAGCCGGCATGCCACAGAGAGAAAATACCTGCTCAAGGCAGGAGATTACTGTGGACGCCAGCATATTGGAGCAGGGGAAGGCAAACGGAAAACGTGAATATTCGTCGATCATGGTGAGCAAATATGTGTTCCGAGTTGAAGAGGGCACTGGGCCCTTAAAATCGATGCTAAGTCGTTGCATCGGTTGGGTTGCATGTATGAGTATACCATCTGAGGGGCGGAAGAACTGAGGTTTTAATTCCGCACAAAGCCGGCATTCTGAGCATATTTTCTTTACATCTCCAGTGGAAAAAGGGAGATTCCATGATCGTACGAAATGTAGCATGCGCGTAACGCCAGGATGGCACAAACCATTGTGGACATCCATGAGAGTGGAGGATGACATAGTGGAGCAGAATGCCCGTGTGAGGGTGTCCGGGGCCACATTCTCCTTGCCAGGCCGATAGAGAATGGTATAACCAAAAGAGGCCAGTTCCATCCTCCAAAGTTGTATTTTATTATTCTTAATTTTGGTTCGTTTTCGATTATCGAGCATGAAGGCGACTGATCGTTGGTCCGTGATCAATGTAAAGTGCTGGCGAGCTAGAAAATGGTTCCACTTCCGTACTGCCTCTATGATGGCTGTGGCTTCTTTCTCAACCAGAGGATAATGTAGCTCGGCACCTTGTAAGGTCCTGGACATAAATGCTACAGGACGACCTTCCTGATTCAGAGTAGCCGAGATCGCCACCTCCGAGGCATCACATTCAACCACGAAAGGGAGATTCTCATCAATGGAGTGAAGAGCCGCTTTCTCCAACTGTTTTTTGAGAAGGTTAAAGGCTGCAACAGCCGCTGTTCCCAGTGGAAATGATCTAGCATGCAGCAAGGGTTGGATTTTGTCCGAAAAATGAGGAATCCATTTAGCGTAGTATGCAAACAGACTGAGAGCCCGACGTAAAGAAGCCGGATTCTTAGGTGACGGGAGCTCTTGGAGCGGGCGAAGTCTTTCTGGGTCTGGCTTAATGATACCATTGCCTACGCAGTAGCCAAGGATGTTGATGGTCGGTTGCGACTCAACAGATTTGGATTCATTCAGGGTCAAATTACGGCGATGGAGGGCATCCCGAAATTTTTGGAGGTTGGAGTCGTGTTCCTGTTGATCGTGACCTGCAATGGTAATGTTATCAAGATAGGGAAAAGTGTCCCTTAGGTTTTCCTGCTTAACCAGGCCATCCATTGCCCGTTGAAAGACAGCCACTCCATTAGTAACCCCGAATGGGAGGCGACGAAATTGGTACAGCCGTCCATTAGCCTTAAAGGCTGTGTACTGCTTATCTGAGACCTTCAAGGGTAACTGATGATAGGCACTTTTTAAATCGTAAGTTGAGAACACTTTGTATTCGGCCAGTTTATTAACCATATCATCAATGCGTGGCAATGGGTAGGCGTCCAAGTCCCAGACGAATAGGTCTAAGGATTTTCTCCATGATGGGTGGTTCCCTGGATCCTTAATTCCGAGTTTGTCCGAAGGTCTAGTATTCGTGAGTGTAAATATTAAGTTACTTAAATTGATGTAAGAAAAAGGAGGCTTACCATCAAGTAACTTTAAAGTAAGCTTTAAGTAACTTATAAACACACTATATACAAGAGAGGTCTTTACCATGCCTCTGGTAGAAGCCTCTTACAATACTGAACAGACCAGTATTTATACCAGTCCAACAGGAAGTGACACATGACAGGAAGTGAGGTATGTACACAGTTCATAGTTCATAGTTCACAGTTCACAGTTCACAGGAAGTGCTGACATAACTTCCCGGAAGTTATTATTTTTATCACATAAACCCTGTGGAGCAGTTTGTATTTCAGTTCAGCCCTGACCCGCGCTTACTAAAGACCTGTTTAAGTATTCTGTTGTCTGTGTTCAGTTATTCAGCATAACTACATTTGAGAAACACAGACTCAACACTCATCACTAGTATCATCTAAGTAAATTTCTTCTGCACCCTCTCAATGGTCTTGACATCCTTCTAAAAGTAAGGAACCCAACACATGTTATATTCTAACTGCAACCTAGCCAATGATTTGATTAGGTTTAGAATTATCTCTTTGCTTTTGTATTCTATAGCCCTATTTATAAAAGCTAAGATCCCAAATTCTGTTTTTTTACAACCTTATCAACTTATCCTCACATTTTCAAAGATTGATGTATCTGTACCCCATGTCTTTCTGATTCCCTAAGTTTTACCATTTAGTTATATGTCTTATCTTTATGCTTCCTCCTCAAATGTATCACCTCATATTTCCCCACATTAATTTTCATCCAACATTCATCTTCTCAATCCACTAACCATTCTATGTCCTCCTGAAGTTATTTGCAGTTCTCCTCACAGTTCGCCACGTTTCCTATTTTTGTGTCAGTTGCAAGTTTTGACATTGTGCCTCCAATGCACGAGACCAGATCATTTTTATATATATAATTACATATTGAGTAGTGCATTGATGCCAACATTGACCCCATTTATATTCCTCCAGTATGAAAAAAAATCTGCTGTGACCTGGCATATATTGGCACAGACGGGTGTTACGGTTATTACTGCTATCTGTGATAGGACCCTGATTTTCATATATTAGTGAGGCACCCACCTGAGTCAGACGAACACCTCAGCAACCCAAGAAAACAATGGCATTAAAATAGCCACAGGGCGGGAAGGGGGCTGTGAACTGCTAGGATTTGAACTCACGTTCTGCCTAGTTTCCACAAGGTGGAGGGAGTTAAAATTCCCCCTGATGTCAACATTCAAGATTAGATTGGATAAGTGAATGAAAGAAAAGGGGATGGGGTCCCTCACCATCAATATCCTGGGGGTCACCATTGACCAGCCATATTAGCAACATGGCTATAAAAGCAGGGCAGAGAGTGAGTACTCTGCAAAGAGTGGCTCACGCCCCTGACCCCTCAAAGGCCGTGAATTTAATAGCTCTCAGGGGGCGGGTTTGGAGGTGGGTCCATTGTCAAAATAGCAAAGATTGACAGCAGGTAGGAAACTCGCTGTCAACCCACCTCCATGTGGGTCTCCCAGGTGTCGGATCTGTCAGCAGAGAACTGACCAGACACCAAGTGGCGGGGGAGACAATTCAGCTACTTAAATGGCTTGTTAAGAACGAATTTAAGACTATTTTAAGGCTTACTTCTAATTTTACCTTCTCCCCCACGGTTACCCACTGTTCGGGGAACATGCCACTCAACCTGGGGTGTTTTGAGTCTGCTCTGAGGTTTGTGAAAAGCTGACAGCTGCAGAAGTGGTGTCAAGGATGCCATGTTGCAGATGGTGAGTTTCAGAGCACAGAAAATGTTGGTTACTGCATTTTTAATACATATAGAGATTTCTTTAGCTTATAAGTTTTTAGATCCAACTGTATGCCCAGTGCCACCTCATTGGGAGAACCTCTCTCACCAGTGACAGACCACTTCTGTCATCTCACCTGCAGCTGCCATCTATTACAGCAACATCGGAGCCAATGAAACAATCAGACCTTGGTCCTCTGAATCCTTCCACGATCAGCCCCAACACCATCATCACCAACCTCATCACCAACCTTCTCCACCATCACCTGATGCTGCACTGGACACAGGGCATCTGCCCCTGACAATATTGCTGCCCGGAAGGCCAGCGATGGCATCACCATGGCCAGATTTTCTTCACTTGATGCTGTAAACCCTGGCTGCCACATGATGCGCAGGTTGACACCATCCCACACCAGCAGCGTGAAGCATCCCTTTAATGTCCAAGCCATTCCATGCACACTCATCACTATAGTGGGGGGGGGGGGGGTTATGTCTGAACATTCACTGGAACTCAGTAAGACACTTCTCAAGGTGCGCCCAGATCTGTCCAATAAGGGGCACTTTTAGAAAAAGAGATTTCACTGTATGACAACACATTACCAGAAACTTCACATGGACATTGGCTAAACCTCTCAAGTGTCTACCTTTGTGTGTTGTTAGTTGGTATGCTTGCAGTAGGATGAGGGTGAGTGTGAGGGGTGGCTAGTGAGATGGGGAAGTGATAAAGTAGATAGGGTTGGGTGGAGTTGCAAGGTAAGTTGGTGTGAGTAAGGATGAGCAGGAGAAGGGTATGGAAGGCAGAGTGATGGGGATGTGTTGAGTGGCACAGCAGGGTGAGTTTGAGTATGGCTTTGCAGTAACGTTTCGTGATCCACTGAGATCATTGAAAGGTTGGCGCCACTGCAGCCAGGGACCCCTGATGATATCCCTGCTTTTGCCCTCCTGTGCATTGTGCAACCAGGCTGTGTTGGTGTCCTGGGGAGGTCTCTTCCGCCCTTGGAAGGGAAGAGAACCTCCCTGTGTGCTGTGACTCCCTCCATAAGCATATGGAGGGAGTAATTGGAGAGCCTGGGTGCAAGCGTCCACCTTTGTGCAGTGCTTGTCAGTGTTTGCAGCACCTCAATGCTGTTAAACACTGACAGAACAACTGTCAAACTCCATGTGGATGTGGTCCCTTTAAGGAAACCAGCTGATGACACGTCATCAAATGACGTCATCAGACCCGCTTCCTGTTAATTGCCCGGGAAGCCCGCAGGGCGGGCTTAACAAGGCCAATCAAGGGAAAATCACGTCAACAGAGCGGCTGCAGCTGGGAGCAGGACCGGAACCAGGAAACCAGCTCTCCCGCCACCATCCCGCCTCCTCCATTAAATTTGCAGCCTAAGTCTCCCCATTATCAACAAGTCTTAAGTCAGGAGTATGGTGAAATCCTTGCCCCTTGCCTGGTTGGGTGCAGTTGCAACAACATTCAAGAAGCTGGGCACTATTCAGGATAAAGCAAACCATTTGATTGGCACACCTGCTACTAGACTCAATATTCAACCTCTACCACCAGCACACTGTAGCTGCAGTATGTATGATCCACACAATGCACAGCAGTAACTTGCCAAGCTCAGTTTGAAAGCACCTCACAGCCGATGATCTCTCCCATTAAGAAGGGCAAGAGCAACAAGACCTAATGAACACCATCACCTCCAAGTCCGCTCCAGGTCACACACCATTCTGACTTGGACATATATCATCATTCCTTCATTGTCACTGGGTCAAAGTGCTGGTATTCCTTACCGTACATGGAAGCAGCATCACCACAAGAGACTGGGGTCCACCGTTACTTTTTACAGAGAAATGAGAGATTGTCAATAAATGAGACCTTAGCCGCATTGCCCATTTCCCAAGAACAAATTAAAAATAGATATTCAAGAAGCGCAAGAAAGAGACCTCCGACCCATCTAAAGGACAAAGTGAACTGAGTAGGGATGATTTCACGAATATATGCTATCGGAAAATTAATGACCAGAAAATCGTGGGCAGTACGGTTGTGATTTCTCACCTTGAAGTCAAGATCCCAGCCAATGATTGAGTTATTCAATAGTGAAAGCAATACTAGAGGTACTGCTATTACAGATGTGGTACCAAAACATTGGGATGCAAACAAATCTCAGTGAAAGTCTAGAGATAACCATCAAATGAAAAACATGGCAGTCTGTGGCCTGAGGGAGCTGAAGGAAATCCCTGAAGCTGATCCCCTTGCATAATAAAATGTGAGAATCAAGGTACAGCTCCTGGTCACTTAGGAAGCAGAGAATACCTGGACTGTCCTCTCATCTGCATTCCCTTGGAAAGTATTTGTTACATCACAAGGATGTACTCTCATTTCAAGAACCAGGTTACAGCTGATGCATGTTCAAGAACTGACCTTTATAAAAAAATATCTCATCATTCCTCCAATACAATTGCAAGGGTGTGAGGCAACCTCCACAGAGTCCACAGCTTCCGGAATGAGCTGTACGAGGGCAATCAACCATCTGTCATATTCTGCCTCAGATGCTCCAAGTGCTTTTATCCACCACAACTGATTGCCAGATTGGTGCCATTCTGAACTACCAACAGACAGTGCACTGATGCTGGCAAGTGGGCAGGAGCCTGGGTAAGGGGCAGGGATAGCAAGTGTCATTACTGATTGTTTTTAAGGCAGACCATACTGTTACATTTTATTTTTACATTTTACATGATAGTGTGTGGCCTGTTACTGCCGACCCAGTGTTGAATGGCTGTAAAATGGCAGAATGTGAACAAACCTAGCAACATAAAAATTAGAAAATGATGTTTTCACTTGGGCTCTGTCGCACCTTTACAAAAATGACCTCTGCTTCCTAATTCTACTTTGTCACTAGGAAAAATGTATTTAATTAAAGAGTTTATAATATTACAATGATAAAGCGCATTCTGTGCAAGAATGTAGGATTGGAGAGGTAATCTGTGCAAGTCCCCAGGCATGAAACTATACTGCCAGGACTTTCACATCACTTAAATGAAAAGTGTACAGAACTGTTATATAATAAATACCAAGGGCAATTTTCCTGTCTTCCCCTTTCTTGGGTGCCAGGCAGGCAAAGTGCCTGCAATGACCTGAACCCTTCTGTATTTCTGAATTCAGGTCATTATTCTATTGCTGGAGGCCTTCCCTCTGGGAGAACCTTGCACCCAGAAACACCAGTGCAGGGTCCTTGGAGCTGCTGTCTAAAAACAGCAGGCAAATGCTCTCCAGTGCTGATCCCTGTCCTTGAAAATATAACAGGGACTTTTACCTTGGGCCCTATGATTTTTGCTGCCTGCCCCTCTCTGACCTATGATTGGAGCGAGCACAAGGCCTAAGGCCGACTTCTCCAGATGTCCTTCAAAATGAATGCACTTCTGGTGTTGTGAAGGTAACATGAGGTGAGAGGGCCACGAAAGTCCCCTTCCACCTCATTAGCATGGCTACTTTTTGCTTGTGCTTGTTGTAGGTTCTCCCCTCTTGGGGAAAGCCCTGGAAATTCCAGGGAAATGAAAAGGGGGCAAAGACCTCTCACAGCATCCTGTCCTGTTTTCCTCTCCTTTGTCTCCAACTAGTATTTTTTCCAACTGAACACATTTTTAATTGAATTTTCAAGTTTGCATTCACAAATACCGTATACTTTTAGGAATCTTTATGTACAATCAAGAAAATACAGTGAATGTTGTGTATATGGATTTTCAAAAGGCATTTGATAAGGTGCCACTTGGAGAATTGTAGATAATATTAAGGCACATGGAATTATCGGGGTCCTATCGCAAGTAGCAGTAGTAACCATAATACCCATTTATAACTATATTTTGCCAATAGGTGCCAGTTCACAGCAGATTTTTTTTCCCATTAAAAATCTGAAAACAATTATTTAAGGTTAAATGGACACTTACTAGAATTCCCCATAGCCATCTTTCCTTGATACGATGATAAACTGCTTGCTCAATTTAAATGTTGATTTGATCATATCTGTTGGATAGTTCCACACGTTGGCTCTTGACCATCCCTTCACACTCAACCGATCAGATCTTGTCATGATTGAGGTTATCCCAATGAGACAGGCTGACACTGTGATTTGTTCTGTAGCTCCCTCAGCCTGAGGTGAAGCTGGTGCAATTTTTAAAGATGAAAATATGCCTGTTTTCTTCAGGAAATGAATAAGTTTCTTGCATATTTTGAAGCTCTGATTGAACAGTCACAATGTTATGCACTGCAACAGGAAATGCTTCAATTGGTTGGCTTACCCTCAATTCCCCAGTATGGTACATGTGCTCACACATAGCTTAAATCTCTGCAGATATGGTTGCTATGGTAAATGGCCAAAGCAAGAATCAGTTGTTGCCTAGAAGAGCAGATTGTTACCTTTTAACCATCAAAGCAATCTCTTTTTTGTATTAAATAAAGATTTGATACCATATTACATATTATCTGATCATATCAATGTTACAAGGATTGTAGTACAGTGTTGCAGAATAAAGAAATATAAAATAATGTCTATATAAGCAGGGACTCTTTAAAAAGGTGAAGATGTATACCACTTCTGTCACTCTCGGGTTAAGTTCCCAGTCCTAACCTAGTGTCATAGGAGGCCCACTGATTGATAAAAGTGTAAATGCAGAAATAGTCAACTCTTATAATTGTTCCCCAAACCAAGCTATACCGGTGTCACTCTCGGCCCATGGATAAATTTGCTTTGGGATCCCACAGGCTGATTATCTTCCAACAACTGACTTGCAAGATAGCAACAAATAAACTTATTCTTTGTCATTCTTTAACATTTATGTACCATCCTAGTTTAGTTCCTCCAATCTAATCATACATATGAAAGTTTCTTCTCTTAAGATCTTTTCTCTCCTGAAACTTTACAACCTTATTACTCTTTCCCCTTTCGTAGTTTTTCTGTTTGTATGAAATGCCATACTGCATAACTCTGCTCACAAATACTCGCGCGTTAAATCCAATTACACAGCACGTGATGATACTCCAATATGATGTGCCATGAAGTGCTAGGAATTTGATTCCCCACATGGTGAGTTACTGATCTCATCCAAGCCATCAGTGGGAGATGGCAAGGGATGTCAAGTGCTTATCCACAGGGAAGAAGGGTAAATAAGAATGAGGGTTGCTCAGGCTGTTCTTTGCACTTGCAGGTTATATTGGCAGACGCTTGGAAGCAGGTTGCCAGCTTGGCTGGGGAATGGCGCAGGACATGGGAGAACTGAGAAAGGGAAAGTGAAGGGTGAAAAATCATTCACTTTACTTTATATTTTTAGTATCTCTACCAAATTTACTTAGGGTTAACTCTCTGTATACCCTATCAGCTAAAACTCCTTTTAATTCACATCAACCTTATAGAATCATAGAATGGTTACAGCACGGAAGAAGGCCATGCGGCCTTTCGACGCAAGGTTAGCACAAACCTTTTAGTTCTCGTATTTGGGCTGCTATTTTTAAAGTATTCAGGGGAAAGGAATATAAGGAAAAAATTAAGCATTTTAGTTCTCAATTTGTTTTTAGCATCCTTACCTCAGAAAATAGCAGATGCTGCTGTCAGATTGAGGAATTTGGATTGTTGCTTGTTTAATCAAGAGCTTGACCTTTTATGAAATAAGCAAATAACTAGTCTAAAGGCAGAATGCTTGTGCAAAGAAAGCATGAAAATGTATTCAATTAAGTGGATTCAGGCTTGGACTGATAAGTGGCAGGTAACATTCATGCCACAGAAGTGCCAGGCAATGACTATCTCCAACAAGCAAGAATCTAACCACCGCCCCTTGACATTCTACGGCATTACCATCGCTGAATCCCCCACCATCAACATCCTGGGGGTCACCATTGACCAGAAACTTAACTGGATCACTACATAAATAGTGTGGCTACAAGAGCAGGCCAGAGGCTGGGAATTCTGCGGCGATTGTCTCACCTCCTGACTCCCCAAAGCCTTTCCACCATCTACAAGGCACAAGTCAGGAGTGTGATGGAATACGCTCCACTCGCCTGGATGAGTGCAGCTCCAACAAGACTCAAGAAGCTCGACACCATCCAAGACAAAGCAGCCCGCTTGATTGACACCCCATCCACCACCTTAAACATTCACTCCCTCCACCATCGGCGTACTGTGGCTGCAGTGTGTACCATCTACAAGATGCATTGCAGCAACTCGCCAAGGCTTCTTCGGCAGTATATCGCCGTTCCTTCTTCGCCGCTGGGTCAAAATCCTGGAACTCCCTCCCTAACAGCACTGTGGGAGTATCTTCACCATACGGACTGCAGCGGTTCAAGAAGGCGGCTCACCACCACCTTCTCAAGGGCAGCTAGGGATGGGCAATAAATGCTGGTCTTGCCAGCAACGCCCAGATCCCATGAGAGAATAAAAAAAATAATAGGTGAGATTTTACTTTAGACTTATATCAGAGTGGCCATACCACATCTTTCAAGTCACATTCTGTTCCTGAGGTGTAGTTACATAGGTTTTGCTAATTCTTTTCCTCAATTCAAATTGCCTATCATGTGGTAACTCCTCTGTAATTGGCTGAACTGGTGGATACAGATAAACAGGTGCAGCTATGGGGAGCAGAAAGAAGAAGCATCAAGAGCGGGAGCACCAGGGAGGAGAAACAGCATCCAGCAAGGAGCAGTGAGTGTTGTTGAGGGGCGAGAGGCATACAGTATAGTCCAGCAGTGTACAAGCTGGTAAGTCAGACAGGCACAGTAAGAAATAATTTTGTGGCAAACACTGTGGAGAAAAAGGATTTTTTTTTAAATCACCAATAAATTGATCAATAATTATAGTGCAGAAATTAACGTGAGGGCAGATTGAAAGCACAAAAAAGATTTGTTTTGGTGCAACACGGTGACTGTGCAGCCAGGCCCAGGCTGTGACACGCAAATATTTTAAATGGAAGTATTTTCTGAAAATATCAACTTTCCAAACTCTCATGAATGCCCTTGAGTAGTCAGCTGTGGTGAACTACAGTGAATACCCTGGAGTGGTACCACTGCAAACAGCATGCAATGCGATTTCAAACCAACCTGGGGACCACTCCAGAGCCACCTGGCCCCATAACCATGCTACAGGTTGGGAAATTTGCAGTGCTTTTACCTTGATGGAATCCCCCATCATCTACAAATCCGTGGTTCTCGCTCCATTGCCACAAACACATTTTGGAGGAATCTATTGATATCCTGGGCCTGGCTTGACTCCTTCCCATCATTGAAACTTACCCTGCTTCATTACACATTCCACCACGTTCCCTTGCCCAAACTAAATTGACAGTACCATGATTTTCATTGAGGTCACATCTCAGCTTCTCCTTCTACTTTTCTGGCACCTTTTCCTAGTTCAAGCATCTCATCCTCTTCCACTTCTCTTTTAAACTCTTTGTTCTCTAGCGGGATTCTCATGAACCACAATGATTCCTGCACTGATATCTCCATCCTATTCTCCTTGCTTCACTTCTGCATCAGGCAGCTGCTTATCCCCATCAATTTCAAACTTCCCCTTGCCTATCTCTGACTTGCCTGCCTCTTCCTATCCTTACTCACCTCATCCTGCACACTAACTCCCTCTCATACCACACCCTCAACCTTTCCATCATAAACAGAGTTGAGGTACAAAATTGCCACTCTCACTTATAAATTGTTCTGCAGCTTCGCTGCTCTTTACTTCTGCAACCTCCTTCAGCTCCATGTCCTAGCCTATGCCCTTCAGTCATCCGGCTCTGGTCTTCTGTGTATTTCCCCCCTTCCTGCACTTAACCACTGGTGGAAGAGCCTTCCAAGGTTTCAGCCATACTCTCTGAGACTCTTCACCCCCTCTAAACCCTCCTGTTTACTACATTTCTCCTCACCTTTAAAAGCCTCCTAAAACTTATTTCTTTAACTGTGCATCCAGTCATTTCCCTAACTCCTGTTCTGCTACTTGGTGACCATTATTCTTCTATGAGTATACTTCAGCGTTTACCTGAATTATGTTTAGATACATAGATACATAGAAGATAGGAGCAGGAGTAGGCCATTCGGCCCTTCGTGCCTGCTCCGCCATTTAATGAGATCATGGCTGATCCTTTAATTCAGTATCCCGTCCCCGCCTTCTCTCCGTAACCCTTAACCCCTTTTGCCCGTAGAAATATATCTAATTCCCTCTTAAATATATTTAATGAGCTGGCATACACTGCCCTCTGTGGCAATGAGTTCCACAGGTTCACCACTCTCTGAGTGAAGAAATTCCCCCTCATCTCTGTCCTAAATGGTTTAGCCCTTATCCTTAAATTATGTCCTCTAGTTCTGTTCTCACCCGCCAAGGGAAACATTCCTTCTGCATCCAGTCTGCCTAGACCTGTCAGAATTTTATACACTTCTATGAGGTCCCCTCTCAATCTTCTAAACTCCAGTGTGTACATCCCTAAACTACATAGTCTCTCCTCATAGGTCATTCCCGCCATTCCTGGTATCAGCCTGGTGAATCGCCGCTGCACCCCCTCCATGGCAAGAACATCCTTCCTCAGATGAGGCGACCAAAACTGTACACAGTACTCGAGGTGTGGTCTCACCAGTGCCCTGTACAGCTGCAGCAAGGTATCCCTGTTCCTGTATTCTAACCCTTTTGCTATGAAGGCCAGCATACCGTTTGCCTTCTTGACCGCCTGTTGCACCTGCATGCTCGCCTTCAGTGACTGGTGTACAAGAACACCCAGGTCTCTCTGTACTTCCCCCTCTCCCAATCTATTGCCATTTAAATAATAATTTGCCCTCCCGTTCCTGCACCCAAGGTGGATAACTTCGCACTTGTCCACATTATAGTGCATCTGCCATTTATCCGCCCAATCGCCCAGTCTGTCCAAATCGCTCTGGAGCTTCCTGGTCTCTTCCTCTGAGCCCACCCCCCCTCCTAGTTTAGTGTCGTCTGCAAATTTGGAAATGCTGCATCCGACTCCCTGATCCAGGTCATTAATGTAAATTGTGAACAGCTGGGGGCCCAGGACAGATCCCTGTGGTACCCCACTTGTTACTGCCTGCCATTCAGAAAATGAGCCGTTTATTCCAACTCTCTGTTTTCTATCTGACAGCCAGTTCCCTATCCACGCCAAAACTTTCCCCTTTATCCCATGAGCCTCAATTTTCCATGCTAATCTTTTATGTGGGACCTTATCGAAGGCCTTTTGGAAGTCCAGGTACACCACATCTACTGGCTCTCCCCCATCTATTCTACCAGTTACTCCCTCAAAAAATTCCAATAGATTAGTCAAGCACGATTTACCCTTTGTAAATCCATGTTGACTCTGTCCTATCCTGTCCCCATTTGCTAAGTGCTCCGCTATTTCATCCTTAATGATGGACTCCAGCATTTTGCCCACAACTGATGTAAGGCTTACAGGTCTGTAATTACCTGCTTTTTCCCTACCCCCCTTTTTGAATAGTGGGGTAACGTTAGCTACCCTCCAATCCATCGGCACTGTTCCCGAGTCTAATGAATTCTGAAAGTGCTTTGGGTATTTGATTTATTGCACAAGGTTCAGTCTTGCATTAGTTCATTTGGATTTGACTTAAACCAATAGCCTACACATTTAAAAGACAATTTGTGCTGCTTGTTCCTTTGTTATTATCTATAACTATAATACCCATCCTGCTGAACAGTTAGCTTGAAAAACTATCATGGACTTTCTGTGGCTTAGTCTCAAGTCTTTCATTGATTTGATAAAAACATTTGTAGTCATTCTTTCTTTAACCGGCCACTTATCTCCTGTTCTTGACTGCTGCTTACACAGCACCTAGAATCTTTTAAGTCAGATTATGACAGAAGAAACTGAAGAATGCTCCAGTATCCTTTAGGTAATATTTACTGGTTTCTACCTCTTGCAATCCAGTAATATCTTCTTTGCCTATTTAGGCTATTATTCTAAATTAATTTCTTATCTTTTTATACCCTGTGTTGAAATTATGTTCTTCAAAACCGACTCGATGTAATTCACACTGTTAACTTGCTTCCTTTATGTGACATTCTGGAGCCTACCTCATAATTTTTTATATTATTTCCCTTGAAATAAGCAACAGAATTTCAAGTATGTTTCATCAGACAGTGGTTGACCTGTAGTCATTTGGTTTCTGTCCATCAACAGAATTCTTCAATTGGTTTTGTCTTCTTACACACCACTTTTATGTTCAACTAATGAAAGTTTTCATTGTTTCCTTCTATAATTTGAAGGTGGATAATGCCAGAGTATTTGAATATGAGGTCAAAGAGTTAATGATGTACTGATATTACAGAACCAGCAGATCTGTAAACATAATAACCGTGCAAGTCTTTGACAGTAACAAGTGTCGGGATTACTTATACCGTTCAGGTGTGAAAAGCTGTATCTGTACAAGACCTTTTATTTGAGTACTAGAGACATATGTTTGTAGTTTATATCATTAACAGAGGGCTATGTGCTTCAAAAAGGTTGAAAAAACCCTGGCGTGTGTTTAAGAATATAAGAAACAGGAGCAGGGATAGGCCATTCGGCCCCTCAAGCCTGCCCTGCCATTCAATAAGATCATGGCTGATCTTCTACCTCAACTCCACTTTCCTGCACTATCCCCCATATCCCTTGATTCCCTTAATATCCAAAAATCTATCGATCTCTGTCTTGAATATACTCAATGACCGAGCCTCCACAGCCCTATAGGGTAGAGAATTCCAAAGATTCACCACCCTCTGAATGAAGAAATTTCTCCTCATCTCAGTCCTAAATGGTTGACCCCTTATTCTGAGACTGTGACCCCTGGTTCTAGACTCCCCAGCCAGGGGAAACATTCTCCCTGCATCTACCTTGTCAAGCCCTTTAAGAATTGTGTATGTTTCAATGAGATCACCTCTCATTCTTCTAAACTCCAGAGAATATAGTCCTCTCCTCATAGGACAATCCACCCATCCCAGGAATCAGTCTGGTGAAGCTTCGTTGCACTCTGTCTATGGCAAGTATATCCTTCCTTAGGTAAGGAGACCGAAACTGTACACAATACTCCAGGTGTGGGCTCGCCAGGGCCCTATATAATTGCAGTAAGAATTTACTCTTATACTCAAATCCTCTTGTAATAAAGGCCAACATACCATTTGCTTTCCTAATTGCTTGCTGTACCTGCATGTTATCTTTCAGTGATTCGTGTACAAGGACACCCAGGTCCCTCTGTACACCAACATTTCCCAATCTCTCACCATTTAAAAAATACTCTGCTTTTCTATTTTTCCTACCAAAGTGGATAACTTCACCTTCTCTACATTATATTCCATTTGTCATGTTCTTGCTCACTCACTTAGCCAGACTATATCCCCTTGAAGCCTCTTTGCATCCTCCTCACAACTTATGTTCCCACCTAGCTTTGTATCATCAGCAAACTTCGATATGTTACATTTGGTCCCCTCATCCAAATCATTGATATAGATTGTGAATAGCTGAGGCCCAAGCACTGATCCTTGCTGTATCGCACTAATTACAGCCTGCCAACCCGAAAATGACCTGTTTATTCCTACTCTCTGTTTTCTGGCCATTAACCAATCCTCAATCCATGCTAGTATATTACCCCCAATCCCAGGAGCCCTAATTTTGTTTAATAACCTCTTGTGTGGCATCTTATCGAATGCCTTCTGAAAATCCAAATACACCACATCCACTGGTTCCCCCTTATCTATTCTGCTAGTTACAACCTCAAAAAACTCTAACAGATTCATCAAACATGATTTCCCTTTCATAAAACCATGCTGACTCTGTCCAATCCTATTATTTTCTAATTGCCCTGTTACCACATCCTTAATACAGGAAACTTTGTGATATCTGGCACCGACGGGACCGAGCTGTTGCCGTCCCATCAAAACTGCCGGACAAACCAGCGCTAATGTTAAAACATACGGAGCTTTTGAGCTCCGTATCTAGCAACAAACCCTGCAGCTTCTAAACAGTCGGCCATAGCTTGCAAGCGTCTCTGTAGCTAAGCAACAGCTTTAGCTAGACCTTGCAAAGCCTGACTGGTGAAAAAAAAGCAACGAAAAGAAAAGAAACTTACTGAACCGACTCCTGAATTTTGCCGGTGGATCGAGCATTCCGGACAGTCAACCTCCGGATAAACCAAAGTTTCCTGTAATAGATTCTAGCATTTTCCCTACTACTGATGTCAGGCTAACTGGTCTGTAGTTTCCTGTTCTCTCTCTCCCATCTTTCTTAAATAGTGGGGTTACATTTTCTCAACAGTAGAATTTGTTGTGAAATTCAGCCTCTTTTATTTTCAATGATTTGTAACCTCCATTTCCCCCACTGCTTTACTGAAGATGGTGACTTATGCGCAGATCCATGGACATTGGTACACTTTGTACAAGTCCCACAAACACTTTCTGATAGTAGTGGCATGGACAGCAATCAGGAATGTCAGCAGCAGTGATTTGTCCCAACCCAAAGAGCTTAATGCCAGCTTTATGGCCTGATTTTTCCTGGCTGAGATCACTCAGTAAACTCAGCACAGCCTTGGCTCAAACATTGTGAGGTCCCTGTTTCTATGGCTCCATTGTTGTGCTGGGTGGTGCCTTTCTTCTCATCAAGGTGATGACCAATTATCGTTGAAGAGATATTTTCCCTTTGTTTTAACTTCCTTATTTGGGGATGATCATGACACTTGCTGCTAGGAAGCCTATTTGAACAGTCCAAGAAAAGCTAGTTGCTCTCTTTTCAGACTGGAGGATGGTAGACAGTGGTGTTCCCCAAGGGTCAGTGCTGGGACCACTGCTTCTTTTGATATGTATAAATGACCTGGATATTGGAATACAGAGTAGAATTTCTAAATTTGCCGATGACACCAAACTTGGGGGTGTGGTAAACAGTGAAGATGATACCAATTGACTGCAACAGGACATAGATAGGCTAGCAGAATGGGCAGACAAGTGGCAGATGAAATTTAATATGGAGAAGTGTGGGCGGGCTTAACAAGGTCAATGAAGGGAAAATAGCATGGGTTGGCCAGAAGTTGATGGAGGCAGGACTAAAACCCGACAAGTAGGAGTCCCGCCTCCAAAAGCTCCCCATTGGCAAAATCCAGCCCTATGACTTAAGAGGGTGCTAATGGGGCACAAAGCAACTAGCGCCCGTGCGCAGCGATGTTTGCGCCGCTCACGAAATTAACTAGACATTTTGCAGCAGTGCTAAACACTACCACCATGATCTCCTGCACCAGCAGATCGTGACATCAGTCAAGAGTGCAACGCCCCGGTAGCGCCCCAGACCGGATATTGAGTGGCACCCCCATCTTATCGCCTGCTGCTAGCAAGGACAGGTTGAGGGGCGTGTTTTACAGTAGAGAAGGGACTGGGGGAGCGCTATTTAAAGGCGATCGCTTCCTGCCTTTTTTGTCGGTGACATTTTTGCACCACGCACTCTGAGTGAGAGAGAGAGACTGCAGGAGATATTCAAAGCTGTGTTGAGGAGTATTGGGTACTGAGCAGCACTTTGCAGGTTCTTTCTGATTTGATATTCCTTGCATTGATTTAGAAGAGACTATGGGGGCTGCACTTTGAGCTCTTTCCCTGGGCCTCTCCATTGTTCTTTCCAACAGATTTGATGTAAAGGTCTCTCCAGGCAGAGATTCAAGGCTGCAATGAGCAGGGTGTGGATGGAGAGCAAGATCAACCCTCCCCTTTAAGAACTGGCCGGCGCCAGTGTGTCTGTGTTCCATTGCTGACTGACATCACATGAATAGCACCTCACTCCTCGGCCTTTGCGCCTTAAGATAGGTGTGCAGTGCCTGATTTAGCGCTCCAATCACCTCCAGGGGCAATAAAATCCAAGTTTGCAGTCGGAGGCGATAATTAGCACCAGGCGCTAAACTTTGCACCCAGCCGATAATTGCACCCCAGACGGGGCGATGCTGAATTTCTCCCCCTATGACTCTATGACTATTTCCAATCCACAGGAACCATTCTAGAATCAATGGAATTTTGGAAGATGACAACCAATGCCTCCATTGTTTCTATAGCCACCTCTTTCAAAACCCTAGGATGTAGGCCATCAGGTCCAGGGGATTTATTGGCTTTCAGTCCCATTAATTTCTCCAGTACTTTTTTTTACTAATACTAATTTCTTTCAGTTCCTCATTCTCGCTAGATCCTTGGTTCTCCATTATTCCTGGGAGGTTTTTTGTGTCTTCTTCCGTGAAGATAGACACAAAGGGGTCAATTTTCTGGCAGCCGTCGGGCGGCTTTTCATGCGGCCGGGGGCTGAAAATCGCCGAAAAAGCAGGTCAGGACCCCCCCCCCCCGCCTGATTCCCCGCCCCATCCGACTTCCAGAACGCCGTTTCCCCGCGACCCGCTTCAGTCCCGGCCGCCGCTGGCGGGACTGGTCGTCGGCACACTAATGACCAATAATTACCTTGTTGAAGTAGATTTTCCAGGGTCGTTGTGACTTTAGGGCTTTCCCCACATCAAACACGCCTGCGGGGAACCCCGCTGATGAGACCTGGCGTGAAGCTTGCCGGCTTGCTTGCTGTCAGCTGCAGGTCAATCGGAGAAGCTGCGATTTAAAGGGACAGCACTTGTATGTTGAAGGACCTTGTTGTTGCAGGTTTGGGGCTACTTCATCAAGGCTTAGGCACAGCTGTGGAAGGTTGGAGCCTCACACACTTCTCCAATGCAATCTCCTGGGAAGCCCCTCGAGCCACCCTCACTCAGCGCTTCCTCAGCGGAGGCATCTACGAGAAGCATGGGACGCCTTTTTTTCCTTCCCTTCTTGCCATTAGAGGATCTTCAGCAGCAGAGGCGGCAGCAGCAGAACCAGGAACAGCAGGATCAGCAACAGGAGCACCAGGCTGCTGCTCACTCACCTGAAGCTGCACAGGCCAGAAGGGGCCAGCGCTTGGAAGTGGCTTGAGAGCACCTTGCTGCGCTTTAGGGGGCCATGGGGACCCGTTTCTGCACTGGCAGTCCTACACAGAAGGACTTCCATGAAGATCTGGTTTCTCTGTTCAACAGATGGCCAACGCTCCTCAAGAGATGTCATTCTCTTATGAGCACTCACCATGTTTTCCGTACCCTGGCGAGTTATCTCCTCCATGGAGGTTGCCAACCTTTCCATGGTGATGCGTTCATGCGCCAATGACTCCACAAAGGCTCTGCTCATGGTCGGTATGGACTCCTCCATTCGCTCCACACTCGCAGCGACCCTGGAGACAAAACCTGCCAGAGACTCCTGCATCTGTGCATGGAGATCCATCACCTCTTCTCTTGCGGATGGACCCAGAGGCAGAGGGTCAACATGCAGCACAGCTGAGCTGAGCTGGCAGTGTCCTGCGCCCTCCGTTGAGGACTCTCCACTGCTGTCCCTGTCTCCAGAATATTGCTGAGGCTCACTTGTGAGCTGTGAAACACCAGGTGACAACACTACTCTATGTCCCGAAGGTCCCCCCGAGGTGTGAGTGTCTGCGCTGGTGCTGGGTGCGCTTACTTCTGCTGACACTGCACCCTCAGAGGTTGGAGCTTCCTCTGAGGAGTTTGGCTGCACAGCCTCTTCCTCCTCCACAGTGAGGATGGGGGCTCTGGATGGTCCTGTGGGGGAGTAAAGGAAGGAGTTAGAGATGTAATGCCAAGGTTCTTCTGGTGACTCCCAGTGAGTTGACATCTGCTGACACCTGCATCCATGCAGCATTGGTCTCAGTGGGAGACCTCTTCCTCCCTGACCTAGGGAAGAGGACCTCCCTGTGGGCCCTAACCCCATCCAATAATGCCTGCAATGAAGCCTTGTCGAATTTGAAGGCAGCTCGGGGTCTGGCACTGGCCACAGCTGCTGCAGGCTCCTCTGCCATCCTGTATGGTTCATTTGGAAGCCTTCAGAGGATGCAGTACTTGCTATGGACCTTGAAAGCACCACGAATGATGACATCATACTGTGGGGATTTCTGACTCGAATTGGAGAATTAGCAAGGCTTCCCACATGCTGGGAATTAATTGGCCACTTGAGGGAAAATTGTGTGGAGTTGGCTGATACTTTTTTATGTGTGTCAGAAACCCCACATTCGGGGAAACCCGACCATTTCCCACACAAGCCGAAAATCGGGGCCAAAGTATTTGTTTAATTTCTCTGCCATTTCCTTATTCCCCATTATAATTTCTCCTGTCTCAGCCTGTAAGGGACCCACATTTACTTTTGCTAATCTTTTCCTTTTTACATACCTATAGAAGCTTTTACAGTCTGTTTTTATGTCTCTTGGTAGTTTACTCTCATATTCTATTTTCCCTTTCTTTATCAATTTCCTGGTCCTCCTTTACTGAATTCTAAAACCCTCCCAATCCTCAGGCTTACTGCTCTTTTTGGCAACATTATAAGCCTCTTCCTTTGATCTAATACTATCTTTAGCTTCTCTTGTTAGCCACAGTTGGACCACTTTTCCTGTGGGGTTTTTGTGCCTTAAAGAAATGTATATATTTGTTGTAAATTATGTATTAATTCATTTAAATGCTAGCCATTGCTTGTCTACTGTCATACCTTTTAATGTAGTTTCCCATCTACCTTAGCCAACTCGTCCCTCATACCTACATTTAAAGAATAACTAATTGATATATATTTGTAAAGACTAAATACGGGATGCAGTTACATTATCGCTACCAGTCTCAGATCAGTAGCTATAGTATCCATTCACAAACACATCCAGGAAAGAGCTCTGCACATGCTGCCCCCTCAGCTGTCAAAATATAGATAGATTCAGAACAGAGGTGGGAGTGTCTCCACTCTGTACAGTCAAATGATGCGTAGGAATTCCAATGGACTCTCCAAGCACTTTGCAAACCAAGTTTGGCACCATGCTGGAATTACATTGGTAAACCCAAGCAGGGTGAGATTGCCTCCTCCAGGGAATTAGGCAAGGACCTAACTCTGGAGTTATACTGCAACATCCCACATCACAGCAATTCTACAGTTGCAATATAGCCTAAGGGCAAGGTTCAAGTGTCAGCTTTTCCAGAATATACAAAAGCATAAGAAGCTGGAAACAAGAGAAATACATTTGTCCAATTCAATTCTCCCTAATAATTAAGTTCAGGACACACACATTTTGCTTTCATTTCTCTGGTGCCTCAAAGAGGAGCTTGTCTTTTTCTATCTTTTTAAAAATCAGGACTCTCTCTACTTTTTACTGAATATTTCAATTAAGTTAGTATTCACTGTGTTGGGTAGAACACATAAGTTAACAATTGTAAGTGTGAAGAGGTTGGTGCTTAAATTACATGCTTTCCTCAGCTTGTAATCATGTCCTTGCTTCATTGCATTTAGTTCCATACAAATATATTTCCATATCCATGCTATAAATTTCCTTCATAATTAAAAAACTTGAATTATGTGCCCACTCAGTTAACTTTCCACTGAAAACAGGCCAAACTTCCTTACTCGCTTCATAATTCAGATATATGACCCAGAATCCATTTCCTAGATCTAATAATTCCAATACAGCGATGTCTTTTTATTAAGAGTGATCAAGCTTAAACAAAGTATTTCAAATGTGATTCCTATGTTTCATCAATATCAATTCCGTGTACTCTGTAGATCTAGTATATCATAAACCCAATACATTGGGCCAGAGTTTGCTGTCAAAATAACAGTGAGGCTAATGGTGTTCACCGTTATTTATGCCTAAATGGTACAGCAACTTCTGGCAAAGAGCAGACGCATGGTTAAATGGCAATATCCAAAAGTTGCTGTCCGAGTTGCGCCAACAGCACCTCGAAAATGGCATCTCTCTGGCTGCCTCACCATTGCAATGCATTGAATGTCATGAAGTTGCTGTATTTGCGCAGTAGATACGAACTAAACTTGCCACAAAAAGTTAAGTCTTGTCATTACAAGCGTAAGTACCCTTTGAACAATGTGATAATTGTTCATTACTGCCAATCAACCTCTCTGGCACTGAAAAGTAACTGTTACAAGTGTGGAGTCTTATTCCTTCAGGTGTTAATTATTGTTGGAGATTTTTAAAATGTCAAAATATAAAAATTGTTAAAAATGTTGTACTTTTCATTTGTCTCTTTTCTCTCTCTCTCTTAATACAATCTTTCTTTCCCTGTCCTTATTTCTCTTTCTGTACCTGATTTGACATTGAATTCACCCAATCTAATTTATACTTCCTCCTCAGTTATTAATAACATAAGAACACAAGAAATAGGAGCAGGAGTAGGCCATATGGCCCCTCGAGCCTGCTCCACCATTTAATGAGATCATGGCTGATCTGATCTTGGGCTCAGCTCTATTTCCCTGCCCGCTCCCCCTAACCCTTCACTTCCCTATTGTTCAAAAAATCTGTCTATCTCCACCTTAAATATATTCAATGACCCAGCCTCTACAGCTCTCTGGGGTAGAGAATTCCATAGATTTACGACCCTCTGAGAGAAGAAATTCCTCCTCATCTCAGTTTTAAATGGGTGACCCCTTACCCCTTATTGCGCTGTTAATTTCATAATTCTTCAACCTGATTGGTTAAGGTGATACACAGTTACTTGCCCTGTTCACTCAGGTCTCAGATGCCCAGTTTCCCTCACTGCGTTGTTATTAACTCGCACTTTCAGCAAAAAAAAATTAAAACCTAAACGTGCAAGAACAAGTCTAACTAATGCCAGACATGCCATTAAATGCCCTCCCACAGCAAAATCTGGGCCATTATATTTGGGTTGGCACTTGCTCTCACATAATGTGACAGCCCTTTCATTGTTTACTCAACTATTATATGATTTTTTTTCCTCTTGCACCTTTTTCTAGCAATTTGTTCTTTGTTATGTAATCTTATTTACCATTTTTGGAACCATTACCAATTACCTTATCTTTTTCAATATTAAATGTAATTTGCCATTTTTGCCTGGTTTCTGAGTCTCTATTGATGTCTTTGAACAGTATTCCTCTCCTTGGAACATTCTACTTTGCTACACAACTGTGGTGTTATCAATGAACATAGATGTTCTACTTGTCATAATCCTGCAACATTCCACTTATCACACCTGCCCAACTAAAATTATTACCACTTGTATATACTTGCAGTTTTATATTTTCTACTAAATGAATTAGCTTCTTCCTCAATGCCACAAATTTTCATTTTAGTCATATGTCTCTTGTGAGGGCCCTTATTAAATGATTACTGAAAGTCAAGATGTAAAGCCACTACCTTTGTCCATGGCTCTGTTAAATTCTCCAAGTTATCCAGCAGATTTGTTAGGCATGACCTGCCTTTCACAAACCCACATTGGCTTGGATTTATTACCTTTATTGCTTTTACTCTTGCTAGATGCACTTCAATTGCTTCCTTTATAATAGACTCCAATAATTTTCCCACTGTAGATGTCAAACTATAACAGGCCCTTAATTCCCAGGATCATGCTTCTGACCTTTTTTAAAAATTGGAATCACATTAGTTACTTTCCAGTCTTTAGGTATCGCCTTTATATTCAATGTGCTTTGCACAATTTCTGCCAGAGCATTCCTTACTTCTGCCTTAATTTGTTTTAGTATTCTGAGATGCTTTCCACCTGGCACTAGTACTTTATGAATATTCAAGTTTTCCAGTTTTAGAATGATCATTTAATTTTGGACTACTATTATCTCAGACAGGTTTCTTACATGTTAGTTACCTGCTTCAGAACAATATTAATGATCTGAAGTGAAAACTGTTTTGTAGGAAAAAGTTTAAAGTTTTGCTATACTCTCAGACTCCATCATTATCTTGCCTTTCACCATTAAAGGTCTCTTGTGTTTCATTAATATTTTGGCTGCTACAAATGTATCCAAAAAAAACCTCTTTTTATTCTCTTTACTATTCACTGTGATTTCTTTTTCCAAATTTTCTCTTATTCAAAATTATCATTACTCTACTTGTACATGTTTTCCAAACAGCTAATTTAATGGACTTTTTCAACCATTTCAAACTGCTTTTTGCAGTTAACCATTTAGTCTTTGACATTAACTTCCCACATTCAATCTTTTAAACCCTTGGACTGCCTACAATTCTATAGAATTCTGTGCTCCACAGGATATTTTTGTAAAAGTTATCTGAAAAATTCCCTAAAATTTCTGTAATAATGTTACTCGGGTATCAGCTTTATTACTGTGGTAGTAGTATTAAAATAGGCATCTTGCAAAACTTCAAATAAAAATAAAAATTTTAACCCATAAATGTTAGCAGGTTTTTAAAACCAGTTGTTGGACCCGATGCAAGTTCTAATTCTGAAACATTAATAGTACGGTAGTTAAATTGCATAACCATTAAGAGTAGCTTTAGTATTATAATATTAACTCTATATTACAAGGCTAAACACCTAAAATATAATTTTGATTGAAAATAAATAGTTTTAAACAAACTTCCCACATAAATACATAGAATACAGCAAAACTGCATGTGGTAATCCATCCAATTCGACAGGATGGACTGAGCAGGATGAGCTAAATAATAATTACAATAGCCCATGACCAGTTCTCTCCACCAGCTACCAACAACATAGAAAATGGGGCCAGGAAGGAATCTCTAACTGTTGTAAAATGCCTGAAATGCAAGTTTAGATTCCCTTTTTTTGGAGTGAATGGTAGTGCAACTTGTTTTTAAAAATTAGATGTGGATTTCCTCAGTGGCTCAATGAGCTTATCCAGCGAATAGCTGAACCATGTAGACTAGAAAGATCCCAAGTTTGATTCCCAGTCTGACTATGTTATTTACTTTTAGTCAGAGCAGCAGGAAACACCCTACAATTGGCCCTAGTGCCCCTGGACACTAGGGGAGGGGGAAGGATATTGGGGCAGGCTCCTGTTTGGTATCATGTGATTTCTGCAAAAAATGCACTTATATGGACATGAGGTGAGGGCACCATGGAGTTCAACTATGATGCTCCCATTGTTGAATAGCCTGCACTTACCATCAAGGCTCAGACACAAACAATGGCTGATTGGGTGAGATAATGGAGGGCGGCCAGCACTTATGGAACTGTACCCCAGCAAAAGGCCAATTGCCTTTAGGATAGAAGGGAAGAAAAACTGGCAAAGAGAGATAAAAGGATATGCCAACAACACCGTATTCTTATTTGCAAAGTAACAGATAACTTCAAGGGTTTTGTTTCTATTTTGCTTTACTGAGAATTTACCAACCCAACCATTTATTGATTTAAAAGTGCAGCAGGAGTCCCATGGATAGTTAATATGTGGTGGAGACCTTTATTTTAACTTGACTTTACTAAGCCAGGATGAAATCTAAACATCATGTTGATGCATTCCCAATGTGAACGTGCAGAGATGGCTGTTACATTGGCTAAAATAACAAAGGGGATGAAACCCAGATGTTACACTCTACACCCAGCTAATGGCCTCATGGAATTAAATCCATATCTTAGGCTGTATTCTTAAGTAGTCTGTTGATCATTTACACACTTGAATTGTTTTACATCTCTTCAACCCATTGCATAGCCATGACTAGTTATAAACATTAGAAAAAAATGTAATCCATCAATTACTGACCTGATCAATCTTTTCTTCATTAGCAACACAATATGATCTATTATAGCTGGAATTTTTTTTTACTGTTTTTCCACATCCCTAATCTTCAATCAAGAGTTTGGCTTCTTCCCAGGTTACTCTACCCTTGATCTCAAACTGTTTCTCTATTAGCATGGGGCCAATGGTTTAAATCAAAATGTTGAAACTCATGCTGATCATTTACACACTTGAATTGTTTTACATCTCTTCAACCCATTGCATAGCCATGACTAGTTATAAACATTAGAAAAATTACTGGTAATACTTGATCAACTGTTCTCTATTAGCTGACCTGGATTCTCCTGACATCTTAATGCTTTTGACACATTCATTTGCACTGCTTCTTCAGATATGTGATTCCTTTGTTAACTAGTTTGCTCCTATTGATATATTTCAAAATGTTGTAGAATTTGCCATGCTAGTTTCCATTTTAGTAACTAATATCTTTCAGGCTCTTTCCTTAGATCTTCATGTGTTTCTACATGGCCAGCTGTCTACAACCTTTCCTCATTAACATATGCAAGAATCTTTCCACCTCACACTTCAAAACCACAATTCATTTAATCAGTAATGTTGCGTTGACATAACTCAAGCTGGTCTGCATCGCCTTAGCTTCCCATGTAGTCATCTATTTATATTCCAAACTGATTTCTATGTAGTTCAGTGAATTACTTTCCTTCGACATGCTGAACAACCCATGTCTCTCCCATTCATTACATGAATTATTACCTCAAAGTGTTATGAAACCCTGTTACTCAGTGTTTTTCACTTTAAGCGGTTTCTCGCTCTGCACGAACATGGATTCTTGAGATTTCTTTGCTTTAAAGTATTCACCACCACTCTACGATAGTTTATCACTGTTTACTCAAAATGTTGCAACAGCTTCATTCACTCACTTACCTTTATTTGTAGTTATCAATCAACTTTGCGTTAGGCATGTTGCTGATATATCAAACATAATGGAAGAAATTTATTCCACATTGCAGAAATGGAATGATTTCAAATGCTTCTTCCAGTGACCAGCTACCAACCTTAATCCTTGGGGGAAATTATCCGGGGGGTCAGCGGGCGGGATCGCTGGTGGATCGGGTGGGAAAGTGTTTTTTTCTGACAGCGGGTCGGGACCCCACTGTCAACCTGCCGCCATGTGCCTTTACCAAATGTTGGGTCTGTCAGCACTGAGCAGACCTGACACGCAGCGGCAGGGGAGGCCATTCAGGTCATTATAACCTTGTTAACAGAGGATTAACAACAATTTCGAGCTCACCTTTAGAATGTACCAGCTCGCCCATGAGGTCCACGCTACTCGGGGATCACGTCTGTTAAGCTGGGCGGGAGTTGAATGGCCATGGATTCATCTCATTACTTGACAGCTTGAAATGTGCTATAAAAGTTCTCATCTCACAGCTGTTCACTTTCCAAGCTCCGAAGCTATTGCTTACTGCATTTGGAACACAGGTTGAATTTTATGCAGGTTGCAAGTGTTTAGAGCAAACTCTCTATCCAGTGTCACTTCATTGGAACAACTTCTCTCACCATTGACAGATTGCTTTTGTCATCTCAAATTCACCTGCCATCTATTACATCAGAATGGGTATGGTTTGTACTCTCTCACCTTGGTCCTCAGAATCCCTCCACAATCAGCCCCAACACCAGCATCACCAGGCACACCAGCAACACCAACAACAACACCAACCTTCTCCGCAATCACCTGATGCTGCACAGGGCACAGGGCATCGGCACCTGACCACATTGCTGCCCGGGACACTACGGATAACCGCACCATGGCCAGATTTACTTCACTTGATGCTGTACACCCTGGCTGCCACATGATGCGCCAGGTTGGCACCACCCCGCACCAACAACATAAAGCATCCCTACAATGCCCAAGCCATTCCTTTCACACTCATCAGCATTGCGGGGGGTACCATTATGTCTCACCATTCACTGCAACCTACTAAGCCACTAAGATTGGACTAGGATGAGGGTGAGGGGTGGCTAGTGAGATGGGGAAGTGATAATGTAGATAGAGAGGGATGGGTGGAGGTGCAAGGTAAGTTGGTGTGAGTAAGGATGTGCAGGAGTAGGGTAGGGAAGGCAGAGTGATGGGGATGTGATGAGTGGCACAGCAGGATGAGGTTGAGTGTGGCTTTGCAGTAACATTTCATGATCTACTGAGCTCATTGAAAGGTTTGCACCACTGCAGCCTAGTCCTCCTGACGACATGACATCCCTGCTTGTTTCCTCCTGTGCAATATGCAACCAGGCTGCGTTGGTCTCCTAGGGAGGTCTCTTCCACCCATTGGAAGGGAAGAAAACCTCCCTGTGTGCTGTGACTCCCTCCATAAGCATATGGAGGGAGTCATGGGAGAGCCTGGGTGCAGCCGTGCACCTTTGTGCAATGCTTGTCAGTGTTTGCAGCACCTCAATGCTGTAGAACACTGACAGCACAATGTCAAAGTAAATTTGTACATGGTCCCTTTAAGGAAACTGACTGATGATGCATCATCAAATGACATCATTAGACCCGCTTCCTTCAATTGGCTGGGAAACTCGCTGGGCAGGCTTAACAAGCCCAATCAGGGAAAAATCATGTCGTAGGCTGGGATGGAGCCAGCTGTGAGGCCGTGACCCGCCACTGACGTCGCCCGCTATGGACCCACCCAGGTAGGGGAAATTGCGGCCATTATAACTCAATAGACTCAATTTGTCAAAGATTAAGCTTTCTACAAATGTCTTACTTTATTAAAAATCATTACAATAATAACCATACCTGGTTAGGCCTTAGCTGGAGTATTGTGGACAATTCTGGGCACCACACTTCAGGAAAGATGTAAAGGCCTTGGAAAGGGTATAGAGGAGATTCACCAGGATGTTACCAGGGATGAGGGGCTTCAGTTATGAGGAGAGGTTGGAAAAGTTAGGACTGTTCTCCTTGGAACAGAGAAGGTTAAGAGGTGACCTAATAGAGGTTTTCAAGATGATGAGCGGTTTTGGTAAAGTAAATAGGGAAAAACTATTCCCTATGGCGAGTGGGACAATAACTAGAGGTCGTGGATTCAAAATCATTGGCAAAAGATCTAGCGGGGAGATGAGGAGAATTTTTTTCACTCAGACAGCTGTCGGGATCTGGAACGCTCTACTTGAAAAGGTGGTGGAAGCTGATTCCATAAATAATTTTACAAGGGAGCTAGACAGGTACTTGAGGATGAGGAACTTACAGAGTTACGGACAAAAAGCGGGATGCGGGATGCGGGATGCGGGATGTGGGACTAAGCACGACTGCTCTTTCAAAGAGCCAGCACAGGCATGATGGGCCAAATGGCTGTAAGTTTCTATGGCTCTATACCATAAATCTAGAACAACACTATCACTTAAACTATTTTTGATGGTGTTCAGTTAAAAGCTTGCAGTAGATGTAAATGATCCACGAGTAGACATAACCTTCCTCTTTCAAGCAGGCTGATCCTTCATTTCTGCCCATTTTGTTCAAGGACTCCTGATGAGAAATTGTATCTGTCTGGTGCCTCTTTCTCACTTCCTCACCTCACACTCTCTCGAGCACTGCACTGAAAAGTAAATCTGTGACTGCTTAAAAGAAGTTCAATTATCAAGTTTGCATGAGTTAATTAAATAAAAAGATGCAATTGTAAGCCTAAGAATTTTGTAGAAAAGCAAATTCCTATTCCTCGCAGTTTCTTGATTTGACCATAATAAGGGAGCTAGAGGCTGTGTCAATAATTGTCAGTGTTTATTCTTGATTACCGTCAAACATGTATAACTTTAAAAACAATAGAAAACCAATTTCAGTCGCTTGCTTTACCTTTTATTCTCTATCTCACAGAATGGGTGAACAAATATTGAGGGGAATTCTCCCCAATACCTGCCAGGCCCCCGCTGCCTGTTCCTTCCCCACCCGCTGCATGCAAATGGCAGTGGGGAGGGGCAAGCAAATGGGCCTGGGTCACAGCAGATTTTCCTGTTTTCTACCACCCTTACTGCCACATCCCAGAGCCACCATGTGGAAAATGGCAGTAGGCCCCGGGAAGCATTGGTAAACACCCAAATGGAGGACGCAGGCCTTGTACTGACCTGCTGAAGGCCTCTGGCTCAGCTGAGGCCTTCAGTGGAATCTTCATTCCAATCTTCTGGACGCTTCTACCCCTTTAAGGTCCCTCATCATACGTTCTGGTGCTGCAGCAGCGTTCCTTCTCTCTCCCCTCATCCCCTTCCCCTCACCCTCTTCCCTCCCCTCACCCTCCTCCCTTCTCTCATTCCCTTCCCTTCATCCCCTTCCTCCCCTCTATCCTCATCCCCTTTCCTTCCTGCTCCCTCATCCCCTCCCCTCTCCCCTCCCCCATACCCTTCCCTCCCCTCTCCCCATCCGCTTCCCTCCACTCTCCCCTCCACTCTCCCCTCCCTGCTCATAACCCTTCCCTCCCCCATATCCTTCCCCCCATTCGCCCCATCCTTCCCCTCTCCCCTCACCCCCTTCCCTCCCCTCTCCCCTCACCCCTTCCTTCCCCTCTCCCCCTCCCTCTCCCCTACTCCCCCTTCCCACACATCTCCCCTCACCCCCTTCCCTGCCCTCCTCCCCACCCCTCCCCTCCTCCCCACCCCTCCCCTCCTCCCCACCCCTCCCCTCTCCCCTCAACCCCTTCCCTCCCCTCTCCCATCATCCCCTTCCCTCCCCTCTCCCCTACTCCCCTTCCCTCACATCTCCCCTCACCCCCTTCCCTCCCCTCCTCCCCTCCCTCTCTCCTCCCTCTCTTCCACCCCTCCCTCTCTTCCTCCCCTCCCTCTCTTCCTCCCCTCCCTCTCTTCCTCCCCCTCCCCTCCCTCTCTTCCTCCCCCTCCCCTCCCTCTCTTCCTCCCCCTCCCCTCCCTCTCTTCCTCCCCCTCCCCTCCCTCTCTTCCGCCCCCTCCCCTCCCCCTCCCCTCCCTCTCTTCCTCCCCCTCCCCTCCCTCTCTTCCTCCCCCTCCCCTCCCTCTCTTCCTCCCCTCCCTCTCTTCCTCCCCCTCCCCTCCCTCCCTCTCTTCATCCCCCTCCCCTCCCTCCCTCACTCATCCCCCTCCCCTCCCTCCCTCTCATCATCCCCCTCCCCTCCCTCTCTTCATCCCCCTCCCCTCCCTCCCTCTCTCACCCCCTCCCCTCCCTCCCTCTCTTCATCCCCCTCCCCTCCCTCCCTCTCTTCATCCCCCCTCCCCTCCCTCTCTTCCTCCCCCCTCCCCTCCCTCTCTCCTCCCCCCCTCCCCTCCCTCTCTTCCTCCCCCCTCCCCTCCCTCTCTTCCACCCCCCTCCCCTCCCTCACTCCTCCCCCCACCCCTCCCTCTCTTCCTCCCCCTCCCCTCCCTCTCTTCCTCCCCCCCTCCCCTCCCTCTCTTCCTCCCCCCTCCCCTCCCTCTCTTCCTCCCCCTCCCCTCCCTCTCTTCCTCCCCCACCCCTCCCTCTCTTCCTCCCCCCTCCCCTCCCTCTCTTCCTCCCCCCCTCCCCTCCCTCTCTTCCTCCCCCCTCCCCTCCCCTCTCTTCCTCCCCCTCTCTTCCTCCCCCCCTCCCCTCCCTCTCTTCCTCCCCCCCTCCCCTCCCTCTCTTCCTCCTCCCCCTCCCCTCCCTCTCCTTCCTCCCCCCTCCCCTCCCTCTCTTCCTCCCCCCCCTCCCCTCCCTCTCTTCCTCCCCCCCTCCCCTCCCTCTCTTCCTCCCCCCTCCCCTCCCTCTCTTCCTCCCCCCTCCCCTCCCTCTCTTCCTCCCCCCCTCTCTTCCTCCCCCCTCCCCTCCCTCTCTTCCTCCCCCCCTCTCTTCCTCCCCCCTCCCCTCCCTCTCTTCCTCCCCCCTCCCCTCCCTCTCTTCCTCCCCCCTCCCCTCCCCCCTCCCCTCCCTCTCTTCCTCCCCCCTCCCCTCCCTCTCTTCCTCCCCCCTCCCCTCCCTCTCTTCCTCCCCCCTCCCCTCCCTCTCTTCCTCCCCCCTCCCCCCTCCCTCTCTTCCTCCCCCCTCCCCCCTCCCTCTCTTCCTCCCCCCTCCCCTCCCTCTCTTCCCCCCCCTCCCCTCCCTCTCTTCCCCCTCCCCTCCCTCCCTCTCTTCCCCCTCCCCTCCCTCCCTCCCCCTCCCTCTCTTCCTCCCCCTCCCCTCCCTCCCTCCCCCTCCCTCTCTTCCTCCCCCTCCCCTCCCTCTCTTCCTCCCCCTCCCCTCCCTCTCTTCCTCCCCCTCCCCTCCCTCTCTTCCTCCCCCTCCCCTTTCCTCCCCCTCCCCTCCCTCTCTTCCTCCCCCTCTCTTCCTCCCCCTCCCCTCCCTTTCTTCCTCCCCCTCCCCTCCCTCTCTTCCTCCCCCTCCCCTCCCTCTCTTCCTCCCCTCCCTCTCTTCCTCCCCCTCCCCTCCCTCTCTTCCTCCCCCTCCCCTCCCTCTCTTCCTCCCCCTCCCCTCCCTCTCTTCCTCCCCCTCCCCTCCCTCTCTTCCTCCCCCTCCCCTCCCTCTCTTCCTCCCCCTCCCTCTCTTCCTCCCCCTCCCCTCCCTCTCTCTCTCCCCCTCCCCTCCCTCTCTCTCCCCTCCCTCTCTTCCTCCCCCTCCCCTCCCTCTCTTCCTCCCCCTCCCCTCCCTCTCTTCCTCCCCCTCCCCTCCCTCTCTTCCTCCCCCTCCCCTCCCTCTCTTCCTCCCCCTCCCTCTCTTCCTCCCCCTCCCTCTCTTCCTCCCCCTCCCTCTCTTCCTCCCCCTCCCCCTCCCTCTCTTCCTCCCCCTCCCTCTCTTCCTCCCCCTCCCTCTCTTCCTCCCCCTCCCTCTCTTCCTCCCCCTCCCCTCCCTCTCTTCCTCCCCCTCCCCTCCCTCTCTTCCTCCCCCTCCCCTCCCTCTCTTCCTCCCCCCCCTCCCTCTCTTCCTCCCCCCCTCCCCTCCCTCTCTTCCTCCCCCTCCCCTCCCCCTCCCCTCTCTTCCTCCCCCTCCCCTCCCCTCCCTTCCTCCCCCTCCCCTCCCCTCCCTTCCTCCCCCTCCCCTCCCTCTCTTCCTCCCCCCCCTCCCTCTCTTCCTCCCCCCCTCCCCTCCCTCTCTTCCTCCCCCTCCCCTCCCCCTCCCCTCTCTTCCTCCCCCTCCCCTCCCCTCCCTTCCTCCCCCTCCCCTCCCCTCCCTTCCTCCCCTCCCTTCCTCCCCCCTCCCTTCCTCCCCTCCTCCCCCTCTCTTCCTCCCCTCCTCCCCCTCTCTTCCTCCCCCTCCTCCCTCTCTCTCCCTTCCCCTCCTCCCTCTCTCTCCCTTCCCCTCCTCCCTCTCTCTCCCTTCCCCTCCTCCCTCTCTCTCCCTTCCCCTCCTCCCTCTCTCTCCCTTCCCTCTCCCTCCCCCTCCCTCTCTTCCTCCCCCTCCCTCTCTTCCTCCCCCTCCCCTCCCCTCCCTTCCTCTCCCTCCCTTCCTCTCCCTCCCCTCCCTTCCTCTCCCTCCCTTCCTCTCCCTCCCCTCCCTTCCTCTCCCTCCCCTCCCTCCCTCTCCCTCCCCTCTCCTCCCTCTCCCCTCCCTCTCTTCCCTCCCCTCTCTTCCCTCCCCTCCTCTCCCCTCCCCTCTCCCTTCTCCCCTTCACCTCTTTCTCCCTTCTGCCTTCCTTTGCCCACAATTCCAATTTTACTTCCACCTTCACTTTACCCTTCACTTCCTGCGTAAAGCCACACTTACTTTGAACAATTATGTAATGAAAATAAACACACCATATTTAAGAAAAATACATCTTTTTATTCATTTGTGTATAAGAATTCCTCATGTGCCTTGAAATACATCTATCTTTAGAATAATTGTCACTATTCATACACAATTGGTTACCTTCAGTCTTTTTATTTCTACATCAAGATTTACAGAAGCTGAGAGGGAGAAGACTGGAGGAACTTCATCCCCTACAGCCTCGTTCAGATACATCGAAACAGATATAGCATCAGCCATCTATACATACACAGAATAAATTATCTGTTAACTATAGCGATGTTGGAACTGTGTAGCCTTCTGTAAAAGATTCACATATAATCCCTCCATAAACATAGTCCTTTCTACATCTAGATTTTAATATTTATTTCCCAAACCCCTTCACCGATTATTTTCAATTATATTTATTCCTCCCCCACCCTTGATTATTTTCAATTACACTACATTCCTGAGTGGTAATAATGGTGCTCAGCTGCTCGAAGTTCCACCTCAGAGGGATTCTCTATTTAATGTCAACCAACTAGCACAAGTAGATGCAAATCACATAAATGAGCAGAAAATTATGCCGAGGCACCATTGTAATGAAGCAGAGCTAAAAGTTACCTGACATTTTGCTCATCTGAGAGAGCTCTTCATTAAAACTATTTATTTTTCTGTTTCAGGACTGTGTTTGAAGCCCCGTTTTATATTTTGCTTGAATCTCTGACCAATACAAAGGTGCAGCAGCACATCAAGCGCAGCAATATTGTACTGCTGATATTTAGCAGGTGTCCCTTCACTGTCATGCTAAATATAACGATCAGGAAAGACTGAACAGGCTGGGGCTCTTTCCTTGTGAAAAGAGAAGGCTGAGGGAATGACCAGATAGAGGTCTTCAAAATTGTGAAGGTGTTTGATAGGAGAGGCGTAGAGAAGATGTTTCCACTTGTGGGTGAGTCTAAAACTAGGAGCCATAAATACAAGATAGTTACTAATAAATCCAGTAGGGGTTTATTTATTTACCCAGAGTGTGGAAGTCGCTACCACAGGGAGTGGTTGAGGCGAATAGCATAGATACATTTAAGAGGAAGCTAGATACAAACATGAGGGAGAAAGGAATAGAAGGATATGCTGATAGGGTGAGATGAAATAGGGTGGGAGGAGTCTTGTATGGAGGATAAACACCGGCAGAAAGCAGTTGGGCCGAATGGCCTGTTTCTGTGCTGTAAGTTCTATGCAATTTTATGTAAATCCATATATCATGAGGCCTTGAGTTGCTAAAAATAGTTTTTTTTGTGACTTCCAATTTTTTTAGTACATTTTGTTATTAAACAGCCTGAGAAATGCAGGTATTCAAAATACAGTTAACACATAGAAGAAATGTGGCACACACACTTAATCAGGCCACACTGCCTTACTGCCAAAGAGGAAATGCTATTAGTAAATACTCAAGTGACTGCAGGAAAGCTCTTACGATTCCAGAAGAGGCCCTTTATCTCACTGTTTTCAGAGTGGATTGTAACTTGTGCCAGTGTGGTTGTAATCTTCTCTTAGTCCTCTCGCCTTCTGGATAATCTGCTCACATTCCCTCACCTGCAGTATTTCTTCATTCATATCAAAATACTAATGGAAAAAGTGCACCTTTAGGTGTAAATCTATCAGCTACCACAAGAATCGGTCTATATTTGTGGTTTAAACTTATAAAAGTAGCAGGATCACTCCAGCCATAGCATTGACAGCTGGATTAAGAAATTGTTGACTGTTGCAACGATCCTTTTTAACAGATAGTTTATGTTAAAAGAAACATCAAAAATAATACCCTCACTAAATCCCCACGAAGCAGACAGTGCTGGATTCTCCTGGAGCCTTCTGTAGGCTCAATCATATTGAACGGAATGTAAAATTAACTTTCTAACTGCTGGCCTGGAAGGAATTCATTTGATTGTTTTCTATTTGTGTCAGTAATCCTTTTGATGAAGTATTTGTAACTATTTCTAATTAAGAATAGTAACAGCATGAAGCCAATGTTTTTGTATATAACAAAAAACATGCTCAAAATATATCCACGCCATTCCATTAACTAACAACATGCAAGGCGATTTTACTTGGGTGCTGGCAGTTATGAGAATAGAATTGCTCTGCCTCCTTTCCTCAGTCTTCAGAGTAAAATCCCATTCTAAATTGGCATTTGAACTCACTTGCTTCAACTAGGCAAGTTAACCCAGTTGTCACTAGCGCTCATCCTGCTGGTTAATCGTGAAGTATTGGTGATGGGAAGTAGGAAGCCATGGAACTGTTTGCAGCCTATGCTGGCCTGTTATCCCCACTCAAGTACATAGAGATGTAAAGCAGCTGTGAACCACAGTCAGGGATCTGATAAGTGAAGGCAGGCAAAGCAAAAATATTCTTTCTCCAGTGATTTCCTGGAGGTAATCAGTGGCAGAGTATGATAAAGGTTAATATATTTTTCATATGCATAAAATATTGGAATATTGGCCTTTATTGCAAGGGGGGTGGAGTATAAAAGTAGGAAAGTCTTGCTACATCTGTACAGGCCGTTGGTGAGACCACATCTGGAGTACTGTGTACAGTTTTGGTCTCCTTATTTAAGGAGGGATATACTTGCATTGGAGGCAGTTCAGAGAAGGTTCACTCGGTTGATTCCTGAGTTGAAAGTGTTGTCTTATGAAGAAAGGTTGAGCAGGTTGGGCCTATACTCATTGGCGTTTAGAAGAATGAGAGGTGATCTTATTGAAACATAGGATTCTGAGGGGGCTTCACCGGGTAGATGCAGGGAGGATGTTTCCCCTCGTGGGGTATCTAGAACGAGGGGGCACAGTCTCAGAATAAGGGGTCGCCCATTTGAAATGGAGATGAGGAGGAATTTCTTCTCTCAGAGTGTTGTGAATCTTTGGAATTCTCTACCCCGGAGAGCTGTGGAGGCTGAGTCATTGAATATATTCAAGGTGGAGATAGACAGATTTTTGATAAACAGGGGAATCAAGGGTGACGGGGAGTGGGTAGGAAAGTGGAGTTGAGGCCAAGATCAGATCAGCAATGATCTTATTGAATGGCGAAGCAGGCTTGAGGGGCCGAGTGGCCTACTCCTGCTCCTATTTCTTATGTTCTTATACTTTTTTACTTGCATAATTAAACATTCCTTTACTCTGCAATAGATATTGTATTAATAGGGTTAAGTAAACAATATGGTTCTTTATTCCCCCACTCCCATTTCCTTATCTCTCCCCTCTTTTCCTGAGGGTGCTGGCTCGTGCTGCCCTACACTACTTCAACCAAGTGGTCATTCTTCATCTGTAAGCATAGATATTGGGCTGGCAGACTATTTCTTACCATGGGGAGCATCGCAGCTGAGTCTGATCCTGTCTATATTATATGGGATTATGTAATTAATTTAAGAGTTATTTTCCACAGAGTAGCTCAGTAACGCTGTGCAGCAGAACCCCAGTGCTCAATGTCAGAGTGTGGATCGAGACCAGATAGATTTGGGTTCAAATCCTGTTCTGTTCAGGTGCGACTGAGCTGAAGGTGTAGAATTTCTCACCGGGAGAGGGAGAGAGGAAGGGAAGCGAGGATTGGAAAATCACACTTGGGTGCCCCCTAGCACATTAGTACCAGTCTATATGTGCCTGCTTCTCAGCTATAGAGGTTCCAGACCAGGGGGATGAAGAAGGGGATAATTCATTAAAAAAAAAACATTAAAAAGTTAGAAATAGTTTGATGTAAACAGGAAATTGTAAATCTGTTGTCAGAAGCAGGAAACTAATATTAACATGCTTAAATATTCTCAATTCAAGTCAAAGCAATCATAGTGAAATTAATTCCTTCATTGATTATGAATTCAGCAAGTATGTTTATAGGAGGGCTACAGTAATTATTTTGTATGCTGTTAGAGCAATAGGAATCTGCTACATCTCTGAAATACAGCTCAGTAAAAACTTGGCTAAATGTGCAGAGGTATGTTTTATAAATACGTAATGAAAAAACTGTCACTTTAGACCCCACTTATATAGCAATGCTGTATTTTGGAGTCATACGCAATCACATTTTTAAGGCAGATACACTATAAGGGGAATCTGTTGTATAGGTTCTGTATGAATAAGGGAGTCTTAAAAGCATGTCATATTGGAGGCTATGGTGTATCAAAGTGGCTTATAAAAGGAGTCCATTGTAGGAAGCTTAAATACCCCAAGATGTAGGCTGAAGAATGTTTTAGTTATGGGAATTTTATAATGATTCCCTTTGTCCTTTTCATTTATTCTGCCATTTATTTCTAGATCTCCTCATTATCACAGAAACTCTGCTTAATCAGCACAATTTAGTAATGTGGTCAGTAAAATATGGACATAAATTTTTTAATATCCTTAAAACATCAAGATTTTACAAGATCAAACTGCTGAGCTAACTGTTCTCAAACCTTTTCAAGAATCATTTCTAATACCAGAATGTAACCAAACTATAACTAATTACTCGGATTCACAGTCCAGCTGCAGAACAACTCTGCCTCAGTAACTACCACACCACCACCACTACACAAATGAAAGAGAAGGTCCCGTGCCCTTTCAAATTATGTGCAGCTAAGTGCCCATTGTCCCATGAAGGGTGAAATAATTACACACTTTTGTGATTCATTAACTGATCAATTAATTAGAAAATAATAATTGTTCCCCCTTTACTTACCTAGCAGATAACATTATTTGCATCCTTCAAAATGAATGTTAATGAAATCTGGGGAATAAGATTGCAACAAGTTGATTACAAAATTACTTTTCAGTCAATTATTAGGCATTTAGACATCGCAAACTAAGCATTGCTTTCTAATTCTCTTAATATATTTTGGCAAACCTGTTATCAAGCAGTCACTTTTCAGACTGATTAGAAGTGGCTACATAATTAAAATGCACAGAATCATCATTAAGATCATAAAAAGTAACTTATACAAACAGATGGTTGCTTAATTAGATTGAGTGTTGGTTTATTGCATAATTTGTCTTAAATACCATACTCTGAAGGAGGTAACATACATGCATGGTAATCATTTGACCTTTGCATATTCAGTCACAGTAAATATTTAAGTATGTAAACAGTCCCCTTTAAAGTAAGGCCTAGGTAGAGAAAGCTTTTACATCCTGAGTAAAATTTTATACCATGGTGTTTCAATAATCGGCCCATATTTGTTGAAGGGAAAGTGCACTCACCTGACAAAGCTGCCGAAATTCAATTTCTGCTTGATCATGAATTGGTTCTTCAGTAAATCATCATTTTTTCACATAATAAGGGGAAAAAATTGATTTTTTTAAAATTTGTTTATGGGATCAGGGCATCATTGGCAATGCCAGCATTTATTGTCCATCCCTAGTTGCCCTTGAGAAGGTGGTGGTGAGCCGCCTTCTTGAACCGCTGCAGTCCGTGTGGTGAAGGTACTCCCACAGTGCTGTTAGGTAGGGAATTCCAGGATTTTGACCCAGCGACGATGTAGGATCGGCAATATATTTCTAAGTCAGGATGGTGTGTGACTTGGAAGGGAACTTGGAGGTGGTGGTGTTCCCATGTGCCTGCTGCCCTTGCCCTTCCAGGTGGAAGAGGTCGCAGGTTTGGGAGGTGCTGCCAAAGAAGCCTTGGCAAGTTGCTGCAGTGCATCTTGTAGATGATACACACTGCAGCCACGGTAGGCCAGTGGTGGAGAGAGTGAATGTTTAAGGTGGTGGATGGGGTGCCAATCAAGCGGGCTGCTTTGTCCTGGATGTGTCGAGCTTCTTGAGTGTTGTTGGAGCTGCACTCATCCAGGCAAGTGGAGAGTATTCCATCACACTCCTTACTTGTGCCTTGTAGATGGTGGAAAGGCTTTGGGGAGTCAGGAGGCGAGACACTCGCCGCAGAATACCTAACCTCTGACCTGCTCTTGTTGCCACAGTATTTATGTGGCTGGTCCAGTTAAGTTTCTGGTTAATGGTGAGCCCCAGGATGTTGATAGTGGGGGATTCGGCGATGGTAATGTCATTGAATGTCAAGGGGATGTGGTTAGACTCTCGCTTGTTGGAGATAGTCATTGCATGGCACTTCTGTGGCGTGAATGTTACCTGCCACTTATCAGCCCAAGCCTGAACGTCATCCAGGTCTTGTTGCAAGCGGGCATATACTGCTTTATTATCTGTGGAGTTGTGAATGGCGCTGAACACTGTGCAGTCATCAGCGAACATCCCCATTTCTGACCTTATGTTGGAGTGAAGGTCATTGATGAAGCAGCTGAAGATGGTTGGGCCTAGGACAATGCCCTGAGGAACTCCTGCAGCGATGTCCTGGGGCTGTGATGATTGACCTTCAACCATCACAACCATCTTCCTTTGTGCTAGGTATGACTCCAGCCAGTGGAGCGTTTTCCCCCTGATTCCCATTTACTTCAGTTTTACTAGGGCTCCTTGATGCCACACTCAGTCAAATGCTGCCTTGATGTCAAAGGCAGTCACTCTCACCTCACCTCTGGAATTCAGCTCCTTTGTCCATGTTTGGACCAAGGCTGTAATGAGGTCAGGAGCCGAGTGGTCATGGCGGAACCCAAACTGGGCATCAGTGAGCAGATTATTGGTGAGTAAGTGCCACATGATAGCACTGTCGATGACACCTTACATCACTTTGCTGATGATTGAGAGTAGACTGATGGGGCAATAATTAGCCAGGTTGGATTTGTCCTGTTTTTTGTGGACAGGACATACCTGGGCAATTTTCCACATTGTCGGATAGATGCCAGTGTTGTAGCTGTACTGGAACAGCTTGGCTAGAGGCGTGGCTAGTTCTGGAGCACAAGTCTTCAGCCCGATAGCCGGGATGTTGTCGGGGCCCATAGCCTTTGCTGTATCCAGTGTGTTCAGCCATTTCTAGATATCACGTCGAGTGAATCGACTTGGCTGAAGAATGGCTTCTGTGATGGTGGGGACCTCGGGAGTAGGCCGATATGGATCATCCACTTGGCACTTCTGGTTGAAATTGGTTGCAAACCCTTCAGCCTTGTCTTTTGCACACATGTGCTGGGCTTCACCATCATTGAGGATGGGGATATTCTTGGAGCCTCCTCCTCCCATTAGTTGTTTAATGGTCCACCACCATTCACGACTGGATGTGGCAGAACTGCAGAGCTTTGATCTGATCCGTTGATTGTGGGATCTCTTAGCCCTGTCTATAGCATGCTGCTTCCGCTTTTTAGCATGCATGTAGTCCTGTGTTGCAGCTTCTCCAGGTTGGCACCTCATTTTTAGGTATGCCTGGTGCTGCTCCTGGCTTGTTCTTCTACACTCGTTGTTGAACCAGGGTTGGTCCCCTGGCTTGGTGGTAATGGTAGAGTGAGGGATATGCCGGGCCATGAGGTTACAGATCATGGTGGAATACAATTCTGCTGCTGCTGATGGCCCACAGCGTGTGATGCCCAGTTTTGAGCTGCTAGATCTGTTCTGAATCTATCCCATTTAGCACGGTGGTAGTGCCACACAACACGATGGAGGGTGTTCTCAGTGTGAAGACGGGACTTCGTCTCCACAATGACTGTGCGGTGGTCACTGCTACCAATGCTGTCATGGACAGATGCATCTGCGACAGGTAGATTGGTGAGGACGAGTTCAAGTAGGTTTTTCCCTCTTGTTGGTTCACTCACCACCTGTCGCAGGCCCAGACTGGCAGTTATGTTCTTCAGGACTCGGCCAGCTCGGTCAGTAGTGGTGCTACCAAGCCACTCTTGGTGATGGACATTGAAGTGACATTACCACTATGCTAACATTCCCAATTCTGAACCTTTCTTTCAGAAATAAATATACTGACATTTAATATGCTTTACAACTGTAATGACACATTATCGAAATCCACTGTTTGCTGAATTGTTATTGTGATTACTTGAGAGTTGCTGTTCAATACTGGTACTTGTAGTTAGGGTTAAAATGCACCCATTATTACAGCCGGGGAGCTTAAAACAGTGGAAGAGAGTTGATTGGGGGAGACAGGATGGCAATGTATAGAGTTGCAGAGCAAAGGCGCTTCCTAGGGAGCTGCCAGCCCAGGAGCCATCTGGAATACACTGTCTGAGGCTGAGCCAGACCGTTCGCAACCTTGGTGACCTATTTCACCCTAAGATGAGCTTCCTACCACATACCCGCTCCAGCACCAAATTTGTCGACTTCCACCTCCGTAACATTGCCCTGTCTCCACCCCTGCCTCAGCTCATCTGCTGCTGAAACCCTCATCCATGCCTTTGGTACCTCTAGACTCGACTATTCCAATGCTCTCCTGGCCGGCCTCCTATTTCCCACCCTCCATAAACTTGAGCTCATCCTGAACTCGGCTGCCCATGTCCTAGCTCTCACCAAGTCCCGTTCACCCATCACCCCTGTGCTCATTGACCTACATTGGCTCCAGGTCCAGCAACACCTCAATCTTAAAATTCTCATCCTTGTTTTCAAATCCCTCCATGGCCTCACCCCTCCCTATCTCTGTAATCTCCTTCAGACCTACAACCCTCCAAGATCTCTGCACGCCTCCAATTCTGGCCTCTTGTGCATTCCTATTTTCATCAATCCTCCATTGGCGGCCGTGCATTCAGCTGCCAAGGCCCGAAGCTCTGGAATTCCCTGCCCAAACTGTAGTGTATGTACCTTTAAGGGGAGAACTACTTTTTACAGCTCCTGTATACTGTAGTACCGGCAGTGACCACACCTGTATATAACCCTGAGTAGGGATCTGTACTGTTAGTTTTAGAGTAACCCTCATCCAGTAAACACCTGTTGATTGTTCCTCTGCAGTCTCTGTCTATTTATTGAAGGACACCATACATCAAGATTCACGGATTTAACATTGGCGACGAGTCGATTCGAACCTACCTGCAACTCTGCAGAAGAAGGCCGATTCCAGGGGCACGGGCGTCGACCATCCGGCGGAGACTCCAGCGAGACGGGCTGGCAGCAGGTACGGCGCAGACCCTTCCCGGACGGCAGTGGCTGGAGCCGACCGATGGCACAGGGGAAGGCCGAGCAGCGTCGACGGGGTAAGAGAGAGGGTAGAGCGCACGGGGCGCAGCCGGGGTTCAGGACCGAGCGGCGTCAACGAGAGAGGCATGCAGGAAAATGCACAGAGCGCGGCCGGTGTTCAAGGGCTGAGCAGCGTCCGCGGGGGAAGGAAGGAGAGCGCGGGAGATGCCATTTGAGCCGCAGCAGAGAAGAAGGGAGATCACGGGAGACGCCATTTTTGAGCCGCAGCGGAGAAGAAGGGAGAGCGCGGGAGACGCCATTTTGAGCCAGCGGAGACAAAGGGAGAGCGCGGGAGATGCCATTTTTAGCCAGTCTAACCCCACCCAGGGATGCCGAAGCGTGGCAGTGTCATAGCGTTCGACAATGAAGTCGAAGATTGGGCAACATATGTAGAACGCATAGAAGTGTACTGCAAGGCGAATGAAGTGCCAGAGGCCAGGAAAGCACTGGTATTGTTGAATTCCATGGGTGCAAAAACGTATGGCTTACTGCGAAACCTAGTAATGCTAGAGAAGCCAGTGGAAAAGGATTTTGAAAGCATAGTGGCAAACCTACAGGACCACTTAAACCCCACACCGCTGCTGATAGCAGAAAGATTTAAGTTTCACAAAAGGAACCAGCATAAAGACGAAAGTAATGCTGAGTATTTAACAGAACTGCGCAAGCTATCGAAACACTGCCAGTTTGGAACGGGACTAGCAGATACTTTAAAGGACACGTTTGTGTGTGGGCTTCAAAGTGAAAGAAGCCGTTTCTGGGTTCCATCAGCAAAGGATCTTACGCTGGACAAGGCTTTCAGCATGGCAGTATCACATGAAGCAGCCGCACGGGGCGCTGCAGAGATACAACGGAGACCGCAAGTATATGGCACAAATGAAATGTCATATGGAGCAGTGAAGTGTTATCACTGCGGCAGAACAACACATGACCATAAGGATTGTTGGTTCAAGGACCAAGTGTGCAGACAGTGTGGAAAAGTAGGACACATAGCAAGAGTCTGCAGGTCGGGAAAGAAAACCAGCAGCAAGAAATCTCCACAGGAGAAGTACAAAAAGGTACATAAGGTGACGGAGAGTAGTTCAGACGAACAGAAAAGTGATACAGACTCCAGAAGCAAGGAGCTGGGTTGCCTGAAACTACATAATGTAATCAAAATGGAGGATCACCAAACTATCTGGGTCACGCTCAAGATAGACGGAGTCCAAGTGAAAATGGAATTGGACACAGGATCAGCCCTAACAGACATAAACCGAAGGGACTACAAGCGGCTATTCTCACATATACCCTTGAGAGATACAGAGATTGTCTTGAAGACGTACACGGGGCAAAAAGTCTACCCCAAAGGAAAAATAAGGGTGAACGTTATATATAACGGCAAGGAAACGCCAAAAATGGATCTATATGTATTGCCAGATGGAGGACCACCACTACTAGGACGTGAATGGAACCGGAAGATACAGCTAGATTGGCATTCCATACAAGCACTGACTGTAGATGCCAAAAAGGATGACGACGTCATACCTGGACGACTGTCAAAAATGCTAACTGATGCACAAGAAGTGTCCCAGGAGGGACTCGGAACACTAAAAGGCATAACAGCGACGATCAAAATAGAGAAAAATGCAAGCCCAACGTTTTTTAAGGCCAGACCGGTACCTTATGCGATCCGCCCAGCCATCGAAGCAGAGCTGGAAGGTTTGGAACGTTCAGGAGTACTGTCCAAAGTGGACTGGAGCGAGTGGGCTACACCCATCATTCCTGTAATGAAGAGGTCGTTGAGTAATACGCCTGGAGAACCAAAGAAGGTTCGCATCTGTGCGGTCTTTAAGGTGACAGTGAACCCAGTCCTTCACACGGTACAATATCCGCTTCCGCGGATTGAAGATATTTTTGCCTCGCTATCTGGAGGAAAACGCTTCACTAAGATTGATCTGGCCAAGGCGTACCTGCAAATGGAGGTAGAAGAAGCCTCGAAACAGTACCTCACTATCAACACTCATAAAGGTCTCTACCAATACAACCAGCTGGTGTTTGGGGTAGCATCAGCTCCGGCTATTTGGCAAAGGGCAATGGATCAAGTCCTGCAAGGGATTCCAGGGACCCAGTGTTATTTGGACGACATCCTGGTCACGGGCGAAAATGACAGTGATCACCTCGCCAACCTGGAGCAGGTGCTCACTGGATTGAAGGAATATGGGCTCCGAGCTAATCGCCACAAATGCGAGTTTTTCCAGAAGCAGATCTCGTATTGTGGCCATGTTATTGATGAAGAGGGGTTACATAAGTCCCCTGAAAAGATTGAGGCAGTAGTCAAGGCTCCAGCACCAGAAAATGTGTCACAACTGAGGTCGTTCCTCGGGCTGGTGAACTACTACCATAAGTTCTTGCCGAATTTGTCTACAGTACTACACCCACTGAACACCCTACTGCAAACGGGGGTACCATGGAAGTGGAATGACGAATGTAAATGAGCTTTCCAGAAGTGCAAAGAATTGATCACATCAAAAGAGGTGTTGGCTCATTTCAACCCAGCACTACCAATTCGGTTGGCGTGTGATGCATCACCCTATGGTATTGGAGCGGTGCTGTCGCACAAATTCCCGGACGGCTCGGAGAGGCCAGTAGCCTTTGCGTCTCGGTCACTAACCTCAGCCGAGCGTAACTACGCCCAGATTGACAGGGAGGCCCTCAGCCTAGTGTGGGGAGTGAAAAAGTTCAACCACTATCTGCACGGGCAGAAGTTCACCTTGCTGACTGACCACCAACCACGTGTCTCCATCTTTAATCCAAAAAAGGGCATTCCGGTGATGACTGCGCAAAGGCTACAAAGATGGTCCCTTTTTCTAGGGGCGAACCAATATGAAATAGAGTATAAGGGCACGAAACAGCTTGGAAATGCTGATGGGCTATCACGCCTGCCACTGCCTACTGCGGAGGAAGCACCAGCAGTGACCCTGTCGAAATATTTTATTCGACTATAATTGAACGCTTGCCAGTAACTAACGTGGATATAGAGAAGGAGACCCAAAATGACCCGACACTGTCTCGGGTATATGATTTGACGGTGAAGGGATGGCCAATACATGGCGACTCACTGTTGCCAGCATTCTCATCCAGAAGAGAACAGCTGTCAGTATGCCAGGGGACCTTGATGTGTGGATCCCGAGTGGTAATTCCACCCAAGTTAAGGGAGAGAGTGCTCAATGAGCTTCACGAAGGCCATCTGGGAGGGGTGAAAATGAAAAGCCTTGCTAGGGCTTATGTGTGGTGGCCGGGGATCGATCAGCAAATCGAGGACCTGACAAAGAGCTGCTCAGGATGCCAGAAGGTCCAAAATGCACCACCACATGCCCCTCTACACCCATGGGAGTGGCCCTCCTCTCCATGGCAACGGGTGCATATTGATTTTGCTGGTCCATTCATGGACTCAATGTTTTTAATAGCCGTGGATGCACACTCGAAATGGCCTGAGATGATCAAAATGTCCTCCACCACCACGGAGAAAACGATTGCAGTCCTATGGACAATATTTGCCAGGAACGGCTTGCCAGAGCAGATTTGCTCTGATAACGGACCACAGTTTGTGTCCGAAGAATTTTGGAAATTTATGAAAAGGAATGGGGTAAGGCATTACACATCCGCCCCGTATCATCCAGCCACAAATGGATTGGCTGAGAGGTTCGTACAAACCTTTAAAAAGGCAGTAAGGGCCATGTGCGATGACGACATTCCACTGCAGCACAAGGTGGACAATTTCCTGTTAGCCTACAGAAATGTGACACATGCAGTCACCAACCAGACCCCGGCCATGATGTTCTTTAACCGAAGGTTGAGATCTCGTCTGGATTTGCTCAGACCAAATGTACGAAGAGATGTTGAGAATAAGCAATTCCAGCACATCAATGAGAAGCCGACAAGGAGCTTCAATGTAGGGCAACCAGTCTTGGCCCGCGACTACTGAACAGAGAAATGGCAACCAGGAACGATATGCACACGGCAGGGGCCACTAATGTACACAGTGGATGTTGGGGAGAACATTGTGAGACACCATGTCGACCAGACCCTAGAATCACAGGAACGAGTCAACCCCATGTCTTGCGTACCTGGTAATGAACGCAACATACAGGTAGCATCTACCCCAGAAACAGTAGCATCGGAAGCTGATGAACCAACCGATGACAGGGGGCCAGAATCGCCTCCACACCAAGAGCAAGACACTCGGGAAAGGCGCTATCCAGAAAGGATCAGGAAGCCGCCCCAAAGACTGAATTTATAAATGGACTATTTTCAGTTAATGTTGCATGTTAAAAGTGTTAATTGTTAAATGAATGTTATGGTACTGTTAATCTAAAAGGGGAGGAATTGTATTGTATGTACCTTTAAGGGGAGAACTACTTTTTACAGCTCCTGTATACTGTAGTACCGGCAGTGACCACACCTGTATATAACCCTGAGTAGGGATCTGTACTATTCGTTTTAGAGTAACCCTCATCCAGTAAACACCTGTTGATTGTTCCTCTGCAGTCTCTGTCTATTTATTGAAGGACACCACACATCAAGATTCACGGATTTAACACAAACCTCCCCACCTCCGTACCTCCCTCTCCTCCTTTAAGATGCTCCTTAAAACCTACCTCTTTTACCAAGTTTTTGGTCACCTGTCCTAATATCTCCTTATGTGACTTGATGTCAAATTTTTGTTTGATAATGCTCCTGTGAAGCGCCTTGGGATGTTATACTACGTTATAGATGCTATATAAATGCAAGTAGTTGTTGTTGACAGTGAATTCAGGCTGGGTAAAGCAAACAAACATGTAATTACTGTTATCATTGCTGTTCTCTGGCTTCTATTTGTGGTGCAGATTTTTTTGCAAAGACTTACCTAATGCATGCTGGGAGTTTTCTCCTCATAGTGTTTACATAGACTCACGCCAGGGCATGTGAGAGGCTGGAGACACCTGTGCATGCTGGGGGGTTTCTCCAGACTCATGCCAGGGCATGTGAGAGGCTGGAGACACCTGTGCATGCTGGGGGGTTTCTCCAGACTCATGCCAGGGCATGTGAGAGGCTGGAGACAACTGTGCATGCTGGGGGGTTTCTCCAGACTCACGCCAGGGCATGTGAGAGGCTGGAGACACCTGTGCATGCTGGGGGGTTTCTCCAGACTCACGCCAGGGCATGTGAGAGGCTGGAGACACCTGTGCATGCTGGGAGTTTTCTTCAGACTCACTCCAGGGCATGTTAGAGGCTGGAGACACCTGTGCATGCTGGGGGGTTTCTCCAGACTCATGCCAGGACATGTGAGAGACTGGAGACACCTGTGCATGCTGGGGGGTTTCTCCAGACTCATGCCAGGACATGTGAGAGGCTGGAGACTCCTGTGCATGCTGGGAGTTTTCTTCAGACTCACGCTAGGGAATGTGAGATGCTACAGACACTTGTGCATGCTGGGAGTTTTCTCCAGACTCACGTCAGGGAATGTGAGGCACTGGAGACACCTGTGCATGCTGGGAGTTTTCTCCAGACTCATGCTAGGGCATGTGAGAAGCTGGAGACACCTGCGCATGCTGGGAGTTTTCTCCAGACTCTTGCTAGGGCATGTGAGAGGCTGGAGACACCTGTGCATGCTGGGAGTTTTCTCCAGACACATGCTAGGGCATGTGAGAGGCTGGAGACACCTGCGCATGCTGGGAGTTTTCTCCAGACTCATGCTAGGGCATGTGAGAGGCTACAGACACCTGTGCATGCTGGGAGTTTTCTTCAGACTCACGCTAGGGAATGTGAGAGGCTGGAGACACCTGTGCATGCTGGGGGTTTTCTCCAGACTCATGCTAGGGCATGTGAGAGGCTGGAGACACCTGTGCATGCTGGGTGCGGGGAGTTTTCTCCAGACTCATGCTAGGGCATGTGAGAGGCTGGAGACACCTACACATGCTGGGAGTTTTCTCCAGACTCACTCCAGGGCATGTTAGAGACTGGAGGCACCTGTGCTGTGATGAAATAACTCTGTGTTCTGATATTTGTACTTGTACTTGTAATGTCTGGAATGTTCCACCGGGGGGAACCACTAATGCTCCTCCCTGGCCCCGCCCCTCTTCTTGTATGTTCTACCAAGGGCTCGGTCGATGATGAACTCTGTTAACTCTGCCATGAATCTTACTTAATAAAAGCCTTCAGTCTTAAACTTTAACTTCACAGATTCGGGCAGTTATTTGGCACATCAATTTTATTAAGTAACAACTTTTGGAAGATGGATCGATTTTTGAAACCAGAGCGTCTGGATATCGATCCGCATTCGGCAGACACGTCGAAGAAATTTACGCATTGGCTGCGATGTTTTGAACACTTCATCGCATCGTTCGATTCGACGGTTAACAAGTTGGGTCTTCTAACCAACTTGGTAAGTCATCAAACTTACTCTATAATTGAAGATATTACTACATATGAAGAGGCCCTCGCAGCTCTTAAAGCCCAGTACCTTAAGTCGGTTAACGAAGTATACGCCAGGTATCTCCTGTCTACTCGCAGGCAATTACCCGAGGAATCTCTGGACGATTTCCTACAGGACCTTAAGGCTTTGGCTAAGGGTTGCAACTACAAGGCTGTCTCTGCCATAGTGTATCAGGAAGAAGCCATCCGCGATTCTTTCATATCTGGCCTCCGATCTAATTATATTAGACAGAGACTCCTCGAGAACGACTCGTTAGTTTTAAAAACGGTCGTCGCTGCTGCTCGATCGTTAGATGTAGCCCAGAAGAATTCAGAAGTGTATGCATCAGCCCATGCATCTCTCTCAGCCTCGTGTGTTCCGAATATGGAGGCATCCATAACACCAATGGAGCCCCCACTTAATCCTATTGTTGCGGCTGTGCCCCATGGGTCTAAGTGTTATTTTTGTGGCCAATCTAAACACCCCAGGCAAAGTTGCCCAGCCAGAGAGGCTACCTGTTTTAAATGTAAGAAACGGGGACATTTTAGTAAAGTGTGTAAGGGTAATCCTGTACCCGAGGTCTTCTCTGCTGCCGCCTGTCGTTTTACTCTAGCCTCGGCTACGGTTGACCAGACCATACCGTGTTCCTTGTCAAAATCTATAATGGACATCAAGATTAATGGTCGTCCTACTGGGTGTTTGATAGACTGTGGCAGTACTGAAAGTTTTATACACCCCAACCTTGTTAACTCCTGTTCATTGAAGGTGTATCCTACTCGAAGTGAAATTGTGATGGCGTCCAAATCCCTTACTTCGGAGATAACTGGATATTGTAAAGTCACATTGACCGTTAAGGATACGGAGTATAAGGACTTTAAACTCCTCATATTACCTCAGTTGTGTGTGAACTTAATATTAGGCTTGGACTTCCAGTGTCAGCATGAGAGCGTTACCCTTACGTATGGTGGATCTCAGCCTCCACTCACAGTCTGCGGCCTTTCTACTTTAAACGTAAGTCCGCCTTCTTTGTTTGCGAACCTTGCTCCTAATCGTAGACCTATAGCGACTAAGAGTCGACGGTATAGTTCAGAAGATAAAACATTTATAAAAGAGGAAGTGGAAAGGCTTCAACGGGAGGGAATCATCGAACACAGTGGTAGCCCATGGCGTGCCCAGGTGGTGGTGGTTAAAACTAATGAGAAGAAAAGACTTGTGGTCGATTATAGCCAGACTATAAACTTGTATACCCAATTAGACGCCTATCCTTTGCCTCGTATTTCTGAGATGGTGAACCAGATAGCTCAGTACCGTGTGTTCTCCACCATTGATTTAAAGTCTGCCTACCATCAACTCCCCATCAAAATAGAAGACCGACCTTATATGGCCTTCGAAGCTAATGGGCGCCTGTACCAATTCCTTCGGGTGCCCTTTGGAGTGACGAATGGGGTATCTGTCTTCCAACGGGAGATGGATCGTATGGTGGATGAATACACGTTGGAAGCAACATTCCCGTACCTGGACAATGTTACCATCTGTGGGCGTGACCAACGGGAGCATGATCAAAATCTCGCGAAGTTCCTAGAGACTGCAAAGAGGTTAAACCTGGCCTACAACGAAAACAAGTGTACCTTCAATACTACACGTTTGTGTATTCTTGGTTGCGTTGTGGAGAATGGGGTAATTGGGCCAGATCCTGAAAGATTACGCCCACTTAAGGAATTACCTTTACCTCACACTGTAAAAGCTTTAAGAAGGTGTCTGGGATTCTTCTCATACTATGCCCAGTGGGTGGCTAGCTACTCAGATAAAGTCCGACCTCTTACTAAGTCGACGTCTTTTCCGCTATCGGCGGAAGCTCAGGAGGCTTTCCTTAATATCAAATGGGACATTGAGAAGGCAGTGGTATGTGCCGTGGATGAGAAGATCCCTTTTCAAGTGGAAAGTGATGCATCTGATTTTGCGTTGGCAGCAACTCTTAACCAAGCTGGTAGACCAGTAGCTTTCTTCTCTCATACATTGCAAGGGCCAGAAGTTCGACATTCTTCAGTGGAAAAGGAGGCACAGGCGATTATCGAAGCAGTCAGGCATTGGAGACATTATCTCGCTGGCCAACGTTTTACGCTCATTACTGACCAGCGATCCATGGCCTTTATGTTCAACACTAAGCAGAGAGGCAAGATCAAAAATGATAAGATTTTAAGATGGCGAATAGAACTGTCAACATATGACTATGATATTCAGTACAGGCCTGGAGTATTTAATGAGCCATCGGATGCTTTGTCACGAGGAGTATGTGCTAGTCTAGGTACAGATAAGCTTCAAAGTCTCCACGACGCACTCTGCCACCCTGGGGTTACCAGAATGAACCACTTCATTAAGTCCCACAATCTACCCTACTCTATTGAGGAGGTCCGGACAATGCCCAGAACCTGTCATGTTTGTGCTGAATGCAAACCCCGCTTCTATAAGCTGTCCGAGCCAGCTCATCTTATTAAAGCAACTCGACCATTTGAGCATTTGAGTCTCGATTTTAAAGGTCCCCTTCCATCGAGCGACCGTAATGTCTATTTTCTTAATATTATAGACGAGTACTCTCGGTTCCCTTTTGTTATCCCCTGTCCAGATGTGACTAGTGCTGTTGTAATTAAATGCCTCTGCCAACTGTTTTCCTTGTTCGGCGTGCCTAACTATATACATAGTGATAGGGGTTCTTCCTTTATGAGCGAAGAATTACGACAGTTTTTGCTATTGAAGGGGATTGCAATGAGTAGAACTACCAGCTATAACCCTCGTGGTAATGGGCAGGTCGAGAAAGAAAATGCGACAGTGTGGAAGGCTATCGTACTGTCTCTGAAGTCACGAGGCCTGCCGACCTCTCGCTGGCAGGATGTCCTGCCAGACGTGCTGCATTCCATAAGGTCTCTTTTGTGTACAGCGACGAATGCCACCCCTCATGAAAGGATGTTTAGTTTTCCAAGAAAAGCTACTAATGGAGTATCGTTACCCACATGGTTGACGACCACAGGCCCTGTGTTGTTGCGCAGACATGTGAGAGGCCACAAGACTGATCCACTGGTGGAGGAAGTACAACTCCTCCATGCTAATCCCCAGTATGAGTATATTCAATATTCGGATGGGCGAGAGAATACGGTCTCTATTAAGGATCTTGCACCTGCTGGAGCTCAAAGAGTTCGACTCTGAGAGTAGAGTTTTCAATCGTGGTATTGGACTTTCAGAGACACAAACCCTCAGTGTGGAAAATACTGATGATTCTGTGAATTTGAATGAACCGGAGTTAGTACTCCGGGAGGAGCCTCAGCAAGAGTTACGTCGTTCCCAGAGGATTATCAGACCTCCTGACAGACTGAATCTATAGCAGGGGGTGAATGTGATGAAATAACTCTGTGTTCTGGCATTTGTACTTGTACTTGTAATGTCTGGAATGTTCCACCGGGGGGAACCACTAATGCTCCTCCCTGGCCCCGCCCCTCTTCTGGTATGTTCTACCAAGGGCTCGGTCGATGATGAACTCTGTTAACTCTGCCATGAATCTTACTTAATAAAAGCCTTCAGTCTTAAACTTTAACTTCACGGGTTTGGGCAGTTATTTGGCACATCATGTGCATGCTGGGAGTTTTCTCCAGACTCACTCCAGGGCATGTTAGAGACTGGAGGCACCTGTGCATGCTGGGAGTTTTCTCCAGACTCATGCTAGGGCATGTGAGAGGCTGGAGACACCTGCGCATGTTGGGAGTTTTCTCCAGACTCATGCTAGGGCATGTGAGAGGCTGGAGACACCTGCGCATGCTGGGAGTTTTCTCCAGACTCATGCTAGGGCATGTGAGAGGCTGGAGACACCTGCGCATGCTGGGAGTTTTCTCCAGACTCACTCCAGGGAATGTGAGAGACTGGAGACACCTGTGCATGCTGGGAGTTTTCTCCAGACTCACTCCAGGGAATGTGAGAGACTGGAGACACCTGTGCATGCTGGGAGTTTCAGTGTATTACTTTGTTGACACTCTTCGACTGATAAAGTGAAAAATCTAGCAAATACCATAAACTCAAACCCCATTCAGTCAAAAACATTGATAGACACACTTCAAATACGCAGAATGCTGGGTAAGTTTAATAACCTTTTTGTAAATTTGATACTTATTTTTGTCTCTATTATGTTACAATCTTATCTCCAGTATTATGTTTTGCACTTTAGAGAAAATGCAAGATAGAAGCAAAAATCATTTTCAAAAAATATGTGGAGCCTTTGTTTCACCTTGGTTATTCATTGATTGTTTTCATACATGCTTAGCAGATTTTCATTGGAAGTTTATGTACCTGCTTTGCCTGCTTTAGATTGCTAGATTTGTTCAGTTCTGATTTATTGTAGTTTAACACAAAATGAATTTAAATCAATCGAGGCAAATGTGATGCTTATTGTATATTAATGTTATAGCTTGATGAGCTAAATGATCTGTATCGGTGCTGTACCATTCTTTGATTCTGAGTTTAAAACGTTCCAGGAGCTCGATGGTCTGCCTGGGTGCTTTTAAAATAAAGGGTTTGCACTGGGCTCCAGTTATATCACACCTGGTGTGAAATTAAAGCAGTGTGAAACTATTGGCTTCTGTGGTCTCAAACTATTTGATATTAGTGAGATCAGTTAGATCAGGACCGAAATCCAAATTATACTTTTTTATGTGCCATAAATAAGTTTATTAATTTTCTTGGCCCGGATTTTCGGTGGCCTATGACTGTGTACGCAGTGTGTACACAACCATAAGTGCTGCGCGAGTTGCGGGTTTACACATGGGCTACACATGCGTGAAAACCCAGAACTTGCGATATGTCAAGAATCTTCTTGACAGATCCACCGCATCCCCGGGAGATGGACATTCGCTGGCGGAGAGTTGGGCTATTTGACCAACTACTGCCCAGCGAATGCCCATGAAACTCTAACACCCGGTAAAAGCAAGCGTAAGGCCTTCTTTTACCAGCGTATGGGTGAAAATAAATATTAAAATAACATTTTTTAATCATTTTAACATACAAAAACCTGCAAAATAAGATTGTGTTATTTTTGGCCCCTTAAAAAACGTTTACATTTATTTTTCAAAAAATTAATTTTTGCTTCAAATGTTTAATGAAATTGTATTTTAATTCATTTTAAACATGTAATGATTTTTTTTATTTCAAGGTTGTGTACATGTGTTTTTTAGGGGATTCCTATTAAGCTTATGGGGATTCTGTATGTAAATGGAACCCCCATAAGCATAATGGGAATCCCGTTTCAGATTGGTTGGGCCGACCCACGTGTTCCCAGGGATTCTTGTGAATCGTGTGCGCCCCTGGGATATGTGGGCCTCTATGCAGGCCTACGCATAGAGGCCCAAGAGCGCGAGTCTCCGTGGATCCGGGACCATCAGGTAGCTTCATATTTTTATTGCAGTTCGAAGGCATCTGCCCGTGGGAAGCCTCCAACCGCAAATTCAGGCCACTTGGTTTAATTTACATAATTTTCAGTACTGCAGACGAGTAGGTAGGTTTATTCAGAGTAATTACTCAACATTGTGGCTTGTCAGGTTACAGCTTCAATCCCCTTCCTCTTCATCCATTGAGCAATTTGTTTTCCATACCTCTGTACTGTTTTATTTTTAGCATGAAGAGGGCTATTTGAGATTACTCACTCTATATCATCTACACAGGAGGGTAAAAGATCAAGCAAGAGTGAAGTAGTACCTGAAGCAACATCATGCATTTATATAGCACCTTTAACGTAGTAAAACGTTCCATTGCGCTTCACAGGAGCAGAGAGGACAGCAGAGGGAGCTGGTCACAGGAGCAGAGAGCACAGCAGAGGGAGCTGGCCACAGGAGCAGAGAGGACAGCAGAGGGAGCTGGTCACAGCAACAGAGAGCACAGCAGAGTGAGCTGTCATAGCAACAGAGAGCACAGCAAAGGGAGCTGGTCACAGGAGCAAAGAGGACAGCAGAGGGAGCTGGTCACAGGAGCTGAGAGCACAGCAGAGGGAGCTGGTCACAGGAGCGGAGAGCACAGCAGAGGGAGCTGGTGACAGCAACAGAGAGCACAGCAGAGGGAAGGAGCAGAGAGCACAGCAGAGTGAGCTGGTCATAGCAACAGAGAGCACAGCAAAGGGAGCTGGTCACAGGAGCTGAGAGCACAGCAGAGGGAGCTGGTCACAGGAGCTGAGAGCACAGCAGAGGGAGCTGGTCACAGGAGCAGAGAGCACAGCAGAGGGAAGGAGCAGAGAGCACAGCAGAGTGAGCTGGTCATAGCAACAGAGAGCACAGCAAAGGGAGCTGGTCACAGGAGCTGAGAGCACAGCAGAGGGAGCTGGTCACAGGAGCTGAGAGCACAGCAGAGGGAGCTGGTCACAGGAGCAGAGAGCACAGCAGAGTGAGCTGGTTACAGCAACAGAGAGCACAGCAGAGTGAGCTGGTCATAGCAACAGAGAGCACAGCAGAGTGAGCTGGTCACAGCAACAGAGAGCACAGCAGAGGGAAGGAGCAGAGAGCACAGCAGGAGGGAGCTGGTCACAGAAACAGAGAGCAAAGCAGAGGGAGCTGGTCACAGGAGCAGAGAGCACAGCAGAGTGAGCTGGTCACAGCAACAGAGAGCACAGCAGAGGGAGCTGGTCACAGGAGCTGAGAGCACAGCAGAGGGAGCTGGTCACAGGAGCAGAGAGCACAGCAGAGGGAGCTGGTCACAGGAGCAGAGAGCACAGCAGAGGGAGCTGGTCACAGGAGCTGAGAGCATAGCAGTGTTATGTTCATTAATAACTAGTCGTTTTCATTATGAACAGCTAGCTTGAGCTAGTCACTTTATTCATGCCATGTGGACTTGTACAGCATCCATCTTGACTACTGCCTTGTGGGTAGCCTAGTGCATCATGGGTAGTCCCACTCTTCTATACATACAGCTAAACATACAGCAACATACAGCTCCACCTAGTGTACCATTCTAGAATGACATGTTACTGATCATTACATCCCCCTTTCTTTGAGGTTAAACAAAATCACTATCAATCAACTTTCAAGAAAAACGATAAAGATTATATCAGTAACACTTTTGTTAGTGCTCTATAAACATAAACATTTTCACAACAGTCAACACATTTTCAAAGCTTTACTTTATACTCAAAGATTAAGTCTATCAGGCTTTTTTATTTCACGTGTGGATCTTCTCAGCACAGGTAAGTCTGATGTGTTTTCATGAGAGCCTGTATGTGTGTTTGTGTTAGATTGTTCTGGTGGTGATTGACAAGATTCAGTTGCGGCATTGTCATCGATTTGCTCTTGGATAGTTTCTTGTGTTTTTAGGAGGGAACGGCGGTTCCTCCTGAGAATCTGTCCTTCCTCAGTTCTAACAGTGTATGACCTTGGTCCTACTTCCTTAAGAACTGTAGCTTTCCTGTTCCATGCATCTGGATCCTCAATCATGACAACATCATCCCTTGTCAATGGTTTCAGAGTTTTGGATGACTTGTCATAGTGTGATTTCTGTTTCAGCTTTCTGCAGTAGCTGTTTGAGAACTTGAACATCTTTCTCTGCCTTACCATTCGACTGAGCATACAGAGGACTGGATGTGATGTGCTGAAAGTCATACTGTGCTGCAAACTGTTGCCACTCCTTACAGTTGAAGCACGGACCATTGTCGCTAATGGCAATCCTGGGAATTCCATGTCTGGCGAAGATAGATTTCACATGCATTATGACACTGCTTGCTGTGGTGCTTGAGAGCAGCGCCATCTCAGGATAGTTAGAATAGTAGTGAATCACTATTAGATATTCTTTACCATTCAAATGAAAAAGGTCCATACCAACCTTTTGCCATGGTGCTGCTGGTAAGTCAGCTACTATCATTGGTTCCTTTGCTTGTTTGTTTTGGTGTTTCTGACATGTCACACATTCGCCTATCATGTTCTCAATGTCCTTATTTATGCCAGGCCAATAAACAGTGTCTCTTGCTCTCCTTTTGCATTTTTCAATTCCAAGGTGTCCCTCATGAATCCTTTTGAGCATGTCTTGACGTAGAGCCTGTGGAATGACTATTCTGTTCTGTTTTAGTAATAGTCCACTTGCAACACTCAACTCTGACATAAGAACATAAGAACATAAGAAATAGGAGCAGGAGTAGGCCAATCGGCCCCTCGAGCCTGCTCCGCCATTCAATAAGATCATGGCTGATCTGATCCTAACCGCCAATCCACTATCACAGTGACCTGATGTGAAAATACTTTGGACAGGAACCTATTGGCCAACCATGATGAATGTTCTCTATTACTGTTTGAACACTGTGGCCTAGAAATTCAGTTGGTTGCGCCAGCCGTTAGCGCCTTAGGAGGAGTAGATGTCGGGCGCTAGGCGGCTAGCACCCGGGCGCAGCGCGATCTGCGCCTCGCCCCAACTTCACTAGAGATTCAGCGGCGGCGCAAAGTCTTTGCGCGCGCTCAGCTGCGCGCACAGATCATGATGTCATTTCCTCATGCAACGCCCTTTGTGCGCCCCCAACCGGAACTTCAGTGGCGACGCCCCATTGTGCACCTGGCGCCCCTAGCGACTGTTAGAGTGGAACGGTGCTCAGCCGATGCGGGGCGCGGGGGGCACAAATTAAAGGGCACTGCTCCTGCACTATAAAAGGCTGCCATTTCGCAGCACTCCTTCTTGAGAAACGGCTCTTTGGAGAGACACCAAGTTAGATAGCTTTCTGCTTTGGCCCAACACTCGGACAGGTACTTCTGGCTTCAGGCCACCGCTTTCCACTAGTCTTTGCCGTCATTGACATCTCATTGTTTGCCAGCATATTATGGGGGCTGCAATGGGTGTCAACGCTGGCTTTCTCAATTACATCCAAAGGGCTCACAGACGCTGTGAGAGAGTGGCAGCCCTGGCTAGACGGAGAGGGGGCAACAGGCGTCGGGAAAGGAGGCCTTACCCACCCAGGGTATACCGCCAGCAGTTCTCCTATCTCAACATGTCTGACGAGCAGTGTGTTCGGAGGCTGCGATTCAGAAGGGACGTGGTCACAGAGATCTGCCAGCTGCTTGGCGGTGATCTGCAGCCACAGCTGAGGAGCAGGACGTCTCTGTCGGTGGAAGTGAAGGTGACGGTGGCTCTCAACTTCTATGCCATCAGCTCCTTCCAATCCGCTACTGGGGACATTGCCAACATCTCCCAGTTCGCCGTGCATTGCTGCATCCGCCAGGTGACCAATGCCCTTTTCAAAAGGAGACGTCAGTTCATCTCCTTCTCCATGGCCCTTGCCAAGCAGCAACAGCGTGCAATGGGCTTTGCAGCATTCGCGGGCTTCCCCATGGTGCAGGGCGCCATTGACTGCACGCATGTGGCTTTGCGGGCACCTCTGGAGAATGCCGAGGATTACCGCAACCGGAAGGGCTACCATTCGCTCAACGTCCAGCTGGTGTGTGACCACAGGCAGCTCATCCTAGCTGTCAATGCCCACTTTCCAGGCAGCAGCCACGATGCCTTCATCCTGCGACAGACTTCTGTGGCAGACATGTTCCAGGCACAGCCTCACCCACGAGGATGGCTTATCGGGGACAAAGGCTATCCTTTGTGTACCTGGCTGATGACCCCGCTCCTTGCGCCCAGCACCCCTGCTGAAGAGGGATACAACGAGAGCCATCAAGCGACCAGGAACATCATCGAACAAACAATCGGCGTCCTGAAGCAACGGTTCCGCTGTCTGGATCGTTCCGGTGGAGCCCTACAGTATTCGCCGGAGCGAGTCTCCCATTTCGTGGTCGTTTGCTGCATGCTGCACAACCTGGCTATCCGCAGGACTCAGGCACTGCCACCAGAGATTGGAGGACCACCTCAGGAGGAGGAGGAGGAGGAGGACCAACACAGGAGGGAGGCAGAAAGTGCAAGGGCCGCCCGTCGCCGGCTTATTGAATGTCGGTTCTAGGCCCCCTCTCAGGGAATGGCTTGTGCCAATGTCAGCAGATGAATGTAGCCGCTCCACAAGCCCTCAGCCAAGCAGGGCAACCAGGACTTAACAAAAAAACCATGCACACTGCAATTTAACAACAATAATTTATTGCAAACCTCTGCCCTTCCCACATTACATCCTCATGTGGAGAAGCCCCCTCCAAAAACACAAAACTACCAGTCTCGGCCTTACAAAAAGAAAGAAAGACACCAGTCTCGGCCTTACACAAACACAACTGCACCAGTCTCGGCCTTACAACAAGCACCAGGCATTTGTGCATACCTCTACTTTTTGCCCTGCGAGGGCGATGCCTTGCACATCCTTGCCTGGCCCCTGCCCGCCCTGCAGCTCCTCCTCAATGGGAGCCCAGTGGCTGCAGCAAGGCTGGGGGAAGGCTGCTGAGGGGCAGATGGCGAGACGGCAGATGCCCTTGGGGGTCGGCCTGCACCAGCTCTGGCCTTGGAGTGGCCGGCTGCTGACTGCTCCAACTCTGGCTGGGCGGCAGCAGTCTGTCCAGTGGCTCGTGGCAGCTGCAATGGCGGAGTGGCAGTGTCAGCTGCAGGAATGGTGGCAACCTGGCAGATCGCAGGTGCTCGCTGGTCGCCTGAGACATTGGCACTCGCACGGGCCAGCACTGCAGCATGCGCAGCAAACAGCTGAAGAACAGACTGCTGGGCTGCTGCTGCGTGGCAAGTGCCCTGGCGATGCCTGGCTGATCCAGCGAGGGTGGCAGCAGTTAGTGCCCGTGTGGCCCTGGTCTGTGTCCGCATGACACCAGCCAGTGAATGGACGGCACGACTGAGCACTTGGCTAGAAGCCGACTGTGCTGCCGCGAAGTCCTGCAGGCTCCTGGCCTGTGCTGCACTGAATTGTTCCAGACTCCTGGCCTGTGCTGCACTGAATTGTTGCAGACTCCTGGCCTGTGCTGCTCCGAATTGCTGCACACTCCTTGACAGAGACTCTATGGAGTCAGGCATCCTTGCCACTGCAGCCATGAGCTCAGTGTGCCTGCGCTCAGCCTGGACGGCCATTTCCTCTAGGAGGCGCACCTCCTCTGCGCTCACCGTCGCAGGACTGGAGGTCGCACTCACCCTCTGGGGAGAAGTCCGCCGAGCTTCCCCACCCCTCCCACGCTGCTGCAGGCCGCTGGGCCCCGGAGCTTCACTCTCCTCCGACCCTTCCCCCCCGGCTCCCCTCCAGGGAAGACGTGTCCCCTACATCGCCATGGGCTGGCGCGGCTGAGGGTGGCACTGATGGGCCGGCTTCCTCTTGCTCCTCCTCGTATTCCGAAGCGCTGACAGTGGCAGCTTGAGGGCCCGCCTCCTCACCTGGCGATTCACCATCTGAAAGCAGGAAGGCACAAGAGTAGCTTTAGAGTGAGGACAGGGCGGCAGCGAGGGAGGCATGAGTGCTGCCATTCACCGCATTGGTCAGACAGTGGCAAAGGATGCTGATCTCATGCGCAAGTGGAACGAGAGAGGTCCAAAAGGTGATGCCCTTACCATTGGTGCCCAGAACAGGGTCGGCATCTCCACTGGCGATGGGGCCAATCAGCCGGCCTGCCATAATGCGCTCCACATGCTGGTCGAGGTCGGAGAGCTCTTTGAGGTCAGGACGGCCTCCCCCGGTCTCAGTTCGGTTGCGCCGGTTGTGCGCCACCTTGGCCTGCAAGAGAAAGGACGGCCTCTAAGTACGGTGTGAAGCCCTGATCTTGTCTGCACTGCCTCCCATGGTTGAAGAGCTTGTACAGTGTGTAAAGTGCTGAATGTGCAAGTGATTTTCATGCCAGTCCCATAGCTGCTGGATGAGGGCTGGCCATTAGGGCTTTCAGGTCCCTTTGCCCATAAAGTGAGTTGCACATGCAAGGATGAGGAGGACACTGGAAAGGGTACTCACCCTGACAACCCGAGTGCGGTCGTTGAACTTCTTCCGGCATTGCGCAGGAGTCCTGGCAACCACGCTGTTGGAAGACACCCTGTTGGAGACCTCCCTCCAGGCTTTCCGGTAGGCGCTGGGCAGCGGCCTCTTGCCACCTTCTGGGAACAGAACATGGCGCCTGCGCTCCACTGCGCCAACCAGCAGCCTCAGTTCACCCTCGCCGAAGCGCTGCGCTCTCTCCCTGGCCTTCTCCATAGCCCTGGGCGTTGTGCAGGTGAAGCTGAAGTTGTCAGGCCTAGGTTGAGGGCTGCAGTGTGCAGGGCATGGCAGGCAAACAAATCCACCCTCCCCCTTTAAGAGCTGACCGGCGCCAGAGTGTCTGCCGTCAATCAAGAACTCGCCGCACCGGCGCTGCGCCCAGCCTCGGGGGTATCGCTCAGCACCGCTGGCTTAGCGCCTAAAGATAGTCGTGCATCGCCTGTTTTAGCGCAGCAGCAACCTCTTGGGGCGATGCGACTGAATATCGGCGAAGGGGGCGCGACTTTACGCCGGGCGCAAACTTTAGCGGCCGCCCGACTTTAGCGCCCCAAAAGTGGCTATACTGAATTTCTAGGCCTGTATCTTTTACTGTTTCTTCTGCTATTTGCTTTGATTTTGTGTCTGACATGGGCAGCGCAGCAGTGACCATACTCACATGAACATCCACGTCTTCTTCAGTAGAGCTCACATTACTCATTGTGGGTGCTCGGGATAGTGCATCTGCTAACACTATGGCCCAGAAATTAGGTTCGGGGGCTTGCCGCGCGTGCAAGCCCCCGATGTGCACTTACCCGGCGCGCTGACATTTCAACCCTGGCCCGCATTGCATTTCCTGTCACTGGCCCACTTCAGGTCCTGCCGCGCTGTGCGTGCGTGACCCAGCGGCGTACTTAGTGCGATGAGCCGGCTGAGATCACGTGAGCACTGGGCAACCAATGGGAGGTTGCAAAAGTTCATTCATGAGTTTGATAGTAAGAACTGTCAAACTCATGAAAACTCCTGGCCCCAAAACACTACTTAAACTTGAAAGAAAATTTAAAAAAACATCGCACTACTTAAATGAACTATAAATAACTGTAAAAAACTATTTTAAACAATAATTTTAAATTTTGAAAAGAATTGTTATATAAAAAATCGGGGCTAAAAATACACTTACCTTACTGTAAAGTCTTCAAAAATAATGAACCTGTGGAAAAAATTTCTAATTTTACTTAATGGACCACTTACCTGTTAAAAGTAAGTACTTACGGCTGCTTTTTTCACGCGTAAAAACCGGAGTCTTTTCCGCACGGGCAACTCTTTAAAAAAAAAAAAGGGAAGTTCAGCGCGCACGCGCTACCTGAAACCTCGCACGCGTTCCGCCTCTTAACCCCTTGGGTCAGAGGAGAGGAAATGTCGGTTTTCCCCGCATGCGCTGTGCATGCTGAAAACCGGCAATTCCTCCTGGCCCACGCGTGAGTACCCCGTCCGTACTCACGCGTTGGGACAGGAATTACTGGCCCATAGTGTTTGCCTGGTGTGTAGATCAGTTCAAAGTCATATATTTGCAGTTTCATCATGAGTCGTTGTATCCTTGGAGACATCTCATTCAGATATTTTTTATTAGGTTGGCAACCAGTGGGCAGTGGTCTGTCTCAACTGTGAAGGGGGGAAGTCCATATATGTAGCCATGGAACTTTTCTAGTCCAACTACCAAGCCTAGACATTCCTGTTCAATCTGGGCGTATCGACACTCAGAATCAGTCATAGACCCGGAGGCATAGGCAACAGGCTTCCAATCTTCACCCTCTGCTTGTAGCAAGACCGCGCCTAGGCCATCTTTCGATGCATCCGTTGACACTTTGATTCTCTTTGTTGGGTCAAAGAAGATGAGTACAGGTGTGGTTGTCAGCACTGTTTTGAGGTTCATCCACTCTTGTTCATGTCTTTCTGTCCATGCGAACTCATTTGTTTTACGTAGCAGGTCTCGCAGACAGGCTGTCTTGGCTGACAAGTTAGGAATGAACTTTCCAATGAAGTTTATCATCCCCATGATGCGTAGCACTCCTTTTTTGTCAGTGGGTCGGGGCATGTTGAGTATGGCGTTTACTTTTTCCATATCTGGCTCTATTCCTTTACCAGACAGATTATCTCCTAGGAAAGTGACTTCCTGGACGCCAAACTGACACTTGGTTTTGTTGAGCTTCAGTCCATTCCGGCATGCTCTGTAGCACTTTAGTCAGTCTCTCATTGTGTTCTTTCAGTGTGGAGCCCCAGATGATGATGTCATCAACATAGACCCGAACACCTTCCAGACCTTCAATTATGTGTTCCATCGCTCTATGAAAGATTTCAGATGCAGATATTATCCCAAAAGGCATTCTGAGGAAACAATACCTGCCAAATGGTGTGTTGAAGGTACAATATTTGGTGCTTTCTTCATCCAGTTTTAGTTGCCAAAATCCTTGTGAGGCATTGAGCTTTGTGAAGTATCTGGCACCTGACATTTCACTGGTGATTTCTTCTCGCTTGGGAATCTGGTAGTGTTCACGTTTTATGTTTGGATTTAAGTCCTTTGGATCCATGCATATTCTTAGATCATTGTTCTTTTTCTTTACACATACCATGGAGTTAACCCAGTCTGTTGGCTCTTCGACTTTCCTGATGACTCCTAGTGTGGTCATTCTGTCCAATTCTTTCTTGAGCCTATCATGCAGGGGTGCTGGAACTCTCCGTGGAGCATGTACCACTGGCTGAGCATCCTCCTTTAGCTGGATCTTGTAAGTGAATGGTAGAACTCCAAATCCTTTGAACACATCCTGGAAGTTACTCACTACAGAATCCATCGAGTCATCTGGTCTGCTTATGGCACCATTTATACGGTAGACTCTCTTGACCAGTTCTAAGTCCTCACAAGCTTTGTCACCTAGCAGTGAATCAAGTCCTTCAGCCACAACAGAAAACATGAGATGATGCACTTTGTCTTTGCCTGTCACTTTCAGTCTGCATACACCTAAGCTATCTATTTTCTGTCCATTATAGTTCTTCAGTAGTACTGACTTTTTCTGTATTTTGGGCTTTTCTTTCGTGGTTTTTAATGTCACTCATACTGATTAAGTTTACTTTTGCCCCAGTGTCTAGTTTCAATGTAACTAATGCTCCATTTACCTGCAGTGACATTATCCATTTGTCCTCTTTTACTGCATTAACTTTATGTTCAGCATTGTCCATTCCTGAGGGCTGCACATTTTCTGTATCCTTTTTGATATTGTCACATGACACCATTCCTACAGAAAATGTCTCACTTAAATCAGTGTCCTCAATCACATTGACTTGGACTTGTTGCCCTTTCTTTGTTTTTACTTTTGAAAAGCATTGTTTGGCAAAGTGATTCTTTCCATGACATTTTGTGCACATTTTCCCAAATGCTGGGCATTGTCTTGACTGGTCATAGAGTTATACAGCACAGAAAGAGGCCCTTCGGCCCATCGTGTCAAACGGTCAAATTGTCTTGACTGGTGTTTATAACCACAGTGTTTACAATTAAAAATTCCTTCCTCCGATTGCTTTTCATTTCTGTTCTGCCCATGTTTCTTTCCTTTGTAGGACACAGCACCGACAGCAGCACTATCACTTACTACAATCGCATTATTATTAATTTCACTGAAAGTCTTCGCGTGCTTTTGAGCTAGCTCACTGGCTTGGCATATTTTCACAGCATTTTCCAATGTTAGTTCGGTTTCTCTCAACAGACGTTCCCTGACCTTTTTATCATGAATACCAAACACAATCTAGTCACGAATCATGGATGGTTTCATTTCAGAGAAATTACATGTCTGTGCTTTCAGTTTTAGATCGGTCACAAAGCTATCAAAAATCTCATTTTGCTGCTGTGTCCATGAACGGATCACGTATCTCTCATAGGTCTCATTCTTTTTGGGAGAACAATGTGTATCAAACTTCTTTAGCACATCGTCCATCTTTTCTCTGTCCTCCTCTTGATTAAATACAAATGTATTAAATACCTCTATCACCTGCGGGCCTGCAACCATGAGCAGCAACGCTATTTTCCTTGCATCTGGCATCGTACCGAACCCGATGGCAGCAATGTAGAGTTCGAATCGTTGCTTGAAAGTCCACCAACTGCAGTCGACATTCCCCGTGAGTTTCAAACCCTCCGGTGGCTTCAAATGCTCCATGTTGCGTTTCACAATATTCAGCAGATTTTACCACTTCTGGTACCATGTTATGTTCATTAATAACAATCATTTTCATTATGAACAGCTAGCTTGAGCTAGTCACTTTATTCATGCCATGTGGACTTGTACAGCATCCATCTTGACTACTGCCTTGTGGGTAGCCTAGTGCATCATGGGTAGTCCCACTCTTATATATACATACAGCTAAACATACAGCAACATAGAGCTCCACCTAGTGTACCATTCTAGAATGACATGTTACTGATCATTACAAGCAGAGGGAGCTGGGAACCACATGGTGGTTAGCAAGATCGAGTGGCTAGGACGTAGGCCGAGAGCCTAAGGTGAGTCGGGGAGGGGGGGAAATTGTGACGGGGGGAAGGAATGGTGGCCGGCAGCAGCCTGCAGTTTTAATGTGGAGCCAGAAGGAGCACTCCTGCTCCTCCTAGCACCTCATTAAGGCAAATATTTTTTTTAAACTTACCATTTTGGTGGCAGCTTCCAGGGGTCCCTTTAAGAAATGTTGGTTAGGCTGCATGTAGACTTGGTAATTGTGAACCCAGGGCAAACCAGTTTCTGGTTTGGGTCCGTAACCAGGCATTTTTAGCATTTTCATGGGCTAACGCCTGTTTTAGGCGACCGTCAGGGACACCGCTACAGTGCAAGAACCAATATAGTATCAGACATGTCTCTGACACTGCTCGAGTGCCAGTGGTTGGCCCCTTAAATTGAGCCTGGAAATCTGCCGCAACAAGCTCCAAATTCACCCCCAATCGTCCCGCCATCCTGACTCCATTCTATTATACCGAACCTAAGACAAATAACCATACTTGTCATGTCACATTTAAAAGGTGGTTAGTGACACCCAGCATGCTTGTATAGCACTCCTGAAGATAGGAGACAAACAACTGAATCATGAGGACTCGGTATTAGCCAAAGGTGTGAAACCAAATCTTATCCACAACATTCCCCGTATCTGTTCATGTTTATTAAATTCCCATTTTAAAATGCACTGAAGAGTAATGCTGCCATTTTCATGATGCCAGAACTTTGATAACACAGCCCCTTAGTTCCACCATTGAGTACAGTGCAGTTCAAATGTCAATGTAAATAAGCCCATCTGCTGCTGCGGCTCCACACAGTGTACACAGTACCGTTCGGAAGACGTTGACATGTTTTATTTTACTCCCAGTACCTCAAAGACAGACTGTAATAGAATTTTTTAATTTAAAAATAATAATAAAAGAAAACTTTAATGCTTGACAAAAAACATAACTGGAAAAATATTTATTAGTATTATGATGCTACAGTTTCAGCGCCATCCGCAGCTTTATCACAAGCTTTTATGTTAACACTGATCCTTTCCCACTAATGTATGTATTGTGCTTAGTATAGCACTGACAGCCTTCACCGTGACAGACTGCCACCAGCACAGGGGGTCGCTTTCACTGGAGCATCAGCCCATATGGCACAAGTTAAGTTCTATCTAAGCTGTGGCCTAATTATGGAGAAGATAATGAAAGTGGGTGATGCCAGTCAGACTATTTCTTCTGGTCCATTTCCGACACCCACAGTGTGACACACCTGTGCCTTTCACTGAAACCCTGTGCAGTTTATTTCTTGGCAGTTGCTGCTATATTGGCAGCCTGGGATGCCGTGGTCTCAGTCCTATTCAGGCTCGGATTAACATAAAGGGTGAAGGGCACCTAAAGAGACTTATTATGTAGTGGAGTGAAACAAATATTCTTGCTAAAGGCCAAAGCCCGCCCAGAAATTTTATGGCAGTGAAAAGGAAATTTATAAAAAAGAACAAAATCTTCAGAGTTTAAATGCGCATCTACCGAAAGGGGAGAGTACTGTGACGAAAATGCATTCTGATGCTACCCTTCTCTGTAAAAACAAAAACTGTATATTCCAGCTGGAAACAATCAACATTAGATTAGCAGACATTACCCCACATTTAAATGATGAATAGTTTCAGAATTTGCCTCACCTACTGAGCGCCACGACCAATATTCCATTTACTTTAGTATTTTAGTGCATCGAATCCCCTCCAAGGAAAGTAGTGTGGAAAGGCACAGCTCATCTGTGACACTTTTTTGGAACTCCTTTGTGAGAACCAGCTTGAAGGCAAAATTTCAGAATACACCGCACGGCTGGAAATGTGAAGCTGTGAAGGTGACATCAGAGAATGCTGAGAATATGCAAGAAAATAAAATAGAATTGCATGCAAGAACATGGCGGTTATGATCTAAAATATTTTAAATACAGAGAGCGGAATGTTTTTTTTTAAACTACTCTTCAAGTAAGACGGGTGGATAGATTTTCTTTGGGGGGTCGCATTCAGAACTGCTAGTCTATCTGCCATACTAGCCCACACCACCATTAATCTGATCTGGTTGGTGCAGTGATTGAGTAGACAATTCAGCTGTAACTTCTGTGTGGCCATACAGGATGTCAGTCAACACTCATGTCCTCTGTTGACTTCAGGTAACACAGCAGTTTAAGTGTCTGAGGTGTCATTAGGAGGTAACAAGCTGAATTAGGCCTATCTCCGCAGCTGCTGTTATCTTTCTTTCCTCCTGTTCTGTAATGAAATAAAATACCTTCCTTTTTTTGGCTTCCTCATTTATCATTGTTCCTCTTCATTTTTCCTTTCAGTCTATTTCTCATGCGATTTGCATTTTTTTTGTATATAATGTCTAATTTTTTCTCACCTGCACTCCCTTTTTTACTTTCCTATCTCTACTGCACTACTGGTTTGAGACTACGTAAACTTGAGGTGATCCAAAACTCAGCTGCCTGTGTCCTAACTTGCACCAAGTTCTGTTCACCCATCTCCCCTGTGCTCGCTGACCTACAATGCCTCGATTTCAAAATTCTCATCCTTGTTTTCAAATCCCTCCATGGCCTCGCCCCTCCCTATCTCTGTAATCTCCTTCAGCCCCACAAACCGCCTCCCCCCCTCCGAGATATCTGCGCTCCTCTAATTCTGCCCTCTTGAGCATCCCTGATTATAATCACTCAACCATTGGTGGCCATGTCTTCTGTTGCCTCGGCCCTAAGCTCTGGAATTCCCTGCCTAAACCTCTCAGCCTCGTTACCTCTCTTTCCTCCTTTAAGATGCTCCTTAAAACCTACCTCTATGACCAAGCTTTTGGTCATCTGCCCTAATTTCTCATGTGTCTTGGTGTCAAATTTTTTGTCTTATAATACGCCTGTGAAGGGGCTTGGGACGTTTTACTATGTTAAAGGCGTTATGTAAATACAAGTTGTTGTTGCTTTTGTTGATAGCTGCAGAGTGTGAAAGGCAGGTGGCAAGAACAAAGCTAGACTTTGCTACGCCCGGCTGTGACTCACACTCTGCCCACCAGAAGAAGGTGGGCAGCAGTGTCTGCTTTCGCACGATAGCAAACAACCTCAGTACTAACGTTGGAAAGTGGAGTTCCAGTGGACTGTCTGAAGATTTTTTAAACACAGCTTCATGTCAGAGTGGTGTTATACTCCACCTGCTGGGAAGCCAAACCAGTCTGAGATGGCTTTAGTGCGCACAGGAGACAGATCGTAAACTAACTCCTGAAGTATACTGCCACTGACACGTTAACGTACAGCCAAAACCACTTTACATTTATGCAAAAGTGGTAGGCTAACTTCAGTTTTATATCCTTTCTCCATTGTTCCATCGTTACCCTTTCCCCTGCTATCTGCCTTTCTTTCAGTTTTACTGCCTTCTTGGATAATCAGCTCTGCAATTTTTCACCTTGCAGTTTTATCAACTTCAGAACAGATGAACTCACTTTACATCGATACTGTGATAACAACCATGGCTGCTCCCTCTACTACTGCCATGTTACTGACATGGATTTTAAATGGCCCTTTATTGCGAATATGTTAAAAATCACTGAGAAATCCTAAAATGAATTCCAGAACTTGGTTTGCGTTACCTGCATCCCGTAAGATTTCAAACTAATCCTTCATTCACGTACCACCTAACGAGCTTGTGCTGTGATGGCTGTGGGCAATATTGCCCACTCAATTCTACTGCCTAATACCATCAATTAGTATAGAATAATGACATTGCTTTATAACAAGTGACAGCTCCTCGGCCAATCACATTAAACATTCCAGTTCAAGGCTATAATAAAGCAAAATATCGAGTCCTTAGAGCTTGGACTTGAAATGGGTCCACTGGGCTTTCAAAACCCAGAAATGTGCTGTTATGAATGACGTGGCTCTTTGTGGGTGCTGGGCTGAGTCACTGAGTGGGTAGAAGGGCAAGTATAGCTTAGTCGAACACACTGAAAACAATTAAACAAGGTAAATGTTTCAATTGGTTTCTATTCGCTAAGTTAGGCAGTGTGGCTTTGACTATCTGAATTTTTGTTTTGCATTTCATCTGAGATATTCAATGTTGAATTTTCAGTTTGATTTTGACTTAAAGATGCAAAGTTTTGGGACTTCTCTGCTGGCTCAGTGGGTAATAATACCTCAAAAGCGTGAAATTGAGCGTAACAGATTTGGAAAGTCCTGGCCTATGATAAACGCAGCGCCTGTTTATCAGACGCTAACCTACTAAGCCCCCAATATGACGGGCAGGAAGTGTGCGCACATTTGCGGCCGGAAGAGCGCTTCCCGCCATATTGGGAAAGGGATTCCTGAATGTGGAGTCAGGAGAAGCAAGAGTGCACCTCCCAACCCCGCATTTAAAGAATGCAGGTTGCCATTCGCTTGCCTCAATCATCTCCGCTCCCCCTTCCCTCCCCCCCCATCGCTTTTACTCCTCAATCCTCCCAGCTTCCGACCCACCACCCTCATTTATTCCCCCCCCCCCCCGGCTTCCAAACCCCCCCACCGCCCCACCCCCCCGGACTCCGTTTCCCCCTAACCTGGCCTTCCATTACCTGAGGGCCCCTGTGACGCTAGCAGCGGTCCGATCTTCATTAGTCAGCTGCCTGTACATGTTGGCTTGGTGGAAATGAGGCCCGAGGCCCAATATCGGGCCACCTTGGGCCTCACCGTTCAGGCGGAGGTATCATACATTGCATGCTCTACTTGCCCAAGACTTCTAACCTCCTATGTTCAATCCCTGGTCTGTGCTGCATCATCTGATCTCGGCTGGTGTGGTAGTTGGACACAGTCATTGGCTTCAGCAGTTTCCCTAGGATAATGAGGAGAAGATATCAGCCAGGGTTTCTGTTGAGCACTAACTGACCCCTGCTGAAAAGTGAAGGTATGACTGCGCTCAGCTGCGATGCAACCCCACAATTAATAGTCAGCTGGCAATCATGAAAGATGGTCACTTGGGCAAGAAAGCCACAACTTTTCTGGCACCAGAGTCTTCAGTAAAAAAGAGCGGAGAAAAAAGACAAACAAAAAAATAAACTCAATTTCCTTTGCCATAAATCGGCCAGATCTCCAAGAGTTACATCAACAACAGCCCATGATGTGATGCAAGTAGACACATAACTATAATCTCATAATCAGACAGATGTATATACAGAGACTTCAACCTCAATATTGCTCTCTCTAGTGCCTGGGTTGCATTCATTTTCCAAGTGCTGCGGAGAGGAAAGGAAGGTGGGGGCATGTGATGCCCAGTCGCTGGTGTATCAAAATAAACATGAGTTGCATTTTATAAGTTGTACTAACCCTTGTGTTAAATCGCACAATAATGTATATCACTTTCAGCTTTGTGCATCGTAATGCACTCTTGATCATTTCTGGACAACTCATGCTAATAGTTTATCCCTGCAGTCCTCGATTGCAGTCTGTATGCTTAGCTTGCTATTCCTTGTAACTTATTGAAATAAGACCCAATATCAGTGTGTCTTGTGATACAATACAACTTCAGTTCAAAATTATGATCAGGATCGGCTGCCATCTATCAAATGGAATAAAAGTTCCCCTCATGAATGTTGACCTTTGCTCTCGGAGATTATGATGTCATCAGGCCCCTCACTATGTCACTGCCTTCTGACATACTTCAGTCTGTGTGACATCATGTAGAGATAGATATGATATTATGCAATGATAATCTAATGAGGCAGTGTAGTCAGGAAGCACCTGAATCAATTTGCAGATGATTATATATTAATATGTTGCATCTGCAAGACTCTGTGAACCAGCCATTAACCCGCAAGGCTCAGTAATAGACTGAGGTGCATTTGATTACTTTTGCTTTCTGGAATGTTCCTGCTTCTGCAATATTCTGCGCCAAAACAAGTGCAGGCATGTGTAGGCTGAAAGTTAGGATTGGCATTCCTTAAAGCAGTTAAGTGATTTTATTAAAATCTATTTCATATGGCTACTTTTCTATCATCCCATGATATTCCATAAATTGTCTAGTTTCCATCATATTGAATTTCATTGAGTCAAACATTTAGAACTGTTTTGACATATTTAAATGAATCCAATGTGCTAAAGATTACCAAAAATGCAGGAAGACCATCCATGGGTCAAATTCTTTGTATAACAGGAAAGTCAGGGTAATGAGAAACATTGCTGATTTTACACATGCAGAGTACAGGTGTAAACTCCCCGTATCGGATTGTGTTTCTTTATTTGTCTGCTCGATTTGATTAATTAAATTGATTAATTGATTTATTAACTTTGAAACCCTGTAATGGGAGATTAAAGGACGAGCTACATTTATGCAAATTATTAATAAGGATCTACTCCAGACTTTTCTCAGTCTACTTCTTGAAGTAATCTCTCTACCCAATGGAATGCAATTAAGCATATGTGGTACAAATGTGGTACAAATCCTTGCACTGAATTATTTCAACATCGGCTCATTGAATCTGGCCCTCCACATATTCCTGTACAGTCATCATGTACAACAATTCTAAAATGTTCTGCATTTATGCATCTATTGGACGTAATTAAAGACCTGACTCGGTGTATAAATAAGTGAGGGTCTTGGCTAGGCAGGACACTTTTTAAAAGCTGAGATGACTTTCCAAGCCACTTGTAAACAAAATGCTGGGGGGGGGGAAGCAAAAAACAAAGTTAGACCTTTCCTGGCATAACTAATCTAATGAAGTGTGTTAATGATGACTAAAAATATAGGAAGGCAGTCTAATCCAGGAAAACAAAATGTTCTCCAACTCCACATTATAAGCAGACCAGTGTATCTTTCCTTAATAAATGAATCATAAAGTTATTCTGGCATATTGCACCCTATTGTTGTGCAGTTGTCACATTGCTGTGTTAATGTTTACTTGGCAGTATTACAAAGAAGCCTCTTCGAGATTTAGACACTTCAGAATGTCTAAGCAAAGATCAGAAATAGCTGTGTAGCACATCATTCTGCCTTATAGTGCCTGATGTTGCATCCCTTTTTTTGTTGATCTGTGTAACCTAATTTAAAAAGCATCAAAATGAATTAAAGGAACTGCCCAAATACAACTTGATCTCCCTTAAATGATACAAGCAGTCGTGTTGCCATTTGAAGAATACAGCAGTTAGACGTAAAAATACTGCTGTGCGTGGCAGAGTACCATTTCCCCCACAGGTATTGTATTGTATTTTTTTTAATTCAGTGAGTAAATCAGAACCACACCATATAATATAAAGAAACCAGGCTTTTTAGTTGAAAGATAATTTTCAGCAAGACTTTGCAATAATCACAGAAATTCTAATTAACCAATAGGATGAAAATTTCTACACATATATATAACAGAAAATTAATTTTGATGTACAAGTAAAATTAAGGTATTGTATATAAATGTAGACGGCTCTTTTGCAATACGGAGCATCCAACATAAAATATAATAATTTAGAAGAAGGTTAAGATAATTTTTCGATTTAATGCAGTCAACTTAGAATTTTTACTAAAAAATGTATACATCTGATATTGATGGCACCCTAATCTAAAGTCATTGGATTCAGTTTCACACAGCTACAGAAAGATGACAGTTTAAATCTAACCGCTGTCCAGTTCTAGCATCAATATCACTGTCCATTGTTTTTAAAGGAGATGATGATAAATAGGGGAAAGGCTATGAAAACATTAAACATTGGTTGCTTATCAACATGCATCATATCACCAAATGCCAGCACTGCACAATCGTGTAAAATATTCCAATTATAAAACTGGGGCAGTGTGCTATAAAAGAATCCGATGGGCCCTTTGGATGGTATCAGCTTATAATGTCTATCCTCAAAATGGTAGCCTAAAAAGAAGGGATGTGTACATTTAAAAACACTTTCTAATTTCATTGTAGTTTATCTGAGACCTTTGAAAAAGAAAATGCTCTGCATTATAAAATACAAGCCAAATCCAAAGAATTTAGTGGAATTATAAAGTTTAAAGGCAAATTTAAAACTTGATCATTTTGAAATCCAATTTAAGAAACAGATATGGTTGCAAAAAACAGCGACTTCAAATATGTTTTTGTGAAAGTATAAAGTAACCGTCATAGCGATACACATTTTTACTGAGATAAGATTAAAGAAAGGGTGTGTGTATTGGTTAGTAGAAACTCTTCATGATTATGGTAACAGTTACCATAGCAATTATGATATGATCAGGATAAAAATTGTGTGGAAATTCAATAATAATAAAAACCATGATATAATATACGGGCCACAAGTATTACATTCTCTAACTGCCATTGCTATTGGTAAATGGTGATGGCCTATCACTTCAACTATTAGTGTCATTATGTAAGGCAGAAATCAGCACAGAACTCTGAATAACTATTGACTGCACTTTTCCCTTCAAGGGACTGTCAAATATGAAGTTGGTTCATATTTTACGCTTGTGAATGATATGTTCAAGTTAACTAGTAATCTAACCATTACAACCGAGATGAGACTTGGATAACACAAAATCTAAAATGCCAGACTTGCTAAATATTTACGCACATTTTACATTCATTTTAGATTAAAATCTGGTAAGGAACTTCCAGTAAAATTGATGCCGAAATACACAGAATGGTTCACAGTAGAACCATTTCAACTAATATATTGTTAATATCAATTTGTTTTGAGAAATTGCTTTTCTCCCTGCTTGTGCCAGTATTATCAGACTCCTGAGAACAGTCGGAGGCTAGCTACTCTACAGTATTGGTAAGTACCATGTCATTTGGAAAGCAGCATTTTCAATCGGCAGACAGTGATACAATGATTTCTAATCAATACTACAGATGTAATATTAATGTCTTGTGAGCAACTGAAATCCACAGCTTCCTGGTTTAACAAATAGAAATAAAATATTCTATATAAGAATCCATGGTGAATACTTGTTTTTTTTATCTTAACCTATTCACTAACCCTTGGTATTTACTGCAAAGGTTTAATTGAAATACTGGCTGTGATAATTGTATTTAAAGACTTATTTTGTTTGCAACTTGCCTGATTTTTAATAATCTTTTCATGTGTATGTGATTCACAGATCATTACGCAAGCGTGAAATATTATTGGTACATACTAAAAGAAAATAGCAATGTAGGTTAATGCTATCCTGGGATGACACATCTGCTAGTACTTTTTGGCTGCAATTTGGGATTCTATTATCAACAAGAATTATTTGTGATCTGACCTTCTTCTGAAAACTGCTGTGCAACTATTTGTTCCTAATATGAATGTTTGATCTTGTAGCTGGCTGATTTGATCATTCAAAAGGAACTATAATGAGACCCCGAAAAATACAATTACTGAGGATTTGAAAGTGTTTCAAATTCATGTTTACATTCTGTGGAAACTGATCGCAAACTAACGGCCAAAAATGTCAATGACCATTTCTAACAGGTACTTTTCAGAATCTTTCCCCAGTATCTTCTGTTTCGACCTATATCCATGTATGTTTCTGTCCACCTCAAGGAATTGGCCTCTCGCATCAAACCCTGCATTCAGCAGAGGAGGGGAGAAACACAGAGAGAGAATTGGAGGAGTATTTCTTTAAAAAGGTGTCTGCACTCAGATCATAGTGGTAATTAAAAGGTGGCAGCATGGTTAGTGTCAGCAAGCCAGCATCATTAGACTATTGTTGTTTTACTTGCTCTCGTCACATTTTTCCGTACTATAACACAGGGAGAGTCTTTCACTTTCCCGTGTAAGATATGCAGCTGCTAATAATTATGATTTCATTTTGATCGTGCTCCAGCTCCAACAGGATATTAAATATAGGTTAAAGTACAAGTTAGGTGATTTCATAAAAACTTAGAGTGCATCAACATGGTCCATCTCACTCCAACCTTGGTAACCACGGCTTATCTTGATGAAAGGATTAAGAGGTTCGAGTAACTTCATACATGTTTTTGTGAAGATTATGGGACCAATTTTATTTCAAATTTTATTCAAAGCAATCTTTATCAATTTCAGGACTATTGAAGTATTTTTTGTACCTGTTTCTATTATTACAATTTTTAGCTAATTCCAAAGATTGTTAACTAAAAATAGTTTTGTGTTTTGCCGTGTTTATACTTTTAATGTTTCCACACTGCAAGTACATGAAGAGGCATCTTTCCAACTGATCCGTAATAGAAAACATTTGCATATTCTAAGGTATATAAAAACCATTTGGCTTTTGGCTCAAGTCTGCTGGAATGCTAAAATATTATTTTAATTTCTCCCTGATTTGAAATATGTGAATTTCAGCAGAATAATCCAAGCTGTTGTTTTCATACAGTTTTGTTGAAAATTGAAATTTTGCTTATCTGGAAGATTATGTTGCAGTACAATCCAGCCAACTCTTAAGCATTCTTTTAAAGACTTTGGAAAAATTGTAAAAAGAAATTCCTAATCTAACAAACATAGTAATAAGGTAATCACCACAGAATGAGTGGAAACATGTTACACAGAAATCGTACACTGCATAGAATGAATGAGATCACCCATCATTATCCCTTTAATTGTGTGGGCTTTGAAATTATGCTGTACGGGTATTAGCACACGAGTGCTTAATGCGTTGATATAAAATTCCTTTATTTAAAATGGGCTAATGCCTCCATTAACATAGCTGACAGAGGAATGTCATACAGGCACATAAAGCCCTCATACACTAATGCGTTCACAGTGTAATTTCAAAGCTATAGAGAATAAAGATGTGTAAGAGTTTGTTACTGGGCTATAATGCAACCTTATTCTGCCAGCGTGATAAACTGTCTGTTGCACTATACGCCTAACATACTCCTGTTTTGTGTTGTTGATAACAATAAAACAGGTTAACATTTTCCTCTATTGTCAAGCTTTTCCATTTGAGCATTAGGACATAAGACCGAGCTATATCTTGTGTTACTACTGCCACTATTTGCTTTACCAGCATCAAGCCACTGAGGTTTGAGCCATAGCTTCAGATTATTTGATAGGGACAGTATCTTATGAGAGGATGGAACAGTTGTACTGAAAAATAACACACTATGCTTTCTAGTTTATTTGGTATTCTGTAAACAAGTTGTTTCGACTGATTTCTCCTCTAATGATACCTTCAGTCAGGACCTCAAACTAAATTGTAATTATGATAAGTAGTGGGTGTTTATATTATTGTGCCTGATGGTAGCAGAAGCCCGATCTTCTCTTTCGAATGAGGAAGATAGTTTAAAGTTTAACTAATTCTAAATGAAGGAGAAGATTTGGAGCAGAGAGGTAGGGCATTGCAGTGAGTTTTCATGTTTCAACCGAATTGTTAAAATCGAACTTTGATTGACTCTGTCCTAAACTGGTATAACTAGACATTAGACATGATTGAAAAAATCTGGGATGAATATTTGTATGACCTATTCTGTAGTGGCTGTGAAGTATAGATTTTAAATAAAGCACCACATTTTTCAATTCAAATATGCCTGATTAACAGTGTTGTGCCAATCCTAGCAGCTGTAATTACTTCAGTGAGCATATTTATTTTACTTTTATTTATTTAAAATATCTCACCAGGAAACAGCTGAGAGGCAACACTCGGTTTTTAGTGTGATGCTGGCAATGTACTAGATGGTTATGAGCAACTTCTGTAGAGCATAAATGGCAGAGATCTAAGAGGCGATATAGAGCCTGTGTGTACAGCATGGAGAGTAAAAGAGAGAAAGGGGAACAAATCAAATTAGTTACCAAAGAAAAAGTTATAAATACAGGTAATAGCATAATATTCAAATTAGCCAAATTAAAATGTGATGTATTGTGAGGAAATTTGGTGATTTATTTTGAATAATTCAACAAAGTGGCACAAACCAAATAGGACTATCCATATGTGTAAAGTTTAAAAAAAAACACAGGCATATCAGTAAAATATTCTTATTTATAGTATGACAAATACTGTTTGGAAGGCCAGCCTGGTTGCTCTAGTGTAGGGGTGTTCAAACTTTTTGCTATTGTGGGCCATTTAGTTGGATCCCATGGAGCATTATGGTACTCATTAAAAATATAACATTCCATGTCAATTTTGAGCATTTTGGTTGTTGCAAACCTATCACTACAGACAGAACAGATCTGTTAAAAATGTATTTTGTGTAATCAAATACACATTGCACTAGCCCCTCTAAGTTGCATTATAGACTTAAATTAAAAATTAATTTTGTATAATTAAGAATACATAAAAACATTCCCTCCCCTTACCCCAACGAGCAAAATTACAAGCTATTTGAATTTGGCAAAACGGTTTGTATTTAATGTTCAGTTTTTCACGACTTTTTTATACCACTGAGTTTAGCTGTTTGGGGGCAATAGTAAAACAAAATTAACATCCCTGTTACTATTTTGCAGGTTTTGCGTGAGATATTCTCAGTATCGCTAATCATTTCCATAAATGGACCTTGCTTTCCTACGATGCACCTGGTACCTAATTCAATGATAACGTAGCCCATGGATTGTAACATAGGTCCCTTGTTGTGTATACCAGATACCATAATCTCGCTTGATTGGCACCCCATCCACCACCTTAAACATTCACTCCCTCCACCACCGGCGCACCGTGGCTGCAGTGTGTACCATCCACAAGATGCACTGCAGCAACTTGCCAAGGCTTCTTCGGCAGCACCTCCCAAACCCGCGACCTCTTCCACCTAGAAGGACAAAGGCAGCAGGCGCATGGGAACACCACCACCTCCAAGTTCCCCATCAAGTCAAACACCACCCTGATTTGGAAGTATATCGCCGATCCTTCATCGTTGCTGGGTCAAAATCCTGGAACTCCCTCCCTAACAGCACTGTGGGAGGACCTTCACCACGCGGACTGCAGCGGTTCAAGAAGGTGGCTCACCACCACCTTCTCAAGGGCAATTAGGGATGGGCAAAAAATGCTGGCCTTGCCAGCGACACCCACGTCCCATGAAGGAATTTTTTTTTAAATGTGGCAGCGTATGCATTCTCCTGTCTTTATGGAGGACAAACTGCAACGCACGCTAGTGAGGTGAAGCACGATTATAAACCAATGAACTGGTTTATTTTACAAAAAATACATGAATGAACAGAATACTGTTTTCACAGTGAAACCCAACCATTTCCTATCACTTCTTGTTGCATGAAAAAAAAATAACAATGCAACTCCACAAACAATACTGGTGAAAACTCAATTTTGAGCTATCTGTTCCTCAGTTAACTGGCACTCTATACACCACAAGCAGCACAGCTTCACGCTGACATTCCTTTTTCTGACCAAAGAGAGAGAGAGAGAGTCTCCCTTGATCCCTCCCTTAAGTCTATGTATGGGGATAACAGTCAAACAAAGCCACAACTTTGACTGAAATGGCTCCCCAAGGATATAGAAACCTCTGGCACATGAGTGTCTATTTAGCTAAGTCTGCTGCTGGGTGCATTGAATGAAAGTCATTTCTGGCCATTTAGTTGCCGTAAAGAATCCATTCTATCCCAATGACAATCGTTTAGAATTATATCTAATGGTCTCCATTGCCCCAAAGCTACAGAAACTTGGAAAAATAAATAGTCTTATATGTCTGTCCCATCTCTCTTTGGGTAGCTCATTTACATTTCAAATCACCCTACTTCTGTGCCTGCTGATTAATGTTAAATCACAAAGTACTGCATTTCGTTTATAAGAAATTTCATAAATTGACATAATTCTGTTCAAGCAATGCCAGTGATACACAAACCACTGATAACTTTAGCTATGGATTATTCCGCTTGATACTGAATTACGTAGCTGAAATATTAAATTATGTAGCTTCAGTATTGGAATATGTAGTCTGAGTGTTGGATTATGTAAGGGGGAGTTTTAACTCCACCCCTCCCCACCCAACAGAAACCAGCGGAGTGGGAGTTAAGATGAATCGAGTCAATTTCCCGCTCTATCACCGCTCGCAGTTTTTTAGGGGTGGCTGAAGTGTCTGCCTGAATCTGACGTGACCCTCATACTTTTATGTAAATTGGGATCCCACGACGCATATAGGACCCTGATGGCATTTTAACCACCGACTGAGTGGGGCCCCCACTACGGCCTCCCCTCGCAGTGTAACCTGGTCTGCAGGAAGAAGAGGCTCTGTAAGGTAAGTGTTAAACTTTCTTTTGTGCAGCTGGGACAGACAGAAACACTCCTCTGGGCCCCGTAAAAAAGAGTCTGCTGCCCGAGGCTCCCCTCCCCCACTTCCCATCCATGGGACCCTGCTGACCCCTCACCTCCCCGCCCCCTGGCTATAATTTACTTACCTGCGGTAGGTAGCCCCCAGGTGGCGCTAAACTGCAACTGCCGGCAGTCGGCCAGCTGCCTCTTGCCACCTATTTCAGGCAGGCAGCTGGCGGATAGGATGTAAATGAGCCCCAGCCGTTGAAATTGGCCGTGCCTCCCGCTGCCGTTACCGTGCGGGCCGCCCCCTCACCCAGCCCGGCTTCCCACCCCCAGGAGTCAGAATTCCAATGCAATATTTTTCTTTTTTTATATTTTGTCTAGAAATTATGTAAAGCAGCAGAAGGTCCTTGCAGTTTTAAAAGGTTTTGTTTCTATAGTACTTAGAATACTTTTCATCAATCGCTGCAATTTTTATATCTGATGGTTAAACTGGGTTAGGGTTATTATTAATGTACATTAATTCGGATCTCTCTCCACTGAATGTAAAAGGCAGTGACTCAGAGTTGAGCTGTGCATATGTCCTGTATGACTGCACGTCCAACACGTACAACCATATCACATTAGATTCCCTTTCTGAATGAAGCAAAATGGCTGAAATTCCACTCATTTATATTTTTAATCTAAACCGACACTTTGATTCCTACTGGAAGTGCTTTCATAAAAGGCAATTAAAATGAAAGCGGCAGATGTCTGTTTATTTTCTGTGGCTGGAGTTCGCTGCGGTTTCTTCTCCTACCTTAAGCGTGCATTGTGTGAAGGTTCTGCACACATCCCAGTCCCAGCTGCATGTATACTGCGTTCCTCTACAGCTGCGGAGAAAGCAGCAAGGTGAGGGGAGGACGCTCTTCTGGGAGGGGGAAGCAAATTAAAGCTCACCACAGGAACGTTGTGCCCCTGGCACTGTTCTTATGCAACAGCTGCAGATACAACAACTATCATCTGACATTTTGACATATACGTTGAGCAAGGCAGCGTGTGAGCCAATGCCTACACTATCACAAAGGGTTTGAAGTCCCAGCCTTAAGCAAAACAGGTGTATGACATCCTGTTGCTAGTCTTCAGGGGGTATGGGCACTAGGAGAGACATCTGAGGGGAGAACAGATGAAAATAACAAAGGAGGTTAGGGCTCAGGTTGACAAGATCATTGATAATATTTTATATGTAACAGACCTGCTTGTTGACTGCAAACTGCTCCTAATATTACTCACAGAATGTAGGCCACAGCCATATAAAGGCGGCTCATAATTCATCAGATTTAGAAATTAAAATTCCTTCATAGGACATAATTTCAAGACAGTTACTAAATGTCTCACTTATGTACACAATGGTTTTTTTGCTGCGTTATCTCTTTTCCTCGGCTGCTTTGTATAATAACTACCCAGAGGCTTCATTTACACCTCTTAATTTTGTGAGTACTATTTTGGCCTCTGTTTGACAGACCTAGCTTTCTAAGGGTAGGTTCTAGGTTACATTGTTCAACGTATTAAATATAACAACATTCCTATGACCTAAAATAAAGTATACGTGAAAAAGTAATGATGCAAAATAGCTTTTTACATAAAATTCGAACATTAGAACCCAGATCCTTGCGATAAATCTTTTTGAATAAAATGTTTTAAAAAAAAATGATATTTTCCCATCGGTTATCTTTTAGGCATAATTTCACAATGTTTGCCCCTCTGCCCCAGTACCACAAACCGTATTTCTGCTGAGAAGGTTGACAAGCAACCCACTTCCATCCAACTTCTCCCTTCTCCTGAGGATGCAGTTTGTATTGTCAGTACCTCATCAGAGGATCCCAGCTGATATCTCACCAAATAGAAAATAATTGGGGTTAAAACCTATGGCCTGGCAGTCTGTCATACAGGACACCAGTACAATGTGTCGGGTTACCTCAGCTGTTCTTTATAGTCATTTTAACTTCTCAGTCTTCCTTGATCAATAAATAAATAACATCAGCTCATTTCTAGTACTGAATGCAAAATAGTTGCACTGGTCATTGAAGAAAGATGATTAAATAAGAGCATTAAGAAAAAATGTAGATGTAGATCCTAGTATGGGTACCTTTGGATAAAAAGCCTATTTTAGGCTCCCTGAGCCATGGTACGATAGCAAAAAGATGGGGCTGTATTTCACTCTGTGGTGGTATTGTGGTGGAGTGGGACTTCTGCCCACTGCTCCAACACCACCGTATCCCTGAGCTATTTTCTTGGGTTGGGGATGCAGGGTGGCTTCCCAGTGGGTTCCCCAGCACCAAGAGGGAGTCTATCACTTCAGAGAAGTGAAGCCACTGCAGCACCAGGGTAAGCAAAAAAAAACAGCTTAAAGGAGGCAGAGTTGGAATCTGTTTTATTAAAGGCTTCAGACTGGACTGAGGCCTTTAGCAGGTAAGTTTTGAGGATATTATAGAGGAACAGAAGGACACTACTAGACCTTCTTTCTCTATCAAGCAACCTAGAGGGCTTGTTGTTGCTACCACGTCTTTCTTCTGGCAAGCCCTGAGGTCAGCGAGAAGTAAACTTGCCTAGCAACCCTGGCCCTGCCTCCCCACCGGCATTTATATACAGCAGGTGGCAAAGGGGTGGCTGGTGTTTTCCTGGTAGAAACTTCAGCTCCAAGTGACAATATGGTGGTAGACCTTACAGCCCAATTTTGTTCCATTTTCCACCACTATCTCGCCCGAGTTGTGGCGGTATTACGGAGGAAAGTCTAATACATGATTTTCTTTTTATTGGATTAGACACTAAACAAAATTCACGTATGAACATACAACATACTTCTTCCACATTCATGTGTACTATTTTTACACAGTAATTTACCTATTCATTTTAGTGGTTAACACCTGTGTCAAAATAGTGCACATCAGTTAAACGTCCATCATTGAACTTCATTAATCGGCAATTCTACCCTCAATTCAGCTGACAACTGCAGCCTTGTTGTAGCATTCAAAGTATTTTAAATATGTTTTGTCCCAGAAGGTGACAATGTTACTATAGTTAGCAGGTGCCATCCATATTCATAGACCAGGAAATGATTAAACTGAGTGATTTAAACTGACTTTTGATAGAAGCTGTATCGACCTTTTTTCTGAAGACTGGAATAATTGGAAGACAAAAGGAGTAGATTATATTGCTTTACAGTTTCAAATTATAGCTACAATAAGCTGTGGAATAGAGATGCTGTCAATTTAACACTGGTGTAACTTGCTCTACAGCAAGTTGAGCCACAATAGTATTGCCCAATTGCTGTCTTAGCTTTGCATCGATGCAATTTGGGTGTGAAGTTACCCAAGTCAAATTTAAGTAAATGATATATAATGCTGCTTCAAGGAGGTAGTCTTACATCACTTCTGTTTAACACCGGCTGCAGTATAACTGCAAACAATACAGAATTTATACTTGCATTTATATAGCGCCTTTCACGGCCTCAGGACGTCCCAAAGCCCTTTACAGCCAATGAAGTACTTTTGAAGTGTAGTCACTGTTGTAATGGAGGAAACGTGGCAGCCAGTTTGTGCACAGCAAGCTCCCACAAACAGCAATGTGATAATGAACAGATAATCTAGTTTTTTTTAGTGACGTTGACTGAGGGATAAATATTGGCCAAGACACCGGGGATTACTCCCTTGCTCTTCTTTGAAGTAGTGCCATGGGATCTTTTACATCCACCCAAGAGCAGATGAGGCCTCGGTTCAATGGCCCAGAAATTTGGGTCAGAGGCTTCCCGCGGGTGCAAGCCTCCGACCTGCACTTACCTAGCGTGCCAGCCGTTGTGCTGTGGGCCTGCGTGGGATTCCGATCCTGGGCCTCCTCCAACTGCCGACACGTAGTGCTTGCGTATCCCAGGGGCGCAGTTAGTTCGAAGCGTCCCCTGGGATCACGTGGGCCATGGAGAGCCAATGGTAGCAGGGAATCTGTATTCATAGATTTGACAGGAAGAGCTGTCAAATCTATGAATACAATTCAGCCCCAAAACATCACTAAAACTTCAAATAAAAATTTTTTTTTAATCACATTTTTAAAGTAACTATAAATTACATAAAATAACTATTTTAAACAATAATTTAAATTTTTGAAAAAATTAATTAGTTTCTAACGGGGCTAAAAATAAACTTACCTTTCTTTAAAGTATTTAAAAATAATAAACCTGTGGAAAAAATGTTTTAATTTAACTTAATTCACCACTTACCTTGTTAAAAGCAGGCCTTGCGACTGCTTTTTACAAGCGTAGCTCCTGGAGACTTACCCTCCAGGAGAAAGCTGCCATAAAAATGGAAGTTTCAGGCGTACGCACTGCCTCTCCGGCGCACGCGTTTGACCTGTGAACCCCTTCCTTTAAGGGAACGGAAGTTTCGGTTTCTCCACGCATTCGCACCTCGTACTCACCCGTGGGGACCCGAATTTCTGGCCCATTGTCTCATCCAACAGTGCAACACTTCCTCAGCACTGTACTGGAATGCAGCCTAGATTTTTGTGCTGAAGTCTCTGGAGTGGAACGTGAACCCGCAACCATCTGACTCAGAGGTGAGAGTGCTACCCACTGAGCCAATGTTAGCAAGGAGTCGACTGTGCAGTTTTCATGTGACATTAAAATTTAACCAGCATTCAGGTGCTGTTGAGCAAAGAGTGGAGTGGAGCTGGCAGTAAGCTCAAGTCTGCCGATACCTCATCGCTCCAACCAGGTACAAGTCGCAAACCAACATCTATAGTGTAATGATGCCCTTATATTTAGTAATATGTTTTCTCACAAAATAATGATTGCAACCTCCAAAATAACAAATTATTCTCCATTAATAAGTTCAGCTCCTGTGCCCTGTTCACACTGTATTGAAAAGAGTGCACACATGTAATCTGTCCATAAGGAGCAGCCTGTTCCAGTGGATTTCCTTTTTATTTTTTATTTGTTTTTTTGTTAATGCATTTTTATTGGATTGCATATAGAAATGCACAGGACTACCATGTATAAATTATGAAACAATTGGTCACTTCCGGGAATCAGCATTATTAACAATATTAACATGGGATCATCAACAAAGAGTACCAGTGAACTGGATTGAATTGATTGACCAATAAGCACTAAATGGGTAAGTTGAGGATCTGGCATATTGGCCCAGAATTTGCTGGAAAATAACAGCAAGTTTAATGTGCATGCCGTTATTAGTCTGTAAAAAAAAACAACAATTTGTGGCGAGCAAGGGATACAGTGTGAGTTACAAGTCACCACAAATTGCTGAATGATTTGCACTGCTCCACCATTAGCCTCGCCATCAACCTCCCCATGAGTGTCAAGAAATTGGTGCAATTGTGCTGTTAAAACTAATTAAAATTGCTACAGGAAATTAGGGCTGGTATTTAACAATGTAAAGACCCTTTTAATGATGAGATTTATGTTCCTGCAATGCCACTCAACCTCTCCAGCCCAGAAAGGGAACAATTTAAACTGTGGAGTCTCATTCCTACAGGTATTAAATTGTTCTTAGAGATTTTTAACATTTTAATTTCATTTCTATTTTTCCTTCTGTATCTAGTTTGACTCCAATTCACACTATTCCCTTCTTTGTTGTCCCTCTCTTTCACTATCTTTAAATCTCATTGCTTAAGGAGACACACTGTTGATCCCATCTCTCACCAAGGTCCCAGATATCCTTTTGCCCTTGCCACGCTGTTATCAGCTTGCACTTCCAACAATTTGCAGCGGAAAATATTTTCGAACTGAAGGGTGAGAAAAAAATCCAATTAACAGGGCGTGTTGTGGGATGCCCTGCTCCAGCAAATTCTGATCCATTCTTGTGTGTACTTGATGGGTATTTCTAAGCAAAATGAATTGCATATAAAGGGAAAATATAGTGACCCAGACTTTGCTGTAAAAATAATGGTGAGGCTATCGGTGCTCACTATTATTATTGGGTAAATCTGACGGCAACTTCTGTCGTCCGCACATGCGCAGTTAAACGTGGAAATCCAGAAGTTGTTATTGGAGATACCCTGCTCCTCCACAGGGTGCTATGTTACAGATCCCGCCGATAGACTCAGCACTGAAATGACTGCAATGGCGTGAACTTGCTGTACTTGCCCACTAGTTCCGCACTAAAGACAGCTGAAAAAGTTAGGGCTGGTGCATTCAGGAGTAAGTGAATTTTTAACGGTGTGATTAGTTATAATTACTGCAAAACAACCTCTCTGTGTGGAGTCTTATTCCCTCAGAAAAAATTAGTGTTGGAGGTTTAAAATATCTATCTCTTTTATCTCTCTCCCTTAATCTCATCTGCATTACCCAATCTTTATTTCACTTTCTGTATATCATTTAAAACGAATTTATATTTCCTGCTTTATACTTCCTGGTTTGGACTCTGTGGGCTAGATTTTCTCAATGGAGGCGGGACTTCTGGTTTCCAGGTTTCAGTCCCGCCCCCAGCAATGTCTGACCAACCCACGCTATTTTCCCTTGATTGGCCTTGTTAAGCCTGCCTTGCGGGCTTAGCCGGCCAATTAAGGGAAAGCCGGTGACCGAGGACATCAGCGTATGATGCTTCATCTGTTGAAAATCTGTCAAACATTGACGATCTCTGTTCTAAGGTGAGCCCTTGCACACAGGCTCACCAAGACCTCTCTCCTCAGCAGAAAGCAGATGGCTGCTGCATCTGAGAATGCAGCAGCCATTCTGTCATCTCTGCCATTGAGATGAGGCACCTCCGGATCCTCAAAGGTTGAAGCCTGCAGAAAGAAGCAAAGGTAAGGAAACTTTTTCCAACTTTTTACACTCACCTCTCATACTTACCTGTCCACACTTGCACCCATCACTCACCTTTACAGCTGACATTTCGACCCCTCTCAGCCCCACAGACCCACTGCTCACCTCGCTGACCCTGACGGGGTTTCCCGACGTTGGGAAGCCCGCATCAGCAGGCGTAAAATGGTGAAAAGCTTCTTAACTGCCTGTTAACTACCTGTTAACAGGCAGTTAATTGGCTCTAATCCCCTTCCCGCTTCGAGGAGACGGTTCCCTGCACGAGTCGGGGACCCGCCTCTCTGGTAGATGGTTCGGAGGCGGGTTGGGAGTGGGGTTGGGACCTGCTCCCAATTTTTCCCAATTTCCCAGCAGTCCCGACTCCAAACCCGCCTCCTCAGGGCTGGTAAAATCCAGTCCTGTGTGTCTCAATGAGGATACTTCAATCTGATCAGTTGAAGAGCCTCACTGCTGCCTGACCTACTCACACATGCCACAGATCCACTGCAGAGAGCACCACGCAGGAAAAGTTGCCCAATGACAGGAAGTCTCCACTCTAAAGCCCGTCAAATCTTTGTGGGCAGCTGTCAGCGAGGTCAACGACGAGCGCCATTCCTTCGCCGCTGCCCACAAAATCCAGGCCATTGTTTCAGAAAGTTATTCCGATAGCTGGGTAGCCTAGCCTTTAATTTAAGAAGTTAGGAATTGAGAAGAATTAAATGAACATAAGCCTCAAATTCAGTTATCTAATTTGCTTCTCAGCCAGTAACTCATACAAATCAGTTTGGTCACATTCTCCATACCACAACACAAAATCAGCAAGAATTAATGTTTCCAGTTCCTGAGGACAGCATTGAGAGATACCCCTTCCCCTGAAATTAAGGATAAAGAGAACATTCATTTTTTAAAGAGTGATTCCATGAAAGCAAATACACTCACTGAGAGAGAAATGTTCAAACACAGTGGCCCTGATATTTATGGGGAGGCGGGGAGGGGGCAGGTTGGGGTCAGGTTTCCCATTTTTGGATTTTAAACCCGCCGCCACTCTCCTGTCTGTCCTGGGAGGTTAAAATTCTCGCCAGTGTCTCTGGTGTAGAACCATTCTCTAGTGTGAGCCATTATGAGCTCAAACTCTATGTAAGACACGAAGGGACTGATGAATCCCTGATTCAGAATTTTGGTTTGAATAATTCATGATGAAAGCCCTATTAACAATTCAGGTGTGGACCTCTCCTATTCTACTTGTTTAACTGCACTGCCTATTCAAGTAAGACCCAATGCCTATGATCTGCACCGAGCTTAGGCACAAATGTCCCGATTTTAACCTAACCCGTCCATGTGAAAACAGGGCAGGTTTAGGGCATATGCTCCATGGACTTCAGGGTGTAAAACTAGCATCTGACCCAAATCCGCCTCAGAGTTAATGGGGTAAAATTGGTCTTTAGCGATAGCACAAATTGAGCAATAGCAAATCGGCAGCTGTCTTACACCTCGCCTGATTTCCTTTTCCACAATAGAAAAGAAAATCAGGCTATGTGTTAAACAAGATGCTGATTCGCTATCGCCATTTTACCCTAACATTGAAGACCAAATGCACCCCCGGTATGTTATGGTGTACCATCTTTATAGGCAGAGTTCAGAAAAGATGGCACTTGTCCGTATTCAACCCAAAGAGTTACTCCCAGTGGAACTTGTATCCATACATCTCACTATCCAATGTGTTGAAAGGATTGAACTTGGGGTATTGCTTGAGAGCTTTACTGTAGAGCCAGAAAATCAGCTGATTTTTCTGGCTTGGGGATCTTGCGTGCTGCCGCTGCTGCTTTTTTTCAATGGTGCTGTTTAATGCTGCGATGTCCCAATTAAAACAGGATCGTTGAGAAGTATGCTTCTAACCACTGGCCTCCTATAGATCCAGGAGTCAAACATCTTCCTATTAAAGAGCCTTGAATTGATAGGTTTATACAAAACTGCAAATAGGATTAGAGCAATTCCACACCTAATGCATCCAGATCAGCTGTACAGTGTATGCATCCTGAACAGACAATCCAATTTAATGTTTAGAATTGGGTGATGCACTGGATTAAAGTGCCTCTCGGATCTGGGTTCAAATCCAATCCTGACAGATGATATGAAAACTATTAAGGGGTCAAAGAGAAGTAATTTGGGGGAATCTGATACTAGTTCCCAGTGGATATAACTCCACTATATAAAGCTTACCCAAAATTCAACACTAATTAGGAAGTTTTATTTTAAGAAGTCATTGTCGATGTAGGAAATTTAAAAGACACTTCAGTGCAGTAAGTGGTGCTTATATGAGGTAGAAATTACGGCACACTTTTGGGCTAACGTAGCAAGAGCTGTGAATTGAACTGGTCCACTTGATCTGGAAGCTCATGATACTGACACTGGGTAGGAAAAGGAAAAAGTTCCTTACCATAACACAGGAAACTTTCTTCACCATGACTGCAGAATTCACCCCAGAATAGATTTAAAAAGTTCAGGATGAGAACTCATGGGCTGGATTTTGTCAATGGGAAGCTTTTGGAGGCGGGACTGCTGCTTGCCGGCTTTCAATCCCGCCTCCATCAGCTTCTGGCCAACCAGCGGGATCTTCCCCTGATTCACCTTGTTAAGCCCGCCCAGTGGGCTCAGCAGGCCAATTAGGGGGAAGTCAGTGACAGAGCACATCAACGTCTGACGTGCCATCTGTCAAGATTTTTTGAAAGAAGAAATGTCAGCGTTTGACAGCTCTGTGACGCTGTCAAACACTGACATTCTGTGTAGTTTGATGAGTCCTTGTGTTCAGGACTCATCAAACCTTTCAACTTTGCAGAAATCACCTGGCTGTTGGTTCAGAGGATCCGACAGCCAGTCTGTGAAATCCAAAATGAAGATGTCAGGACTCCGGATCCACAGCGGCTGAAGGCTGTAGGCAGAAACAAAGGTAAGTGAACATTTTCTAACACTTTACACTCACCTTACATATTTACCACTCCACACTTGCACCCATGACTCACCTCTACGTCTCACTTTCAGACCTCTCCAACCCCCGCAGACCTCCTCCTCGTCTCCTGCACCCTGGGTTCCCCGAGGTCGGGAAGCCTGCACTTCGGAGCTAAAAATAGGGATAATCCTTTTTTCTGCCTGTTAACTACCTGTTAACAGGCAGTTAATAGGATTTAATCCCTTTCCCGCCTCGAGGAGACAGGACCCGGGGCAGGGCGGCTTCCCGCCTCCTGGCAAAAGAGCACGGAGGCGAGTTGGGGGCAGGTTCGCCAACCGCTCCCAAATCCTGCAGCTTTACCGGCAGTCCCGCCTCCTTACCCGCCTCCTCGGGGCTGACAAAATCCAGCCCAAGGCCTTCAATTCTGTATTTGTGCCTGACATGCCCAAAATGGGTAGACTTGTTTCAACAGATTTTACAGAAATATCTCTGGCCAACATTTCCTCAGAATATGCCCTTGGATTGCTGGAACCCTTGTCACCAGCCTGGTGCAACTTACAAAAGCTTTAGTTCCAATTCATTTTTAGCAAGGAACACCACAATTGCATTTTAAAACACCAATAACAGAATGGCTTCACTTTCTGAAGTATATACTGAAAAATATTTCACCTGAAATGTGTCCAGTTACAATGTCGAGAGAAGAGCACTTAAAGTTGAAATGAATAGGAAGCTGAGTCTCGTGAATTAAAGTCATTATTTTCTCTATATCAGGTTAGCTCTTTCTTACAGTACTTACTCAGTCAATTGGGCAACCAGTGAAGTCAAACCCTGCAAAGCACATGCACTAGTTAGAGTTAAGGCAAGTGATGCTGTTGGCTTCTCCACAGCCTGGACCCTAGATCAGCTAGCTTGGCTCTCAAAGCCAGAGTTGTCAGATTTGGCTGACAGTTCTGACAAACTCATCACACATGAGTGCAGGTTAAATTTAGCCTGTTCCTTTACCCATAGAGATGTGGGTGTATTATTGCCATGCTACTGTGCTGCTTACTAACTCACCCAGGAAGCAGTTATCTAAGTGATGAACATTGCTTGAGTTATAATTTCAAGGTGATTTTAATTACCAGTTACAGGAATGCTAATTACTGGAAGCATAACATACCTCTACATTTAAGGTTAGAACACAATTTTATAAATCAAATTGAGTACACTAAGACATGATAGGATAGCAATAATTATTTTAGAAGTGTGCATTATTGATAAAATAGCATGCTTTGCATCGCTTCAATGCACAAATGATTTCTGATGTATATTATTCATCACTAATGTTGCCATTCATTATTGCTTAATTAAAAATAGACTGGGGTCAACATGCATAATATAGTAGATCTGACAGCTCAGAACATTGCAGATATTGTTTCCTTCTAAGCCTTTGTTTTAGTCAGTGAAAAATCTTTAACATATAGTTGCATTCCCTGCATATGAGGAGTTCAACATCAAAAGAAAATTATTAAAATACCTTTCGGAGGTTGAAGACAAGAACTGCTTATACAGTTTTCACTGTCAGCCAAATGACATGTTTCCGATGCTCATCTTGTTTGCATGTAAGAAGATTCACACTGTGTCTGTGTTCTGCCAGAACACAGCATTAAAATGAGCAGTTAGTACAAATCAGCCATAAACATGGCATATTTGTTAGACTGACAGAAGTCGCTGTGAGTTCCCTGGTGCAGTTTTTAAACACTTGGCATGCTGCACACAAAAACTGGGGAGGACTGCATGTGCATCATTTGGGCCTGAGTGCAATGCACTTGAAATAATTACTTTAATCAGCAAAAGTTAATTACTTTAAATCATAAATTAATGGCAGAGCATTTGGCAGCGCATGATGTGTGTGGCGAGGCTGTCATGCAAAATCACAGGTGAACCTGCGACCCCTTCACATCATCACTGGATGGAAAAGGAGAGAGTCTACAGTGTATTGAGGCTTATTGAATTGAAAATGATAAGCATTCTTTGACAAAAGATTGCAATTCATACATCCTTGTTTTGCTAAGGGAAACTAATCTCTATATCACTTATCAAGTGATCATAAACAAACAGATTGTTTGTGCGCTTGTGCTGCTGGGAAATTTGTCCTTGATAATGATTATGCTTATGATTTTGATAAGCAATGCCTGTTTTATTAGAGGTCATTAACCTTAAATGTTTAAAATTAAAATATATTGCAGCAAGACAAAAGGGAAGACGCAGCCACATTATACATTTAATCCTTTTTCCAATTTTTTGTAGCTGTAATAACATTTCTGATCCAAAATAAAATAAAAATAATAACAAGTTTATTTTTGAGGTTTATTCAGTGAAAACTGCCAATGAGACAGTGGGCACCTTTCCTAATTCCATTCTACAGGCCTTTTTAGTCAGATTTTATTTTCCATTGATGTTTAAAATGAAATACACATAAATAATGAGTTATTGGTTAAAAAAAATGCAGTGGATTTAAAATTTCTGTTCATCGGTTAAATTAAAAATTCCAGGTTAGAAAGTAGCTAATGGAAAAAATTAAAGTAGCCTATCATTTTTGTGGAGGTTGCTTAAATACGATTGTTTAATGTGCACACGTCGAGAACTGCACTGGAAATCATTTGCTGAAAGGGTAAATTCTGAAAGAGCTAAAGAGAGAAAACAGATGTCTCTGGACATCAGCTGTTCCTATAAACTAGGTTGAGCTTAAATGCTCGGGTTCTAACTATATATGAAAACACCTAATAGTTTTGGCTGCTTAAGCAGGTGTTAGATGAGGACTGATGACAGAAGCGCATATGTACACCAGAATCTGGAAGGAACAGCATCGCATGCTGCATACATTTGCAACAATGATGTGCTATAGCTAAATATTACATGTATCCAGGCCGTTTTGACTGAGGCATACACACACTCAGACTCCATTTTCCTTTTTCTCTCTACTCATTTGTATTTCATTTGACCCCGCTCCTCTGACGACAGGAATCCCCTCTGTTCAGGGGTTATTTGGCTCAACTGCTAAATTTTAGGCGTAGGTAATGTTATAAACATGCTGCGGAATAATGATTCCTGCACCAGAAAGGAGTGTTTTATATTTGTTGAGCCAGTTTTGTGTTCTTTTTTAATGCCTCAATGCACGGATGGGATGCAGTGCCAAGCGTGGAAAAAAAGTCAGTAGTATTAGAAATGGGCTTCTCCAACAGATAAAAGAGATCTTGCCACCTAGCCCACTTTGGTATATTCAGCCCCAGTGATGATTTTCTATCTTGTATATTCTGATAAAGCAGGAAGTTGATACTTGATGCATAATTCACATGATCAAACTCATTAAAAAGAATTGCCACCAGAACATAGATTTGTCTAAATATTTTTCTAACTTTTTTCCCCATTAAAAGTTATTCTTCTTTATTATTTATATATCTCCGCATCCCACGCACAGGTCTCTAACTGAGGGTTAGGAACCTGCTTCCAGCCCATTCTTAATGTTGCCTTTATGTTGGCTTCTACAAGATGCACGAGAGAGACTTGCCCTCTGGTTCTCCCTTTCTCCCTGAAGGGAAGTGCCTGGGCCTCACTCAGCATTGCGTAGTGACAGCAGGACTGAGATTGCTCCTTGTTATTTGGGGAATCACGAGCAAAAAGCTATATCCTACCACTGTGCGTAATACCCCGTGCCATTGTTGTTTGCCTACATTTTTACAGGGGAGCATGCACTGCTGCCCCCCAGAGGAGAAACTGAGTAGTACCTTGAAATTTGAACCCAAACTCAATCTAATCAAATCTCTTTGGTTCAAAGCTCACACTGGTTTGACATTTTGACCCTGTACTATTTTTACCCTATTACACGCAATACTGACGGATGCCACAACTGATTATTCATTTTTTTTCCCCAGTGTGCGCCTCTTTTCTTTCTCCCGTCCCTGAAAATGATGACTCATGCAGCCATACAGTTCCATAGATGCCAAAAGCCTTCCTTTACTTATTCCAAGTGGAAGTTCCTCATCTGTGAAATTAGACAATGATTGTCAGCAAGTGATTTACTCATTGGCAAGCATCAAAGCCAAGTCCAGTCCTGATCAGTGATTGTGATCAGGAGCAGGGAACTTGGCTGACTCTTCCTCTCTTTAGCTTGATATCTCAACACAGATTTAAGATTGAAACTGGTATCTTCCAGTACCACGGTGCATTTATATATTGAGCTATTGACTGCCCAATCACCTACCTGATTCACCTTTACCTTTTTACTTATTTGACATCTTTCCAAATAAATCTTTGCCTCATTTTTTTTATCCACGTCTTATTTACTTTTCCACACCAAAGAGATATGTGTGATACATGTTATCATTGCCTGCATTGGTTTCTCCTGTCACTGGGTAGAGCTTAGTGCTTTCCAGCCCTCAGGTCTGGTGTGATCCACAGGCACCTGTACTTTCCATCAGGTGTGAGTTTAGAAGCCTTGGTTTCCAAATTCAATTCAGTTTGATGTGAACTGACCTCTGTTCATATAATACAAAGCCAATTCTGAAACGCTCTAATCAAACTCAAATTTAGCCCAATTTATGTTTGAATTGACTTTTTGATCCTGTGCCACTGTACCCTGCTACAAACAGACATGGCAGGCTCATTCATCTGTAATTTGTTATTGCAGTTCTTTCAAAATTCAAACCTCTGCATAATTTTCTATCAAAATTTGATACGTGAATACAGAGCAAATGTGGTTGGGCTGTTGACTTGTACAACCCTATGCAGCTGGAGAGCAAAAGCATGATCTGCCTCTTCTTTTGTTATAATTCTCTTCACATGGTAATTGTAGGATTACTTGAGAACTTTACTGAATCCAGATAGTAGCTTCTAGTTTTTTGTAAGTATGCTGTGTGTTTTTTTGTTGCAAGCAAAAAAAAAAAGAGGTTAGCATAGCTATCATTTTTTTTTCCTGTAGGTCCTAATCTGTTTCAAATTAAATCAAATCCTGCATGGTGTGGAGTGATGTTCTAATCATTCCAATGTGTCTAGCGCAGAAGACAAACAGAAAACATGAATATGAAAAGTGGATATGGCATCTAGTCATTATACGTATGAACACATAATAGCCAAAGGCACAACCGGAAGGTAACATCAGTTCCAATCAGAACTATAGTTTTATTGAAACCAGATTTTTGTTTCTGGAAGTATGCCTATGCATCACATCTTTAATACTGATTTTAGTTTACTATAGTAAAAATGTCACTGTCAATTAGTTGTTGAAGTGAGGTCCCAGTACAGGTCACACAGGTGCCCTTACATACCTTTGATATGTAACTATAGTACAGCTCTCAACTTCCAGTCAGATCACATTTTCAGCACAAATATTTATTAAGTGTAACAACTGAAATAAATAAGATGGCCATTTATTGTTGGCGCTATTGGAACAGGTTTTTTTCAGGCATACTCTATAGTACCTTAGTTTCTGCAGTTAGAGTTTAAAAAGTAACACTACACAGTCTGAACAAGTCAACTTGAATGTATGTTAGTCATCAGAAGCAAAATACTGCTGGCATTAGAATGCTCAACACAACACAATTGTGTTAAATTTTTAATGCACTAGATTCTCAAACTGATTTTATGCAGCAAACAACAGGGAAGTTTGTAATCTTTAGTTGGATACAGTAAAACCTCTTTTGGCTGGAGCCAGGATTACATTATGACAGAACAAGTGTTGCATGAGATGTGAGCGATGGAGATGGTCTGCTGAAAAACCCTGGAGCAGGTGTTTCTCATCCTCATTTGCAATGGAGCATGGCCCCTGGCTCAGTGAGCTGGAGCAAACGTGCTGGCAGGACCCATCATGTACCTGCGTGCTGAGATGCACTAATGATAATGGATGCAGGCCTATTAACCATCCCATTTGTAACTGCACACAACACTGATTACTGAGGGAATGAGTCAGCGGCTTTCCAAGTGGTGAAGGATTCTGGGTATCCCATGACCCTTTGCACATGCAAGCTTTTCTATTGGTATTCAGCAAAATGTACAACATTTTTATTTTTCTGCTCTTTTCTTTTGTAGCCACTCGCCTCGAAAACATAGTTGTCCTATTGTAAAAGTGGATAAGGAGACTGACGTCACTGATGTTTTGTGAATCACTTGGCAGGAAGGGTAAATCCATGACATAAAATGACACTCATGCATGTCTTAACAAGACTCAAAATTAAGGCCACATTAGCTGAAATAAATCATTGGGCGAAAGCAAAATTCATAGGCCCAGTAACATTTTAAAAATAATACGTAAAGAATAACCAACCTTTTACACACACATAAACATGTTTGCACCGCTGTTGTGGCATAACCAGTACACAGCCAAAAAGGTTCCACTGTAATGCAAGGATAACTGAGTACTACAATTTAATCCTTGGGGGTCATTTCCACTTTCGGCAGAGGCGGAAAACTGGAGGAAGCGGATCGGCTGCCGATTATACCCCCCGCCTGATTTCCTTTCCTCGGGTGGGGTGTATAACGTACGGCCAAACCACTTCTGCCAGATTTCAACCCCGCCGACGTGGAAAATTACCCCCCATGGTGTTTTGCTATTAGTTCTTGGTCCCAGTCACTGCCTCCACTTGTCCACAGGCTACATCTCATTTTTTTTTGTTTCTCTTAAAACATCTGTGTGGTTAGATCTTTCCCAGACCGATAAGAGAGCAGAGGCCAAAGTCCTAGAGCACCATGGAGCAGCTTCTGTTTACTTTTAGATCATGCTCAGAGGGCTCCAGTTCATTTTAGAATTATACCAGAGCATATATGTGTGTGATCACTGCATCGTGGGCACGCACAATGCAACATTTCCAGCACCGAGAGCAGTTAATGTAAATGGAATTTTTTTTAAAGCTGTACTAGGCAAGATAAGAAACACTTAAATAAAAAGTAGATAAGCCTTCCAAATCAGATACTAGGAAGCAGACCCAGCAGTATTATAAAAACAATAAGCCTCCCAACTTCAGTTAGGCAGTAAAAAAAAAACTCAGTCCTTCCGCAGGCCTGCCCAGACCACCAGACCAGAGTACTTTGCTCTATCAGGATACTTCACCTTGAGAAGAGGGGAAAATGACATTGGCCGGGAATTTCCTCTCAGCTGCTCCCTCTACGCCATCGTAACTTTGGCGGAAGTGCAGCGGAAAACCCGTCTCTACTGCACTTCTGGCAGTTACAGCGGCAGAGCAGGAACAGCTCCAATGAAATTCCAACATTGTGTGGTATTCAGCCACTAGCAATATACCTGAGACATCCACTCATGCCAAAGTGCCAGGCTCTGTCAGTCAGTTGAGCATTAAAATAGCATTCATGTATTCTCTTCTCTTTCTTACCCTCTCTTTCTCTGCTCTTTTTTTGTATTTCTCATTCTCCCTTTCCAGCCTACTTGGCTGTAAAACTTGCCAATGTTTTCTCTTGCTAAAACAGCTATGGGATGAGAGATATCCCAACATTCATAGGTCCTTTAGTTTGAATACAGGAGTTTAACTATCACTGTGATTGCTGAGAGAGCGCCTTCTCCATTCTTCAATGAGCTACAGCAAGATAAATGCCAGGAATTGCTGGTATTTTGCATGCACAATCCTTAGGCAGTAGGTTGGGATCTCCCATGTGAGGTTCACTGAACATGGGGGAGTTTATATGCCTGCAGGAGCATTATGAGTACTGAGGGATAAATCCACAGGAGCATCCTCCTTGCCTGGCCGAAGGAGACTGTGAGTCAGCAAGTTGCTCCTGCAGGGAAATAATCAAGGAAGGGAAAATTAGGGCTAAAAATATAAAGTCAAAATCCATTGCCATTGAAGGAATGCATTAAGTTTTTTTATAATTTATTTTTAAAATTAGATTCAAAGTGCAGTTACAGTTCAAACTATCAGAATTCACAGCATGTCGCAAAGCATATTTACCAGAAAAGGAGGATTAGAGACATTAGGGAGCTCAGTGGGAGAGGCCAGGAAGCATCAAAGACACTGGAAGATTCAGCACAAGGGACCAAAAAGAAGCAGTGGTGCTAAGGACTAGAGAGGAATGCCACAGGATGCAGAGTACGCACTGGAGACGTGAATGGGGGACGCACAGGACTTGGGACCACATGACCAGAACTTGAAAAGGGAAACCACAAGACTTGAAGCACCCACTGAGCAGAGATGCAGCAGGACTGGTGAAAAGGGATGGCAAGGGACTCGCCAACCATGCCATGGGACGCAACATAATGGAGGCCCAAGGTAACAAGCAGAGAATCAAACTGAACATGAACTCTTAAACTCAACTGTATCTCAGTTATTCTATTGAATTGACAGGCCAAAGTCTCAGTATTTGTTGAGCCAGCTCAGATTTTTGTTTTCAAAGTCTAAATAATACAACTGTGTATACACAGAACTCTGCACATGTAAAAGTTGCACATGCTGTTGGACTTCATTTTCAGACTGCAGCTACACAAGCATGAAGTCCCATACAATGTCCTTCTCATTTTCACTTCAATCTTTTTTATTTAAATGATATGTTCAGTTTGAGTTTGGACAAAGAGAATGTGGTCAAAGTGAGCTAATCTGAATATTTGAACCATGGCCAACTCACTCATAGCTTGCTGCAGGGGAAAAGCTCAGCAGCCAGGAAAGATGGGATTCAGCAGCCATACTGCTAGGCTTAACACAGGAGACACTGAGGGGCTCAGCAGCCATGTTGCCGAACTTAGAGATAAGGACATCGGGGAACTCAACAACCGTGCCACAGGGCTAATGGACAAGAATGCCAGAGGAGGCCAAAGGACGCAGCAGCTATGCCGTGGGATATCGGGAAGAGGACACTAGAGGGCTCAATAGTCTTGTCATGGGATTGATGTATGAGGATATTGTGAGATTCAACAGCCATTCCATGGGATTTAGCACAGATGTTACTGGGAGACTCAGCAGCCAAGCTCTGGGACCCAGACAAGAGGAAGCCAGGGACTCTCAAGCTATGCTTTGAGACTTGAGGAAGTCAGGGGAATCATCAGCTATGCTGTTGGCCAATACACAGGATACTTGCAGAGAGAGCAGCAGCTAGTAAGCACTGATTTTCATCCATTTTACCCAGCATTGAAAGAAATCATGGAAGGAATACAAAATGATTGTGGTAGGAATACAAATTGTTTGGATCCATAATTACTATGACTTTCACGACAAAGTTACAATCTTATCTATCACTGTAGAAGTGACTGGTGCTAATATGATTGTTGTATGCTTGAGGATGAAATATGTAGTCCACATTACTAAGGCTATTTCTAAGAAATAAAGGTTATATTTTAACTCAGAAAATATAAGCACTGTGAGGGTTTAATATTATCAGAGCTGATTTTTAATCCTTTCCCTTGGTTATTACGAAATAAACTCTCTAGAGTCTATGTAAGCAATTTCAGTAGCCACAAATACCCATAAATGTAACTTTGAATCAGCTTTGCTTCCTATTAAAATGAATGAGGAACAGAATCTAGTAAACTGCCATACACTGTTGGCATGGTGAGATCACCAGCATGTGAATCATTGCTTTTCTATTCAGTTAGCTTGTACACAGTTACTTCCCAATTTATTAACGTGGGAAAGTGTTTTTTTTGAATGAATGGTCATCTTTGAAGGAAAGTTCAATGAATTCAAAAGACTAACAATCTGTGGTTAATGGTATTACATTTAATAATAACTAATGTACATCTTCCACCAGGCTACTGAAGGTTTATAGTCCAGGTATTGGAAGGAATGTACTACCGGTGAAGTCATGTGTAGTAAGATAAGATTAGCGTGTTACCATTCTGCAAGGTTTTCAAGCACTAAACATTGACTTCCTTTTAGTTTGACTTTTATTTCAACTTTTATTTTAAATAGCACAAATTTTTAGGTGCAATCAACTTCAATAAAATGTTAAATCAATATGAATAATGAGATTCCTGTCAAATGCTATGAAATCCCCCATGGTTTTTCCAGAACTATGGAACAATAACCCCGCATATACACTTTTATATAAAATATAAGCTCTCTGAAAGATGAAACGGCACTGGAGTAGATGGCTCCTACAGGAGACAGAATGTGCCAAAGGATGACCACTGAGGCAGGTCAGCTGCACATGTGCACTCAACCCGTAGACAGTGTGAGGTTTAACACTGAGGAAAGAGGAGCATAAAGGTATTGTAATTGAGCTGCAAATGAAAGGGCAGGGAAGTGCAACTAGAATCCAGGACATCAGACAGAGTAGCTCTGCATGGTCACTGTGGGGTGCAGACTTTACTGCTTTAAACGAGCTGCACTGATTTGTTAACTTTGTAACCTCACAGGACTGACACAAGGTTTTTCTTTATACCACATGAAACAGACAGCTAATGTAAAAGCAATGAAACACTGTAACATCTGTTATAAAAACCATTAACATTCTGAAGCTTAAATGAAGCAGATAGCTAGTTCTATGCCTAAAATTTTAATTACTTTTTTTTGTGCAGTGCTGGTGAATGGAACATTTTCTCCACTTTGTATCCCCTGGTGTTACTAAACGCATGCCCAGGTTGGGAATAGTGTAAGAGATTAGACTAACTCACATTGTTTTGAACAAACAGTTTGGCTCTAACCCCAGCAATAGCTGCCCACAACAGGAGAATGTTTCCATTCTTTTGATTCTGGTGGTAAGTTAGGGCATATTGCATAATTTACCTGTGGCCCTTTGCTCGCAGTAATAAAAGGAGACTTTTGTCTCCGTTCTGTGGATGTGAGTCAGACCTGAATCTCCATAGATGGAGAATGTAGTAATTAGTAAATAGTGGTAGCACCCCAGTCCCTAGTTCAAAATTAAATGATTTAAGGGATTAATGTATCAGATTTACCTGCCACTTGTGAGTTTTGTGCTTATGTCTCTTTTCATGAAAGTGGACACTTGCTGATGTGACGAGTGTCTTTTATCAGTTTTAGACCCGGGATTGGATTTGATTTTGATTATGATGATTACAGCTGAATTCAATTTACTCACTCTCTCTGTTGCATCTTAGTTCTAAACAAAGGCAGGCACTGGACAATTTCTAATTATAATCCAACAACACATGTGCTGTGGTGTACTGAGGGTCAGGAGGTGAGAGCAGATTCACATCAGGCTGTTTACAGTAGCTTAATTTGAATCGACTTACAGAGGAGCCAGTAAGGCAATGTGTTTTAATATGTAACAGCTGAAGGTTAGGCAATAATAAACAAGGTGTAGATTTATCATTAGTTTTCAGCACACCAAGGACTGTTTTGGAATGAAGCAAAGCTAGCTGCTAAAATGAATGCTAATATGTTACAAATCTGGGTAAAAGCCTGCCTTTGAGTTTATTATTGACAGCTTGTCTGAGCTCAATGATAGGCAGCATTGTGCCTTTTGATGCTTCTAGCTCATTGACCATTGGCTCTCGTAAATATGAATCTTCGGCCATTACAACGTCACTGTGAAACTGCAGATCTGTTCATGATCACGAGTGGACCTGTAGCACCTCTAATTACTGAGATTACTCCACCTCCACTGGAGGCCAGGCAGCCGACGGGAACTGCGGCAACAATCCACTCACACTTCATGATTGTCCCAAGGTCAAGAACTCAGCATCACCAGAACTCCTTCTTGGCACGTGTTATCCATCCACGGAACAATCTCCCTGCCGAGAATACAGCTGACAGCTTCCCAACTAGACTGATCTCTTTTAAACTGTGTGCCGTCCACTTACTCACCATTGACAACTGATGTTTCTGCAGTGTTTTTTTGTGTATGTCTTATAAGTAATGCATAACCTTTTGCTGTCAGTTTGATTCCCTTTGAAAATTATAAAAAATGACGGGTACAATTGTGCATTTATTCTTTTCTTAACTAGAAATTCTACAATTTTCAGTTGGTGTCTTTGACCTCCCTGACTTCACAGCAGCAGCTCTGACCCACAAGAGTGAAAGGTTCTGATGCTGAATGAAACCGTCTATCTGTCTGGAGGTTTACTGTGGTTCCCAGTCAATCCAAAATGTCCCTTTGACCTACCTGTAATCTTATTGAGAACAAACGTGAAATTACAGCTGCATGTTTAACAGAGCTTCAAGCAATGGCGAGAAGCACCGTCTAGCTTTTACTGTTGTTGCACAATTTGAAATTGCCTCCAGAAGTCATTAGTTTCCCCAGACGTTTGTACACTTTTCTCTGAGGAATAACGAGGGATTCAGGGACTTTCATAGATCATTAATTAGGTAGTAATGAAGAAGAAGGCTTGTTTATGTGAGGGGGGAATAAGTGATTGTTTTGACACAAGGTGAAACTGGTGTGGTAAACTTCTGGTGTATGTATTTTTCTTGTTCATCATTGCTCTTAGATCTCATATCCTATTTTCTGATTTGTAAATAACTTTTTAAATCAAAACACCTAAAATGGTCTGTTCCAATGGCTCAGAGGGTAAATGTCACTACTTGGTGTGGTGCTCAGCTAGAAAGATCAAGAAAGTCCCAGGTTCAATCCCTGAGCTGAGTTTCCAATCTTGGTTCACGGTCGTAGTGAGCGTACAAAAATTGGCCTCAGAATTCCTAAGCTGGGGAAAAGCAAAACTGATCAGTGGGGGCTGCCTCTTCCTGATCATCATTCAGCAGCACTTGCTGAAAAGTGTGCCTACAGTCCAGATTCACACCTGGAAAATGCTCACTTGGGTGAGGCACTGGAGGGTTGCTAGCACCTGTCGAACCTTACCCAAGTCTGAGTCCCCACAATAGGTAATAGAAAGCATTTCAAACTGTCTGGACACCTAACTACAGAGTGAAATGGTTTTCCGGCAGACTTTAAACTTAGAGCAAATCCCTTATGGCTTAGAGTCAACAGAATCTTAATGCAGAGGGTTACTGATGAAAATTAAAGCTCCCAGGTCAACATTGTGAGTATGTGTGGTATTGGGCACCGACTATCACAACACTAACACTTCAGTATTACGAACAGCGACAGCCAGGAAAAGATCCTCTGCTCCATTCACCCTGTCCCTCATAATTGTGTATCACAATATATAGACACCCCACCCCATCCAAAACCACGTGATCCGCTGGGAGAGGCGATAAAAAAGACAACCTTTCCATGTTTCGATAGTTGAGATTGATAGATTTTTGGGCACTAAGGGAATCAAGCAATATGGGAATAGAACGGGAAAGTGGAGCTGATGTAGAAGTTCAGCCATGATCTTATTGAATGGCGGAGCAGGCTCGAGGGGCCATATTACTCCTGCTCCTATTTCTTATGTGTTCTACATATCTGGACAATCTAACGCTGGCAGGACTCTGTGCCCGTGCCCTCGCTGTCTGATTATCTCATAATAGTGTTAGATTATTGTTAGTAGTCTTGATAAATTCCTCAGTGCACTTTAATTTTTTTTCCACCAAAAATCTACCTCAAATCTCATTAACTAAATTACAGCATTCCAGCTGTAATTCATACCAAATGTACAAATACAGTAAATCAAAATAACAAAGACTGTACTAAATACATGCATATTGCTCGTTTATTTTTCATTTTGACAACTTCATGCATTCAATGTCTGGTGACATGTTACAGTTTTGGCTGCTAAGTGGTATGCTGGCATTATTGTGTGGTGGTTCCGACAGCCACTTGCATATTTCTCTCAATATGGTCAGATCACTGTATTTATAGCCCTCTGGTGATCCATAAACCTGTCGGATAACATCGATAACATCGAGTGACAAGCTGCCAAGAACTGCTGCCATACATCGTCTCTAATTTCGAAAAAAAGTTTTGCCACAAAAAAAAGTTAAAATTGAAAATATAAATATCAGTCAGCCTTCAAACATAAGGGCCGAGCAAAGGAAGGCGATTTCCCATCGATGCTGTCTCCCCTTCTACGCTCAGAAAAGGCTAGATGTCAGGTTTGTTATGTGATATTAGTCCAGCTCCCCTGATGGCTTAACCCTAAAGCTACTGTCTCTGAGTGCCACAGACCCGGAAGGCCCCAGTTTTGGTTTCCAGGTCCGTGCTGCATTAGTTGATCACAGCAGGGGCAGTATTAGACACAATACAACTGACTGCAGCAAACCCTGCCTTAGGAAAAGGAAGAAAATTGGCCACAGATCTCACTCCTGATTGCTTCCAGCAATCCCTGCTTGAGTTGCGCATGGGGGGACATTAGCTGAGGACAGCATTGACCTTGGCGGTGGTGTCTTCCACAGTCGAATAGCGTACTGGCACTCACTCAAGGCTCACACATGCCACTTGCCGCAAGGTACTAGAGGAGAACCATCATCCATGGAAGCATTGTGGTAATGCCTTCAGGAGAGGGGAGG